>NC_089824.1:218559567-218870053 GCF_035046505.1 Tiliqua scincoides | reverse complement strand
ATGGACCACTCCAACAGACTGCTGAGTGTTGGAGAGCTGAGGTGGTGCTGTTGCACCTGAAAGGACTGCTGCCTGGAGAGCTGGAACCCGGCAGGCTTACCTACTGGTCTCCTTCCTGCTGGTTCTGGCCCACAAGTAGTGGCCTAGATCTAGCTGTGGCCTAGATCTAGTAGTCTGCTAGATCTAGCTGTGGTTAAGCTGGGGGAACTAATTAGCTATAAAGTGGGCATAGGAACTCTAGGCAAAGCTCAGAACAGGGAGCTTGGCAGAGCAGGGCATGGGTGAAATGGGGTGAGGGCTGGGGGTGTGTGAGATGGGAGGGGTGGTACCCAGAGTGCAACTATGTAAACATATATTGGCTTGAGCTGTTAGATGTTTGGTTTGGCCGCAGAGGATCCCAAGGAGCCTTGTGTCTTGTAAGTGCAATAATTCCTTACCTATGAAGGGGTTCCGTCACTTTCCTTTTTTAAAAATTGACTTTGAGATGAGCGAGGTTGCTGCAACAAGCCACAGAATAAGCTTTCCAATGCCAGGCATGTGTGTGCATGCATGTGAGCACATGTGAAATGAATCGCCCCCTGGATTTAGGAGGAATCGCACTGCTTTGTGCACAGGCAAGAACTCTGAACCGAAAGTTCATGGAATATGCCAGGGGCCATGTTGCGTTTTCTGCTCGATCAGCTATAGCAATCTATGGAGCATATTTTAGCTTTGTCTTCCACTTGGCTGTTTCATACCTCCAAATGCACATTTTGGGATGTAAAAAACAGGTTGTTAGTGTGTCTTATTTGAGGGTTCCTCAAATATTGAAAGGAAAATAATGAAGCGAACTGAATCTTGCTGTTTTGAAATCGCATCCTCTGCTTCTTGGAGCTGTGAAATAGTCAGCTTCCTCTCAGCCCTGCAGAGAGCAAAAGGCCAGTGGTGTAGCTGGACGGGGTGCAAAGCACTAGGTTTTGCAAGTGCCTGAACAAGTCCTGCAAGCAGCCCCACAGAATGCCTCCATTTTGTTCCCAGTGCCCAGAATGGCTCCAAAAGTGGGGGGCACTTGCACGGCGCATTCAGGGGCCTGCAAAACTTAGTGCTTTGCACCCCCTCTAGCTACTGGAAAAGGCTAAATTTCTCCTTAATTCAGGCAGAAGATAAGGGAAGGGGGTAAGAGATCACTCGCTCAGTAATTTGCTCCTGCTAGACCAAGTTTGGAAAGGAGATAGAAGCCAGCAGATGGGGCGGAGTGATTTCCCCCTAAGTGCTGAAAAGGTGCACTTGTGCCAATGAGGAATTGGTGGCAGAATCTTGGCTTGCTTGTTTGCTTATTCAAATACTGTAAGCAAGTTTCTAGATCTCATGGTTGACATGATATGCAGCCCACTTTGCTGAATGGTGGAGAGGAAGAAATAGGCTTAGCAGAAGGCCTGATGGGATCTCTCTCCATGCATGCAGAGCTACGTACAAGCAGGGAAAAGATGGTGCCATCTGTGTTAGGATAAATAATATGAAAAATGCCCTCAAGATTAATGCTCACACAGGAGATTTCAGAGCTGTATCAAAACTGGTTGGGAGAGAGTCTTCCTGTTTGTTCCTTCCATGTATTTTTAAGGCAGATTGACTGGATTTTTAAAAACCTGGAGACGGAACCTTGTCAAGCTAAAATGCAAATATTTGGAGACAAAACATTCATTATGGCAGAACCTGATTTTTTTCAGGGTCAAGCCTTTTTTTATTGCCGCAACATTGATTGGCAGCTGAAATGTTTATTGTCGCCACCCTCTCACAGTTTTGACAGCGCCTATCAGGTTGAACTCGACAGCCTGGACTTGTTGTTGCTCTATATTTTTAGTGTACAGTAATGAAAAATGTGAGAAGGGGAGACAATTATATGAAAGCCCTAATAACCTACCTGAAAATGGCCAGAAGCGGCATCTTATCAATAAATGAAGCCAGGGGCATGTGGTGGATGGGAAGGCAGGTGAGGCAGAGCCTCCCCATCAGAGTCCTTTGAAAAGCACCTCCACCATGTGAGGTGTGCAAGCACACACAACCTGCACATGCACAGAGGTTGCATGTTCTTGCATACCTCACATGGCGGTGGTGGCACTTTTTGAAAGACTCCAATGGGAAGGCTCCGCCTCACCTGCCTCCCCACCCACAGCACATCCCTGAAAAGAAGTGCCCCTATTCTGCCTGCGTGGGAACCTGCATGGGTTGGTCTGCCAGGATTAACCATTATGCTAAGTATGCTATAGGATAGGGGTGTCCAAACTTTTGGCAGGAGGGCCACATCATCTCTCTGACACTGTGTTGGGGGCTGGGGAAAAAAAATGAATTTACATTTAAAATTTGAATAAATTTACATAAATGAATATATTAGAGATGAAACTTGTATGAATGAAAGTCTTGCGATTGCTCAAGGCTTGTAAAAGACCTTGTGCAAAGCAAGTCTGGCCTTTCCTTTGCTGCTGCTTCAGATGTGCACAAGAGGTCAAACAGTCGGCCCTCGTGCTGAGAGTAGCCACGTTGGGCCAGCACGGGCTCCAGCGAGTCTCAGGAGGGCCAGAGGCTCATTGGAGACTGAGGGCTCCCTGGGTGCTGGATTGGGGGTCCCTGAGGGCCGCAAATGGCCCCCAGGTCAGGGCTTGGGCACCTCTGTGATAGAAGTTGGGTGTCGAACATAAGGCCCGTGGGCTGATGTGGCCCCTGGAAGCTCTTTATTTGGCCCTTGGACTCTCCCACACTGCCATCAGCTGCTCTCAGCTGCTAAACTGTGCTGAAGTGTCACTGCTGAAAGGGCACCCTGCATGATAATTGGGCTCTCCCATCTCTTGTGTATATGGTCAAGACTTGTGGATTTTCTGTTCTGTCATTTGCAGCTAATGAGTTTCTATGTGAGAACAAAGTGCTTATTTCTGGTCATGACCTATGACATCACACCCTGCTTATTGACATCATTTCTGGCCCTCATGAATGCTATTCATGAATCATGAATGCTATTCAGCCTGCTGCATGAAACAAGTGTGACAGCCCTGCTATAGGTGGGCTTCTGTTGTGGTGCAGCCCTGTTTGGAGAGCGCAGTGGGCTGTTGTGCTACTAGAGAGTGGTGCCCTTACAGTTTACATCCCTTGCTTCTCTGGAGTTAGCTTCTGTTCTCCTAATACTTGGCAGAGAAACAACAGCCATGTGCCAAGTTCTGGAAACATTTTAATGTGCTGCTGCAAGTCATGCTACTGTGTTGGAACAGAGTGAAGCAACAGCAATGTCCCTAGTAATTGGTGGGGAACAGTGGGAGCCATGGGCAATTTGGCTGGTGTTCACAAGAGAGAAGCACAGGTGAACTAGAGCCGTTGCTCTGACAATGATGCCATCCAATCGCCTCCAGTTTCTAGAAGAAGCCAGTGAGGTAAAGGGTCACCACCATCTCCACGTCTATCTATGGCTGCTTCTCTAGCTGGAACTGGACCTCTCCTCTCTTCACAGAGCACAAGAGCACCATCAGCTCCCCCTGAGCAGAGGGAGGAGGTGAAGAAGGAAAAAAAATCAAGGCATTGTCAACATCCATTTGTTGTGTGTACATGATTTGCTAAGGTTTGAGGGCATGGCGGGAGCTTTGGGCATTCAGCCCATCCTGACTGATTCCCCTTGAGTCCATTTTGGAGAATCTCTAAAGAAGGGGATTCAAGTTCAAGCACCTCCCTTCTGGTCTGGTGACTGCTAGAGCCCTGCTTCTCAATCGTCACTGCAAATGCAAAGTGTGTGTGTGCATGAACTTTGGCTAAGAGTCCTGCACTGTGGCAGTTTAGTGCTGATTGGACTGCATGTTCATCTGCTGCATTTGCACAAGCGGTTTTGAGCACAGAACAGCTAAACAATATGAAATACATCACATCTCATATATGGTTGGTCCTCCTTATCCACATGTTTGGGGACCCTTGGATTTGACTCACAACAGGTGCCGACCCACAGCTGGAGGGTCTCAAGAAACCTCCCAGACATGACCGGAAGGCACGTCTGGAGGTGTTCTGAGGCATTGGCAGGCCGCACGTGGTATCCCTACACCTCATAAGGCCTCCTGGAGGTTTCTAAGAAGTGCTCCTAGTTTACCAAAAAAACCAATACCAACCTGTTTTCTACCCAGCCATGGTGACTGGTCACACGTCGTCAAGGACCCTACAAAGGTAGATAATGTCTTCCTTTCCTAAGAAAGTGCCACAAAGATGGGAGGACTCTCCTGTGTACCTGCTACCAGTTGCACAGCTAGAGGGGGTGCAAAGCAGTAAGCTTTTCAGAAAGCCTCCCTGTGGCATGCAAGTGGCGCTGCCCTTTGGAGCTATTCTGGGCATTCGCCTCCATTTTGCTCTGCCTGGAATAGCTCCAAAGGGGAGGGGGGGGCCCGCTTGCATGCCAAGGTGAGGCTCCCTGCAAAACTTGCTGCTTTGCACCCTCATGAGCTATGCTACTGCCTGCCACCATTTCCTTGGTAGTGCTGGATATGGTTTGTTATACTAACCCGTTACCTAGCAAGTTTGTTTGCTTTTTATGTTTGCTGTTCATGGCTTCTGTATTCTTTATTGCCCTTCCTCCCCTTCCTCCCAGCCAGCTGGAGCATTCGCTCTAGAAAGAACCTGGTATCTAGGTTGAATCTTAAATAGTTGCAAAGATCAATATTCAGTGGGGTTTTCTTTCAAGGTTTTTTGTTAGGTCATGGACATAACCTGGGTTCTCCATTGATTTTCCAGGATGCTGGAGCCTTGGGCGGTCCTCATAAGAGACAACAGGTTTTGGTTAAGCTGAGAAAAATTTAAAACAAAAAGAGGTCCCTGTAGGCAACAGACATTCTCAAATCAGAAAAAAAACAAAACAGGAAACTGGGTTGAAGAGGTCTATAGAAGTGGGCCATCAAAGAAAGCAAGTGTGTGTGTGTGTGGGGGGGGGTCATTTGGCTACACAAACATTCAAATCTCAAAATGATGCCATCAATCTCTGAAAGTTCTTGTCTTGTCCTTGTTTCACCTTGCTGACCTAACAGTAGCCATGATTGGTATATATGATCTCAGTCGGGACTTTCCACACTGTTTTTGTAATGTTTTCACCATTACTTTGCAATTTCAGTCACATTCTTATAGGTGGAGAGATTGTAATGAAATGTTGCATCCAATTTTGGACAGGAACCCACATCCCACACCATTTCAAGTCTCACATACAAGATCCTCTTCTAGCACAAGACCGTATCTTGCCAATGTATGGAGGATCCTCAGTCCCTCTACCCGAGATTGCACTTTCATATCAAACAGAACTGTTAGATTAGTTTTGGGTTTCCAATTCTCTGATGTCTAAAACTTGCACAGGCAATATACATGGCATTGCCATTTCAGATGATACACCAGTGGAACTTACTGTGGTCTTTCAGGTTGACCATCAGCTGACCAATAGATGGCGCTTGAATGATTCTTTGTTAAATGATGTGTCACCTGTAGGACACTCAACTGAGTTCCACCAAGCTTGTTCAAAACTGTACATTGCTGACATCAACTCCTACAATGCTGATATCTACACTTTCTTGTCTACCATAAGTCTACCACAGTCATAGGCTGCTTCTGGAGGAAGAAGAGCTCAGCCTAGTGATTAAAGATAAGGCAAATGGTAAAATCTTCTGGGCTGGATGGCCTGCCGATGAACTGGTATAATGATATTTAGACACCTTGACCCCAAAATTAACCCACTTTTCAATGTTCTGTGGCAAACGGTTCAGGGGATGCAATACACTTGCCAAGTTGACTACAAATAAAGCTCAGTAGGTAACAAACCCAAGGAATGACGTGAGATGCATCCTTAGGCTGTGGGGCTTCCAGGACTGCATTAAGTTATGTAAGCCTCCTGCATCTATAATATGCCCACAGCAGTGGTGTAGCTAGAGGGAGGGCAAAGCACTAAATTTTGCAGGGAGCCTCACTGCAGCATATGAGCGGCTTCTCCCCTTGGGAGCCATTCCAGGAGGAGGGAGCAAAATGGAGACACTTGCCTAGAATGGCATGGAATGTCTCCAAAGGGGAGAGGCAGCTTGCATGCTGCAGTGAGGCTCCCTACAAGACTTAGTGCTTTGCACCCCCTCTCGCTATGCTACTGGTCCACAGCATGTTATTGATTTGTTTAAAAATTCACATTTTACACAGTAGCTCATAGCCCATACTCTTCTGAACATTTGGGTAGGTTGCAGGTTTCTCAGATCTTCATCTATTTTTGAGTTAAAATAACATCATCTGTGTCCTTTGGGTACCTTACAAAAATGATCCGTTGCCAGACAGCTGATGCAATGCCTCGTCCGTTCTCTATTGGTAGAACCCCTTCGGAGCACTGCTGGTAAGGTGTGCCTTTTAGAAGCTGCCTCTGCTTCCATCAGTCTGTAACAAATCAATCCTGCTGCACCATTTCCCTCCCGACAGGGTGGCAAACATGTCTTCAGTGCAGGGCAAAGGATAACTGCCCTCTTTCAAAACAGGATTTATGGTGACCTTGAAATCTCTGCAGAGCTCAACTGCTCCCCCGTTTCTAATAACCGGACCAGGAGGGGTTGCCCGTTCACTCCAGGCTACCTAGGTGAGCATCCCTCCCTTTTCCAAGTGATCCAACTCAGCATCCCATTTCAGACACGGAACAGGTCTAGCGTTGTGAAACTTGGGCTGAGATTTCTCAACTAGTGATGCCGGGATTAACATATTTCCATACTATTGACATATTTTCCATCTTTTCCTTGACTCTTGTTCAGGGTATTAGCAAGTGTGATCGCACTGCCTTTCTATAAAGAGGCCCCTCAGTATCCATGGAAGATCAGTTTCACGACCCCCCACCCCCAGATACCAAAAACTGTGGGTGCTGAAATCCACAGGAGGCAGAGTCACAGTGCTGCAATATCTTACCTGGGGGCCACGCCGGGGCCTCTGGATGTTGCGCCAGCCTCCTTGATGCGACTGGAAGCTACATCTGGTTCGCATCGGTGACTTCCGGTCATGTCCAAGAGGTGTGCTGATATGTGGGGAGGTCATGCATGATCTCTCCATATCTCAGAACACCTCCAGAACATCATCAGGTCACCAGTGTGAACCAGAAGTGGCTACTGGTCCTGTCTAGGAGGCCATCTGAGGCATTGGGCTCAGCATCTGCAGGTGCTCAAATCCACAAATGCTAAGCTTGCGGATAAGGAAGGCCCAATGCATTTCCAATCCAGGGGTGATTTCCCCACACACTCACAGCTCCACAGTGCTGGTCCACCTGACTCAACCAAGTAGTTGGCAACCTTCAGTATCGAAAGACTCTGGTATCGCGCTCTGAATGGTGGTTCTGGCACAGCGTCTAGTGTGGCTGAAAAGGCCAATTCGGGAGTGACAATCCCTTCCACACTGGGAGCAAGTGCAGTCTGTCCCTGGTCTGTCTCCCTGGCTGTGGGCCTTCCTTCTTTGCCTCTTTGCCTCAGACTGTTGGCCAAGTGTCTCTTCAAACTGGGAAAGGCCATGCTGCACAGCCTGCCTCCAAGCGGGCCGCTCAGAGGCCAGGGTTTCCCACCTGTTGAGGTCCACTCCTAAGGCCTTCAGATCCCTCTTGCAGATGTCCTTGTATCGCAACTGTGGTCTACCTGTAGGGCGCTTTCCTTGCACGAGTTCTCCATAGAGGAGATCCTTTGGGATCCGGCCAGCATCCATTCTCACGACATGACCGAGCCAACGCAGGCGTCTCTGTTTCAGCAGTGCATACATGCTAGGGATTCCAGCACGTTCCAGGACTGTGTTGTTTGGAACTTTGTCCTGCCAGGTGATGCCGAGGATGCATCGGAGGCAGCGCATGTGGAAAGCGTTCAGTTTGCTCTCCTGTTGTGAGCGAAGAGTCCATGACTCGCTGCAGTACAGAAGTGTACTCAGGACGCAAGCTCTGTAGACCTGGATCTTGGTATGTTCCGTCAGCTTCTTGTTGGACCAGACTGTGAGTCTGGAAAACATGGTAGCTGCTTTACCAATGTTTACCAATGCATAACCTTTGTTTAGCTCGGTATCGAGAGAAAGAGTGTCAGAGATTGTTGAGCCAAGGTACACAAAGTCATGGACAACCTGCAGTTCATGCGCAGAGATTGTAATGCAGGGAGGTGAGTCCACATCCTGAACCATGACCTGTGTTTTCTTCAGGCTGGTCGTCAGTTCAAAGTCTTGGCAGGCCTTGCTAAAATGATCCATGAGCTGCTGGAGATCTTTGGCAGAGTGGGTAGTGACAGCTGCATCGTTGGCAAAGAGGAAGTCACGCAGACATTTCAGCTGGACTTTGGACTTTGCTCTCAGACTGGAGAGGTTGAAGAGCTTTCCGTCTGATCTGATCCGGAGATAGATGTGTTCTGTTGCAGTTCCAAAGGCATGCTTTGGGGACTTTTAGTTGTGGAAAAGTCCCCAAGACACTGCTGGTATTATGCTCCACATCAGCTCATATCACTGCCACTATCCTTTGTCCTGAGTATGTCTTCAGCAATAGGAATTTGCTACAAATGGTCCACGGGTGCGCCACAGGAGTTTGAGGGAGGGTCATTTATTAATAAGGCCATTGGGGGATGTGAGCCCCCCACCAATAGCATGGTGTGCCTTGTTAACTGTCAAAAAACTGATGGTGTGCCCTGAGGATTTTAGTGCCTTGTCAGTGTACCATGAGATGAAACATGTTGTGAGTTGCTGGTGCATATGGATGGTACTAATCATAATAATATTATATTAATAATTAATACTTTTGCATCCCACCTTTTCCCAAGGAGCAGTGTGCTTGGGGTTTGCTCCATTTTATCCTTAGAAAAAGCCAATGAAATGGGTTAGGGCAACATAGTGATGGACAAGGATTTCTAGCGAGTGCCATGCTTGAGCCCTTCATATGGTTTGCCATGGATTCCTCAGTTGTCATTTACAACCTTTGAATTTGCCTTTGGGTTCTTCTAAGTGTTCATTTGTAAGAAAGAGAATCGGCCATTGCCTGTCTCCTCCATGAATTTCTTGCCCTTTCTCTTCAAAGGAGGTGGACATTAAATACAAGCAAACCCATCTCCATGTGTTTTTCCTGATGCACGTCAATTTGAAATCTCCCCCATGCATGAAAAACAAGTACTAAGTGGAGGTGCTAAGTGACCTTGCAGAATGTCTGGCCACTGGGACTGCAGGAAGAGGGAGGGGAGAAGTGGTACTTAGCTGCCTTCCATTAAAGCCCCAGGAGGCTGGAGACCGGAGAAGAACAAAAGTTTCCAATTGCCGGCAATATAATTGTTCAAGCCATTTTCCAAGCATGGAGCCCTTAACAATGTCACCTCTCATCTTCAGAAGAGAAGCACAAACAATGAACATTTCTGCAAAGGAGGGTCTGCTGGCATTAGGGACGGGGATTTCTAGTGGCTCACGGATTGGTTTTCATCTTTTGAAATTATTTTTTTCATAACATAGTGATGTACTTAAGTTAGGTTTGATTTTACCACTTGTGCTCTAGCTCAGGTTTCGGTCACAAGTCTAAACTGCCTTTAAAAGTCAGCATTTTCAAATTCCAAGATGAAAAATGGCTCTCTGGTTCAGGCAATTTGCCACAGCACTATCAAACTTCTGTTTGTCTTTCTTTCTGTCTCTGTCATTACCATAAAATGTGTTGATGGCCAACCAGTGGCATAACTTGAGGGGTGGCAAAGCACTATGTTTTGCAGGGAGCCTCACAACAATGTGCAAGGGGCCCCTCCTCTTCCCCTTCGATGCCATTCCAAACAAGGAGCAAAACGGAGGTAAATGCCTGGCTCCAAAGGGGAGGGGTCCCTTGCACGCTGTGGTGAGGCTCCCTGCAAAACTCAGTGCTTTGCACCCCCTCTAGTTATGCCACTGTGGCCAACAGCTTAATGTTGTTGGCAACCTTCAGTCTCGAAAGACTATGGTATCGCGCTCTGTAAGGTGTTTCTGGAACAGCGTCTAGTGTGGCTGAAAAGGCCAATTTGGGAGTGACAATCCCTTCCACACTGGGAGCAAGTGCAGTCTGTCCCTGCTCTGTCTCCCTGGCTATGGGCCTTCCTTCTTTGCCTCTTAGCCTCAGACTGTTGGCCAAGTGTCTCTTCAAACTGGGAAAGGCCATGCTGCACAGCCTGCCTCCAAGCGGGCCGCTCAGAGGCCAGGGTTTCCCACCTGTTGAGGTCCACTCCTAAGGCCTTCAGATCCCTCTTGCAGATGTCCTTGTATCGCAGCTGTGGTCTACCTGTAGGGCGCTTTTCTTGCACAAGTTCTCCATAGAGGAGATCCTTTGGGATCCGGCCAGCATCCATTCTCACAACATGACCGAGCCAACGCAGGCGTCTCTGTTTCAGCAGTGCATACATGCTAGGGATTCCAGCACGTTCCAGGACTGTGTTGTTTGGAACTTTGTCCTGCCAGGTGATGCCGAGAATGCGTCGCAGGCAGCACATGTGGAAAGCGTTCAGTTTCCTCTCCTGTTGTGAGCGAAGAGTCCATGACTCGCTGCAGTACAGAAGTATACTCAGGACACAAGCTCTGTAGACCTGGATCTTGGTATGTTCCGTCAGCTTCTTGTTGGACCAGACTCTCTTTGAGTCTCTCAAAGAGAGTCCAACAGCTTAGGTGACCCTTAAAAAGAATTGGACAAATACTCAGATAATTCTGTTAATTAGTCGTAATATCTAAATGGAACCTCCATGTTCGGATATAGCCAGTGGCATCATTAGGGGGCAAAGGTGCCATCTGCACCAAGTGACACCATCAGGGGGGTGACACCAAAATAACCATTTGATGAAGTTCACGAATCTCAGGCATGCCACATCTGAGGAAAGACTGGACTCATCAAGGGATCACTAAGCGCTTCACAAAATCCATCTGTAGGTACAGATTGATTACGCTTTATCCTGTCACCCTGGCATCCCCTGCAAGGCTCCCCCCCCCTTGGCTCCACACCACCATCTGTGCTGCCTGACATCAGGGACTGGCTACCTTGCTGAGTAGCATGCCTTGGGCTGTGCTGTCTGGGGTACTACCCAGCCAAGGAAGCCAACCACACTGCAACCCATGACATGGGGCAGTGCAGAGGTGACACAAAGCAGAGCAGATGGTTTGGGGGGGGCCTTTGCAAAAGTGACACACTGGTGAGGCTGGGAGGGGTGGGGTTGGCTGCCATACTCACTGGGTGACACCAAACCAATTTCAGGGAGCTATTTAAGTTGGGGAAATAGATGTGAGGGTGAAAGAGTTAAAACTCCCTTATTCCATGTCATGGCCCTGATCCAATTCACACTGACACACCCAACTCAGCTGCTTTTAAAAAATATAAAGACGTTGAATTTCCAATTGTACATGCTCCAGGCAGTAGCATTTCCTGCTTTGGGGGGCCCTGGGGCAAGATTCCTACAAAGATCCCCCAATGGTGTGGTCCCCCATGCTTCGGAAGGCACATGCGCTTGCCAGTTATGTGTCCCCGCCATTAATGCCTGGGAACAAGGCAGCGGTTAGACACAGGCACAAGTGCTCCTTCACGCGCCTAGCCACAGCTATAGCAGCACCAGCATTGACACAGGACTTTCACCTGGGCTGGTGGTGGAGAGCAGCTATATGATCTTCTGGAAAACTCACTCTGACCCTGGAAACGATCTCAGCATCTTCTTCCAGCCTTTGGTTGGCAACCTTCAGTCTCGAAAGACTATGGTATAAGCCTACAGCACCCGGTATTCCCAGGCGGTCTCCCATCCAAGTACTAACCAGGCCTGACCCTGCTTAGCTTCCGAGATCATGGTATAAGCCTACAGCGCCTTGTATTCCCAGGCGGTCTCCCATCCAAGTACTAACCAGGCCTGACCCTGCTTAGCTTCCGAGATCATGGTATAAGCCTACAGCACCCGGTATTCCCAGGCGGTCTCCCATCCAAGTACTAACCAGGCCTGACCCTGCTTAAGATCAGGCTTGTGCAGGGTAACAGTGAGTTCCAGCCTTTATGTGGGTTTATTTTGGATTTTATGATGCTGTTTTTCTCTCAGGTCAGCTGAGTTCATCTTTCCTGTTTTTTTTGGATTATTCTTTTATGTTTAGTTATTGCTGCTTGATTTTTTTTTTTAGTCACTGAAAACTGCCTTGATAGTCCAGAGAGGCAGGGCATGTGTGCATTAGCAACATCACAAAGCTATTTCCTCCTTAAATTTTCCTCCTCTCCCAAAAATATCTGGATGAAGAAGTTAAGATGTTTGTAACAAACAACTCAACTAACAAACTATATATTAAAAAAGTGAATGTGTCTCTTGTTTGATTTTTCTTCCAAATCCAAACCTGAGAGAACCCACCGCCAGACCTACTGGGATAAATTGCTTTAAACTCCCTTTTAGTTAATATCAGCTTTGTGTCTGGCTCTAATTACAGTCACCACCTGTCCCCCAAATTGCAGATTTTTGTCCTCCTGCCCCCCCCCCTCCAAATTACCCAGGGTGTGTGGGGCACGGGTGAACCGCCACACTTTTCACTCTGCCCAGATCTAAACCAATTCACTTGCATACGCGCGAGGGTCAGTGCTCCAGAGCCCGTATGCTCACACAATTGGGCTTTGTGTAAAATGATCTCTTCTCCTGAGACAAGCTGCCCTGTTAAGCCAAATGCCAGTTGAAAGAAAGACATCTCTCTCCTTTTCATCCCCTTCCTCTTTGCAATGTCAAGCTCTCAGTCTCCAGCACAACAGAAGACCCTCACCCCAAAAGTCAATGTGGCCAACATTCTACTCCAGGTCAGGTCAATGAACTGAACTTTTTCTGGTGAAATATATTAGAGGTCTCCCTTGCCCCCTCTCTAGCAGAAGTATCTCTATGCTGGCCCACAGCCAATTTTCCCTTCCTCCCCCCCCCCCCCCCACACCACCCAGAGTGGAGTGTTGCCATCTGTCTTTTGGGATAGCAAGTTACCCTGTTCTGTTCTGAAACGAAAACTTCTGTTCTGCGAAAGGGCTGGGGTCAGCCTTTGCAAGCCACAGTTCTCCAGAACCTCAAAATTTTCTTTTCCAAGTGATGGCTCAAGCCCTGGCTCTGGTCCACCTCTGACATACATTTGGCCAGCTGGCACCTCATCTTCAGATCTCCCTCCTCCGGAGCACTTCCCCTCTCTGCTGTTAAAGGGGCAGTGAACACCATCCTGTTTCAAAGGCCTTTTAGTTACTGGAGTTTTAACTGATGCTATTTTCCCCCCAGTTGCCACTGGATTTGTGCTGTGATTCTTTTTTATCGGATTGCTGTGAGCTGCTATGGGAGAACTTGCCCAGAAAGAGTTCTGGTCCAGTGATACTGCTGCCCCTTAGAGCAGTGGTTCTCACCCTTTTTAGCCCGGGACCCACTTCTGAGAATGACAATCTGTCTGGGACCCACCGGAAGTGATGTCAGCAACCTGGAAGTGATGTCATAGCCAGAAATGACATCGTCAAACAGGAAGTGACATCACTGTGATGACAGAGCCGGAAGTGGTGTCATCAAGCAGGAAGTTTTTGTCTAGATCTTTTTGTAGATCTTTTTCTAGTTTTGTGGATCTTTGTCTAGTTTTTGTGGATCTTTTTCCTCGGGCATGGATTCGTAAAAATTTTTCAAAAACGTATCATCCTCAAGCAATTCCATCTCAGGGACCCCGTGAGCCCCTCTGTTTGAGGTGTTCCCACGTCCGGTACCCACGTCCACCCCCTGGATGCGACCCTCGCGTAGGAAATACCTCTGGATGCAGCCTTTGCATAGGAGGTACCTTCCGAGCCTTCAGGTCTCTTGTGCTGGTCTGTTGTCTTTTCAAGGGTTTCTCTTCCCTCCCCGTCACTGGGGCCGGGAGGAGAATGATCCCCAACGTGTGGTGCATCAGAGTTACTCACGGCATCTCTCAGTCTGTTAGCAGAGCCTTCAGGGTGAGGTTGCTTTCTCCTGGCTCCCGAGTCCGTAGTCCGAGCTGACTTCCCTGCGGTCTCAGCTCCGACATTGTCCTTGTCCGTAGCAGTTTGTCCGCTCTCAGACGCGTGTGTTGGTCTCACCAACGGATCTCTGTCCTTCAATGTCTCTGAAACATCTTTCTGTGTCTCTGGAATGCGACTAAATTCCTCGGGTTTGCATCCTGCTTCCTCGGAGGTTAAAGGTAAAACAGAGACGACCAAAATATGCTGCCCTTGGGATGTTTGGTTCAGCCCCTTTTCCACCTCCTCCACCCTCTCCCTCTCCGCCTCCTCCATCCTTTCCACTACCTTCTTCCCTTCCTCCACCCTTTCCCATTCCATCTCTTCCCCTTCTCCCCCTTCTCCTTTCCTTGGACAGATTTCTGGAGGAAAAGTCCATCACAGGGTACAAGCCATGATGGGTATGTACAGTCTGAGATTAGCTGGTGGTTCATTGTGAGGCCGTCTGATCTGGTCCAGAGATAGCATCTATCTCCGGACCAGATCAGACGGAAAGCTCTTCAACCTCTCCAGACTGAGAGCCAAGTCCAAAGTCCAGCTGAAATGTCTGCGTGACTTCCTCTTTGCCAACGATGCAGCTGTCACTACCCACTCTGCCAAAGATCTCCAGCAGCTCATGGATCGTTTTAGCAAGGCCTGCCAAGATTTTGGACTGATGATCAGCCTGAAGAAAACACAGGTCATGGTTCAGGATGTGGACTCACCTCCCTGCATTACAATCTCTGCACATGTTGTCCATGATTTTGTGTACCTTGGCTCAACGATCTCCGACAATCTTTCTCTCAATACCGAGCTAAACAAGCACATCGGTAAAGTAGCTACCACGTTTTCCAGACTCACAAAGAGAGTCTGGTCCAACAAGAAGCTGACGGAACATACCAAGATCCAGGTCTACAGAGCTTGCGTCCTGAGTACACTTTTGTACTGCAGCGAGTCATGGATTCTTCGCTCACAACAGGAGAGGAAACTGAGCGCTTTCCACATGCGCTGCCTCCAACGCATCCTCGGCATCACCTGGCAGGACAAAGTTCCAAACAACACAGTCCTGGAACGTGCTGGAATCCCTAGCATGTATTCACTGCTGAAACAGAGACGCCTGCGTTGGCTCGGTCATGTCGTGAGAATGGATGCTGGCCGGATCCCAAAGGATCTCCTCTATGGAGAACTCGTGCAAGGAAAGCGCCCTACAGGTAGACCACAGTTGTGATACAAGGACATCTGCAAGAGGGATCTGAAGGCCTTAGGAGTGGACCTCAACAGGTGGGAAACCCTGGCCTCTGAGCGGCCCGCTTGGAGGCAGGCTGTGCAGCATGGCCTTTCCCAGTTTGAAGAGACACTTGGCCAACAGGCTGAGGCAAAGAGGCAAAGAAGGAAGGCCCATAGCCAAGGAGACAGACCAGGGACAGACTGCACTTGCTCCCAGTGTGGAAGGGATTGTCACTCCCGAATCGGCCTTTTCAGCCACACTAGACGCTGTTCCAGAACCACCATTCAGAGCGCAATACCAGAGTCTTTCGAGACTGAAGGTTGCCTACTACATTGTGAGGCCAAGTAGGAATTTTTTTCTGTCATTCAGCCATGGATGGCAGTTTTTTCACCTACCCCCAGACTGATGAGGGAGAGAAGGTATATTCAGTAAATTTTGTGCATTAGAAACTTGGTCACTTTGGTCACTATGTTTAATAAAGTAGCACAAGTTCAACCCAGTTGCAATCTAGTGTTTTCGCTGTGCGGGGAGTGTGAGCGTAAATAAAATGCTAGATGCAGGTTGGTGGTAGCAAGATGCAAGTATCCTGTGGTCTTGTGTGTGCTCTCTGAGGCTAAAATATGTAGCACATGCCTCCACACAACTTTCTCAGACTATTTCCTTCAGTCATTTGTACTTCTGGGCTCCCTACCTTTTGACTTGTCCATCTCCTGGAATTTCTGCCCATTTCTGCCTGCCTTTACCCAGAAGACCCCATCACGGATCTGTCCTGTCCTGGGACCGGTGCTCTTCAACCTCTTCATAAATGACCTGGAGACAGGGTTGAGCAGTGAGGTGGCTAAGTTTGCAGACGACACCAAACTTTTCCGAGTGGTGAAGACCAGAAGTGATTGTGAGAAGCTCCAGAAGGATCTCTCCAGACTGGCAGAATGGCAGCAAAATGGCAGCTGCGCTTCAGTGTCAGTAAGTGTAAAGTCATGCACATTGGGGCAAAAAATCAAAACTTTAGATATAGGCTGATGGGTTCTGAGCTGTCTGTGACAGATCAGGAGAGAGATCTTGGGGTGGTGGTGGACAGGTCGATGAAAGTGTCAACCCATTGTGCGGTGGCAGTGAAGAAGGCCAATTCTATGCTTGGGATCATTAGAAAATGTATTGAGAACAAAACAGCTAATATTATAATGCCATTGTACAAATCGATGGTAAGGCCACACCTGGAGTATTGTGTCCAGTTCTGGTTGCAGCATCTCAAAAAAGACGTAGTGGAAATGGAAAAGGTGCAAAAGAGAGCGACTAAGGTGATTACGGGGCTGGGGCACCTTCCTTATGAGGAAAGGCTATGGCGTTTGGGCCTCTTCAGCCTAGAAAAGAGACGCCTGAGGGGGGACATGACTGAGACATACAAAATTATGCAGGGGATGGACAGAGTGGATAGAGAGATGCTCTTTACACTGTCACATAACACCAGAACCAGGGGACATCCACTAAAATTGAGTGTTGGGCGGGTTAGGACAGACAAAAGAAAATATTTCTTTACTAAGCGTGTGGTTGGTCTGTGGAACTCCTTGCCACAGGATGTGGTGATGGCGTCTGGCCTGGATGCCTTTAATAGGGGATTGGACAAGTTTCTGGAGGAAAAATCCATTATGGGTTACAAGCCATGATGTGTATGTGCAACCTCCTTATTTTAGAAATGGGCTCTGTCTGAACACCAGTGCAAGGGAGGGCACCAGGATGCAGGTCTCTTGTTATCTGGTGTGCTTTTTGGGGCATTTGGTGGGCCGCTGTGAGATACAGGAAGCTGGACTAGATGGGCCTATCGCCTGATCCAGTGGGGCTGTTCTTATGTTCTTATCACAATGTTGTGTATGCATGCGTAGTGTCATTCTAGAGGGTATTGAGAACAGAATGTGTCTCCCAACTATTGGCGAGCATCTGCCCAGAGGAACCAAGTGGGGGCCCAATCCTATGGGCCTCTAGCACTGGCACTGATCCCCAGTACTGGCATTGTGTCACACATGAGCTGTAAGATATGTCTGGGACACCCAGAGAGGAGTGAGTGCCGGCGTCGGCCCAGAGCGCATCACTGCTGAGCCCAGCTCTGGACAGATACTGCCTGGAGCATGATAACAGCTCTGGGTGCAGTGAGGTACTTGGGGGCAGGGGGTGGCATTTCAGGGCGGGGGGAGGGTAGGTGGGGGAGAAACCGGGGTGGGAGGGGGGAGGGGGTGAGACAGGCAGAGCCCTGCTCTGCTGTATCCTATCCTTCATGTCAGGCTGCAAAGTTCAACATGGAGGCTCTCAAGTCTGTGCCAGTGCAGACTTGAGAAGCCTCATTGTGGAGTTTGGGGCTTTCCTCTGGGGGATGAAAGTCACCTTTCCCTGAGAAGACCTGTGGTGGCCCAACCATTTTGTCACCGCTGCATCCAGCAGTTGCATCGGGGATAGGAATGGGCTGCTCGCTAGTAGATTTGTTTACTCTCAAAGATTAACCAGGATTTCAGGCAACTGAATTTGGCTGAAGAACTTTAAATCACACTTCAAGCAAGTAAAAATGTTCCATGTCAAGATCATTCTGGTAATCAGTGTGGTTTGGTGTACTGGTGTATCAGTTTTCACCTTTTTCAATGGCATGAAAGCAGCCCCCCCCCCCCAAATTTTTTAAGCTGGAGGATTGCAAGGCAGTCAGGAAAAGAGGACATTTGTCTAGTTTTCAACATCTGCTTATTTAAGGAGCAAATAATATGAGCTTAGCGCAGTTGGGTGCAACCTTGAATTTTTTAAAAAAGGTATAAAATGAGAACTAGCAATGGATTGAAGCAAAAGTTATAAAACACATGCAAATTATGATCAATATAACCCATATTGTTCAGCTCAGCTAAGGCAGGAAAGCAGGCATTGAGGCAGGCCTTTTGTAGAAAGCTTTCATATATTAGAGGAACAGAAGTCCTGGAGCCAGCTGAGCTGTACCAAGCATGGGGGAAAAAAACCCCAAAATGCATCTGCCTTTCTCTGAATAATAACCAGGACAATCCTGATGCTTTGTAAAGTGACTTGGAAATACTTCCACAGATAGAGAACCTTCTATTCTTTCTTCATGGACAAAAAATGGCAGGGACTGGAGGAAAGCACCACCACCGCTCTTTTGAGAAAGGACAAGAGGACAAGGAGCCATGTTTCTAGCTCTTGTTTCATGCTCCCCCCCCCCTTGTAGCAGTAGCATTACCAGAGGGGGCCCAGGAGCCAAAGGAGGGGGCCCAGAAATGTCCTGGGATCTTACATTTTCCAATCTATTCAGATTTGTTGCCTGCATGGAACGCTGGGGACACTACCACAAGTGTGCAGCTGCAGCTACTGGCAAAGCCATATATGTTGGACCAAGGAATGCATACACGACACTCCTTAACACAGGGTCAAATCTGGGAGGAAACTGGCGTGCTTAACAGTAGTGCTTTGGCTTGTGGAACTGCTTACCACAAAGAGTGTTTAGGAGCTCAGGGACACAGCTCAGGACTACAGCTGCTGCGGAAGCAAGTTTTGGTGCGCGCAGGACACTGTCCATTCTAGTGGGAGCCTAAATATGATGATGCTAATTTTCTGCATGATTTTTTATATTTCCAAAGATTTTAGAGAGACTTAGGAGTGTGTTTGGTTTTCCATATGACCATATGACCATATGACTGTATTTTCCATATGATGCATTCTCGGCATCACCTGGCAGGACAAAGTTCCAAACAACACAGTCCTGGAACGTGCTAGAATCCCTAGCATGTATGCACTGCTGAAACAGAGACGCCTGCGTTGGCTCGGTCATGTCGTGAGAATGGATGCTGGGCGGATCCCAAAGGACTCTCCTCTATGGAGAACTCGTGCAAGGAAAGCGCCCTACAGGTAGACCACAGCTGCGATACAAGGACATCTGCAAGAGGGAGCTGAAGGCCTTAGGAGTGGACCTCAACAAGTGGGAAACCCTGACCTCTGAGTGGCCCGCTTGGAGGCAGGCTGTGCAGCATGGCCTTTCCCAGTTTGAAGAGACACTTGGACAACAGTCTGAGGCAAGAGGCAAAGAAGGAAGGCCCCACAGCCAGGGAGACAGACCAGGGACAGACTGCACTTGCTCCGGTGTGGAAGGATTGTCACTCCCAAATCGGCCTTTTCAGCCACACTAGACGCTGTGCCAGAACCACCATTCAGAGCGCGATACCAGAGTCTTTCGAGACTGAAGGTTGCCAACAAACAATGACCGTATCTAGCTGCCAATGCCACACGAATCGGTCCGAACTGGGCTCCAAAAATTTTTTCCAGCTGTCTTTACCCTTTCCCCCCATCCTGATTTGCCCCTCCCTACCACCATTCTGCTTGCCCATCACCACCCTCCCCCGCTCTGTTTCACACCCCACCCCCTTTCGAAAGGACCCAAAAGAAGCTTTGTACCCCCTTCTAAAATTCCTCTCAGAGGCCCTGGCCTGGCCTACTTGCTGCGTCACCCCTCCTGTAGCTACGCCACTGCTCAGCTCCTCCCTCCACACATAAGCTTTGCTCCCAAGGCCAGTGGTGTCACTAGGGTTTACCTCACCCAGTATGGGAGGCCAGTGTGGTCATCCCCATGATGGATCTCCTACCATGCAGTGGGAACGGCAATGCCCCAAGCAGTGGGCATGTTGATGCACCATCGCTCCACCCCTGCTGGTTTTTTGGCTATATCTTTTGATAGAATCGAGATAATTAAACACAGTTTGTTTTGTTGCATTCTGCATGAAATTACGCATTGAGTGACATGTAACAGGATGGTATTATTCAAAAATAATCATGATTTTAAAATTTTGACCAGTAGTGGTATAATGCAGCGCGGCCCCACCCCTACACTCCCCTGGCAACACAACTGCCCTAGGCATAGCTGCTGAGTCCTGATGTGCCCTTGCTCACAAATGCTAAATATGTGGCTGCTATGGCCAATAGGTGTATCAACATCACAGGTGTGAGTCTGCAGGTGTGTTTCCATTCTACCATCTCTATTTTTGATGGCTACAGGAAACATTTCATGAGAAGGTGGGCTACCCCCCTCCCCCCCAAAAAAAAACAACTAGTTCCACTGTGGCATAGCAAAGTGCTTTTGAAGCTTCAAAAGCAGTCTGTAATTAGCATGGGAGCTTGGTGTTCAAGGGGGAAAAATATGTCAAAATCCCATTAAGCACCGCTTTATATAGCCGTTTGGTTCTCATCCAGTATGTTTTGGTTGTACTACAATTCCACTCAAGTTATCAGAGGTGCAGTTCAATCCGCAAATTCGAAATTGTGTTAAGTAATACTCAAACTAGATATGGGATTCCCCCCCCCCCCCAGGTTTCCTACAAATGTTTTTGCCTGAGAAGGAGCCTCCAAAAATCACTCTCAATTTCTCTTTAGATGAAAGTCAATGGCAAATCTGATCACAACCTTTTCCTCAATATTCTGTTGAATTATAAATGTGCATGTTGGTGGATCACAGCCTACAGGAGCCAAACTTCAGAAGATGTGCTAATGTAAATAAATGCCCACCTAAGTGCTTTCTGGAGCATATCCTGGCACAGTTTGCAAAGAGTGGCTCTGACAACATGCAGGCGTATGTTTGTCATTCAGTTTCATTCAGCTCAACCCTATTGTTGCCTGCCTCAATAGCAGTTGGGTATGCGAACCCAGAAACTGCCTGGTCCCTGATTGGCTGCTTTGGTGGCTGCCTTGATTTACAATTAGCAGCTTGGGAAGCTCCCATTGGCTGGGCTGCCTTCCTCTGAGGGCCTCTTGAATGCATAAGTTTTTGCTCTGGACTTTAACTTTTTTCGTGAAATGAAGTACTGTGTGTGACTTGTTGTGCTTGATTTTCGTGGTTCTTGTTCCAAGGGAGATAGTACTCTGGGGAAAAAGAGAGCCAGAATGAAGCTGTGTGGAACATTCTTAGGTGCGTGTAAAAAAAACTCTCTCTCTCTCTCTCTCTCTCTCTCTCTCTCTCTCTCTCTCTCTCTCTCTGACTTTTCTTGGCTCCTCTGCTGCTTGCTTGCTTTCCTATAAGAGTTTCCATTCACTGGCAGATCTGTTGCATGTCATGAACAAGATATCAGACAACCACAGGGACTTGCTGGCTTTGTGTCTTAGAGCTGTGCGTGGGGTTTAATCTGTCTGTACATGTGGATCAACAAGATGTCAATTAGCCAACAAGATCAAAACCAAATCAAAAAGCCGATCCTATGTTTGCTTTGCTTGGGCAAAGGGGAGATATATTTTTTCCAAGGATTAAATGGCAAGAAAGAGGGTGGTCTTAAACATAATCTGCAAAGTCAAAACTGCATTCATTGGTATTGTGGCTAGTTGGTAGAGCGCTGCTGGCAGTTAACTTTCTTGCAAATAATTTATTTCACATAGGATTAAAAGATCCTTAAGTTGTAAGCGCTTTTTAATTAAAAAAAAAAAAAAAAGGATGGAGCTAAGAGGCTAAATTTATTTTTATTTCATCTTCCAGTGGCTCAAACTGTACTCTCACTTTGGTTTATGTGTGTTTGCAAATGTGATGTGTCTGAGATCAAAAGGGAAAAAAATTGCTTCCTTTTCGGGAACCTTTTTTTCTTTCTCCCTACAAAATTCTTAAGTGTAAAGTTGATGAAATGTCAATAAAAACAAACTTCTAAAAATGCTGTTAAAATAGAGTTTATAATGACTCATTGTTGTATGTAGTGGAGCACATGCAAGTGCCCGTAGCACAACAGAAGTTATGGGGTTGCAGGAGCATATTTTGAAAGGGGGGGGGGGATGGAGGAAGCTGACAGCTTTGTTTAAAAAAAAATTATCAGATTAAAAAGATCCACTTCCAACTGTAAATTTCTTGTAGACAAAGAACTTTGTACTCCTGCGGAGTGATTGTATAAATCTCAGGGAGAAGGGGGTTATTAACTGGGTCTCCCCTCCCTCGCTCCCTCCCCCACTTACTCCTCTCTTGTTGTTCCATCTGCTAGGGGCCTGTGCTGGGCAGAATGTACTCCAGCCCTTCAGCTGTTCCATATACAATATTAATGCGGGGCTATTTCTTCTTGGCATTGCATCCTTAATTGTCGTCTGAGGCATTAAGGCAAGTCTCCCCATCTGCACAGAGAGGTTTTCTTTTCCACAAAGAAATAAGGACAATCTTTTTTCCCCCCTCTCCACCCTTTCCCCTATTTCTCCCCCTCCCCCCACCCATGTTCCATTCTTCCAGCTGGTAACCAGAGAAGTTGGGACCCAATTTCAAATGCATTAAGTTTGAGGCCTAAACGACAAAAGAGTTTCTAAGAAGCACCACAACAGCTTCACAGTTGCATGTCTGGCTTTGCAGAAAGTAATTGTTCTTTTAATTACAGTGATCGTCCCAAAGCCCAAAACATTTATTTCAGTTGCTGTAATCTCTTCTAGTTCTGCCGTCTTCTTTTAGATCTAGCTGTGAGTATGAGCCACTAATATAAAAATTTCATTTTAAAAAATCACCTTTGAATTCTTAGCTTTAAATTAATACAATTTACATTTATTTCTGGCAAAGAAACACACCCATGATATTTCCCCGCATCTTTCTTTATAAATAAATATATTTAAAACATAGACCATGGGATAATTTTTCACTGCTAAAATATAAAGAAAAAAAATTCACAAAACTATGTGGGAGTGTTAGAGGTTTTTTCTCTTTCTCCTACCATTCTTTCGAATAGTGAAATAAAAAATGCATTTTTTATAAATAAAAATTTAAGTGAAAAATAAAAGTGAAATAAAAATTGCTTCTATAAATAGCAATTATAGAAGAAGAAAAATAGCCACCCGGATGGGGGGTTGTGCTTTCATGGTCTGATTTCAAGGGCAAACCATGAGAGAGTCTGCTTAGGGGGTTTGCTTAGCAAGGAGCTGTCCATCTCTTAGTGCTGAACTGGTTATTCTTCACTGCAGCATTCTGAATGTGGTCATTAGACCAACTATAAACTTTATTCATGACTGCTCCATATGCTGTTTAGCTGCAGAGGTTTACCATACCAATTGGGCAACTTTCTCCATGTCACCTCTTGGGTATCCCCTCTCCAAGGGGCAGACCACATTTCAAGCACCACACACGCCTGCGACAGAGTTGTGATCCTATGAATATGATCATATCTCTGATATGATGACTATGAACATATGATCAATGTGTGAATATAGGAGTATTTCCCAGACCTACCTAGACATGCCAGGGATAGAATTTGGGACCTTCTGAATGCAAATTATGTGCTTTAGTACTGAACTGCAGTCCCTTCCCCAAAGCAATGCAAATCCTGGTATTAGGAGTCCCTTGGGAGTGTCAGGAGCTGCTAGGGCAAACATGGTGGCATGAACACAGGACCCAATCCTATCCCTGGCCAATGCTCTGCTGCCACTGCTGTACCCTGTGGGGCAGAGAAACAGGTCTCCTTGGAGTAAGGGAACATTGGTTCCCTTGTACAAATCGATGGAAAGGCCACACCTGGAGTATTGTGTCTAGTTCTGGTCACCACATCTCAAAAAGGACATAATGGAAATGGAAAAGGTGCAAAAGAGAGCAACTAAGATGATTACTGGGCTGGGGCACCTTCCTTATGAGGAAAGGCTATGGCGTTTGGGCCTCTTCAGCCTAGAAAAGAGATGCCTGAGGGAGGACTTGATTAAGACATGCAAAATTATGCATGGGAAGGATAAAGTGGATAGGGAGATGCTCTTTATACTCTCATATAACACCAGAACCAGGGGACATCCACTCAAATTGAGTGTTGGGCGGGTTAGGACAGACAAAAGAAAACATTTCTTTACTCTGCATGTGGTTGGTCTGTGGAACTCCTTGCCACAGAATGTGGTGACAGCATCTGACCTGGATGCCTTTAAAAGGGGATTGGACAAGTTTCTGGAGGAAAAGTCCATTACTGGTTACAAGCCATGATGTGCATGTGCAACCTCCTGATTTTAGAAATGGGCTATGTTAGATGCAAGGGAGGGCACCAGGATGCAGGTCTCTTGCTATCTGGTGTGCTCCCTTGGGCATTTGGTGGGCCGCTGTGAGATACAGGAAGCTGGCCTAGATGGGCCTATGGCCTGATCCAGTGCAGCTGTTCTTATGTTCTTAATGTGCAGAATTTTGGCAGCCCCAATGGGTCTACTCAGAGCCATGCCAACTATTTAACTGGTGCTGAACCAAGAAGATCCATGTTGGGCTCAGAGACCCAGGAGGCAGGGTAAGATTTGGCAGTAGCCTCTCCTGCCATCCCTTCCCCCCTCCAGGCCACCCTCCCCCTGCCCAGTTTTCCCGCTCCCTGCCTTTCCCATCCTCCCCCACTGCCCAGAAGCATCTTCCCACTGTTCAATGTGATACCTGCCACCATGTGCTCCTGCTGCTTCTCCCATCAGTGTGGAACACCAGCATCAACTGGTACTGGCCCCTTTGCCAGCGCCTTTCCCCTCTCGGCCACTACAATGTGCTTTATTGCACATTTGTGACAGCCAATGCTGAGACAGTGCTGGTTTGGTTTGGGCTGTTAAGCTGCCATAGGGATGGGTCACATGTCAAGACTGTGCCACTGTTCCTAGGGTTGGTACCACTTCTTTCTATGCTTGATTGAATCTTTATTCACACATGTTCATGCACACACACAACAGTGAGAGTAAGAGAGAGAGAGAGAGAGAGAGAGAGAGAGAGAGAGAAATAAAATGTGATGAAGAAATCTAGAGTGAACTCTTTTCCATGACAGGCTACTCTTCTGTGTTCAAGGAGATGTCCACCTGAAGTAGTACCTTCCACAGGAAAAGAAAAATGCACTATTTCATTCTGCTGAATGCTTAGATAGGCCAGTGGTTCCCAAACTGTAAGCCATGGCTCCCCAGTGAGCCATGGAAACCAGCTAGGGTGTCACAGGATCATCATAGAAAACCCACCACCCTTTACAATGTATAGGATTACAGCCCTTATGGGGAGCAATGGCCAATGGCCCAATAGGTCAAGAGAGCTGTCAGTTGAAAAAGTTTGGGAACTGCTGAGATAGGCCCACATCAAGGCTGCTTAGGTTCTCAATGCAATGACCATCATGAAGTGTAGATTAGTCCTCAAAGACCTATGGTAGCACAGAGAAAATTGCCCAATCTGCATGGCTTTCCTTACTTGAACGGTTGCAATATTAACCAGCACATGGAACAAAGTGAAATGGTCTCTATAGTATGTGCACTCACCCCATAAGAATATCTCAGAGACATCCTGCATTGCTGGTTTTAATTTTAATCTTCCCGTACCATTTGCACCTTGATCCATTATATGGTACATGTTAGCACATATTTGGCATTATCCAGCCACAGTTGAGCACATTTCATTTGGAGAATCAAGCATATGCTCAGTGGTATAACTAGAGAGGGTGCAAAGCACTTTTTGCAGGAAGCCTCACCACAGCGGCCAATCCCATTTTGACTGGCTCACTTCAGAGCCATTTTGGGCAGGGGAGCAAAATGGAGGCAAATGCTAGAGAAGACCCAGAGAAGAGGCAAATGCCTCCATTTTGTTCCCCCACCCACCCAGAATGACTCCAAAAGGGAGGGAATATATATTCCCCAATTAATAAATTAAAAATATTATTTTTAAAGTCTACTACAGTATGTTTCTATTTCACCACTTTTTGGTTAAAAAAAAAACAAGTTCTAGGTGCCTTTTGAGCCTACACTGATATTTTAAAGTGAGCTTGCCTATACACTACATTGTTCTTTCTGCAGTAGTTTTACAGAAAAAAGACTTGGACTTTGGTTCAAATCTCAGTTCATCCCTTTATTCATTGGCTTGACCAAGGACAATACCATCTCACTCATTACTGATAAACCAACTCGGTGATCAAGTATGAGGAAAAAAAATAGATAGATTATAGCAAT
This sequence comes from Tiliqua scincoides, assembly GCF_035046505.1. Lineage (NCBI taxonomy): Eukaryota > Metazoa > Chordata > Lepidosauria > Squamata > Scincidae > Tiliqua > Tiliqua scincoides. Next base: position 218,843,996 of record NC_089824.1, on the reverse strand, counting down.
GTTCATTCACTATGGAGTTTGAGCTCTAAAAAAAGCACCATGTGTTGTGGTGCTTTGTGACTTTGTACTCAGATGTGTTTGAATTAGCATAAGTGTGTGTGTGTGTGTGTGTGTGTGTGTGTGTGTGTGTGTGAGAGAGAGAGAGAGAGAGAGAGAGAGAGAGAGAGAATATAAACACTTCTATCCCTCTTCTTTTCCACAATATTTTGCTTTTGTTTTCCAAGTTAGAGCATTGCAGATCTGAATTAAATAGCAGTCAAGGGGACCATCCGGCATTGTTCCCAGGATAAAGTTGATCCTGCCTTTTTCCCTCCCTTTGATTCTATCTTGAATGCAGAACAATGAAATGCAGTTAAAGCACTGAGCCTGGTGCCTGATGATAAGGCTTTAATAGAATTTCTGAATGCCAGAGGTTTAGGATGTAAAATATCCCTGTCTTCACAGCATGGTCAAAGGAGATAGAATTTTTTTTTTTTTTAGGAGTACTCAGTTGAACACATCCTTTTATGTTAATGGCTGAGCTTGCAGGAAAAGGGGGTGTCATGATTGAAATGGGTCATTGCAAGACTTTTCGAGGTTTTCTTATACCTTTGAATACCTGCATTCAGAGCAGGGCCAACAGAAAACTCGAAACAATGCAGCAGCCTAATAGATTTTAAGAGAATCAAAGCAGCCATACCCATCAAAGAAAGTGGGCATGTACAAAAGTCTTGTATAAAAGTCCACAAAAGTTACTTGATTGCAAAATGTTGCATTAGCCCATCTGCCTGCACATGCCTGGCACTCCTGAGAAAGGAAGCCCTGTAGCAGTTCAACAGATTCAAGATTCATGGGCAATATCAACTGTGTTATCCAGGGATCTTTGAAGTCCCAACTTCAGAAACTTTATTAAATTTGGGTCATAAAATGAGCATATCCTAGACAAACCCTGCCCAGTGGGATAGAGTGGCTCAGCGATCGACCTGTGCTTTACAGGTACATTCAAGGTCTAGTTCCCTCCATTTCTACTTTAGAAGATGAGATGGTGCAACTGGGAAGGCCTCCTCCTGAATCCTTGGAGAGTGGCTGCCAGTTGGACAAAACATCAGATGGACCAATGGTTGGATTCAGTTGATGAAAAGCAACTTGTTCTGTGTGTATTCAGCTGCTAGAGATAGTTGAGACATAATGAGTATCCCCAAATAGAACAGAATTGTGAAGACTTTCTATGGCCCATGAATCTATGAATGTGTAGCTTTATGATCATTTAAGACTGTGGTTACTTACTAACGCATGTGATCCACTGCCAGAATTTAGGGGTCTAAGTTCAAGCTTCACTTCAGATCCCTTCACATTCACATTTGTCCCCTTCAAAAGGGGTAAACTCTAGCAGCTGCAATGGGGCTACTCGAACTTGCACCAGCAAAATCAGTGGCTCAGATCCGAGCAGCTCTGTGTTGGGAAATCAGGCCCAGGATGAGGTATAGGATATAGTATTAGCCCCTATTGCTCTTCCCACCCCCCCTCCTGGACCTGATCAGCCCCCTCCCTGCCCTCCTCCATCCTGTTACACCCCCTCCCCACCTCCATTCCGCCTTTCCCCACTGATAGTAGCCAGTTTAGGATTGTGCTGTGAGAGTCACATCGCAGCAATGAGACTTCATGCTTATAAAGTGCTCTAGAGCATCCAAAATTTCTGCATAGCATCTCACGAACATCAGAATAGTTTAGTAATCCTGGTAACAACAGAACCTGTAAGCCTGGAAAATTTTACATGCAAACACATTTAATAATATAAAGTAGTTAATAACATTAGTCCCATCTGGGGCTGAAGCTGAAAGATAATTACTTGCATCAATTAATCAGTTGATTGCAGTGTTGAAATTTGAACTCAGGACCTTCTTGTTTTATAACTTGGCCTCTTGGTCATTACAGCATATCGGCTACAGTTTAACAGCAAAATCATGAGACTACTTTGGACAAGTATATCATCACCCCTTCTCAGCCCACTTCCCATCTGTGGTGCAGGAGGAGGAGTGTCCGGAATCTTTTGGTAGTTTCTCTTTTGAATTCTCATTTATATATTTTTCCTTATGCAAAATGGTTTAATGGAAGCTGGTGTGATTTAATGATTGATGTGTTGACTAGGACTGGGGAGACTTGGGTTTCTTCCCACTCAGCCTTCAAGTTCATTGGATGACCCTGAGTGAGTCCTACCTGTTGGCCTACCCTACCTCACAAGATTGTTGTGAGGATAAAATGAAAGGATGCTCCCCCTGAGCATCTTGGAAGAGGGGTGGGATAAAAGTGCAAGCAATATAATATTAGCAGCTTGTGATATTTGTATCATGGTTTCAAGCATTCAAGGAGTTTCATATACATTGTCTCAGCAATCCTTACAGCAGCAGCAGTCCTGTTCCTACTCAGAAGTAAGCCTTACTGAGTTTAATGGGATGAACAACCAAACCAATGGGCCATCTGCATCAGTGGATATTGTGACAGTGGGGGTCAGCTATGGGCAGGCAGTGGGAGGTTCAGGGCACTTCAGGGGAGGAACGGGGGGGGGCATGTCAAGGAAGGGAGGTGGAAGATCAGTCACATTTGCCAGATCCTGTCCCCATAACCTCTCCCTGGCTCTCTTGGGCTTATTCTAGCTCCATAGTTGATGTGGGCCTAAGGACGCCCATAGGCAGCCAAAAGATTTTACTTACCTCCAGTTTGCCTTCTGGTTGCCCCCCCCCCATAGCATGCAGCTCAGCCTCTGTTAGTGCAGCTGCAAGCTCTGTCACAGCAGGGATTGGGCTGGTACTCCTAGATAAGTATGTACAGGATTGCAGCCTCAGTCTTCTTATGCCCATTTTGCAGACTGGGAGAAACAAAGTGATAGTCTTCTTGATTAAGTGATATCGCTAGCGGCTGACAAAATTGGAGGGCCACGCTTCTTGGTTCGTAGTCAATATGCTTCACCAGCTCTCAATCACAATTGCACCATCTGATATTCAGTCTCACAGTCTTCCCTGCCTTTTTCTGTCAACAGCCCTTTCAGATAGATCACCACACAATTCTTATTAATGCAGAGAGGGACCCAAGGCCAAAAGATGGTGACTTGCCCAAGGCCCCTCAATTAAGTCTATAGCAAAGGAGAGGTTTGAAGACAGCTGTAGCGAAGTCAAAGTTCAATAGCACATCTATTATCTGGGCCAATCAGTACATAAACCCCATGCCAGTGGCATAGCTAGAGGGGGTGCAAAGCACTAAGTTTTGCAAGGCAGCCTTACCGCAGTGTGCAAGGAGCCCCTCCCCTTCAGAGACTTCCATGGCTCAGATGCGGAGGAGGAAGGGCCCCTTGTATGCTGCAGTGAGGCTCCCTGTAAAACTTAGTGCTTTGCGCCCCTCTAGCTATGCCACTGCCCCATGCACCCCTAAATTCTTTAGAAACTACAATGAGAGTGCAACTCAAAATACAACATCAACATTACAACAAAATACATCATTACAACATCAAAATACAACATTACATTACAACAATTATTGATCAGTGGTATTACTAGGGTATGTGTCATTTGATGCAGGAGGTCAGCATGTCACTCCCATGGTGGACCTCCTCCCATGCAGTGGGCAGGTCAACAGCCCAGGTGATAGGCAAGGTGATCCAACCCCACTGGTTTTTGGCTATAACTTTTGATAAAATAGAGATACTTTGTTTTTAATGTCAGAACTTTTGCAGTAAGAGGAAATGGTTTTTTCTTCCCCATAATACTGAGAAAAAGGCTAGTAGCTGACCAAAACTGAATCCACCAATGATTGCATTATATTTTACATGCACACACACATTTCTGGGAAGTGAACATTGACTGTAGTCTGGGGCGATCCAAAACAGCAGAAAACCTAAATGACCAATGTGTACAGAGAAATTCACATGGGCTGCAACCCCATGAAAATGAATGGGAGCTGCACGCAACCATATCATCATACTGTGAACCTCTCATTCATCTTGATGGGGCTTGCACAGAGAAACTTCTCAGCCAATCCTGCCCCTTTGGCCAGACTTTCTTGTTTCCCGGTCAGCCGGCTTTCAGCAATCCAAATGCCCAAGCAGATGCACCTCCATGTGGCAGTGACCACAGGGGAGGAAAAAGGGAAGTTTGGGGGGAGCAGTAATGGGATCTGTTCCTAGACGCCACTCAGTCCCGGAATGCAACTTTCCTGTCCTTTTTGAAAGAAGTTTGCAGAAGATTTGAAGAATGGGCCTAGCCACTCCAGGGTGGCTGTAATCCACTTCTGTGTGCCTGCTTCTTCGGTGTGCGCAATGAGACAAACAGCCTGATCTTTCAATATTTAGATCAGCCGGTGCTTGCCCACCCTCTTCTTAGCTGACCGCTGGCCATGAATTTCCCACTGGCTTGGCTCTGACAAGGGGTCACCTCCTCTACTCACCAATAAACATTGTAAAGTACTTTCGCTGCAGCCAGGCTAAGCCAGGGCATCTGTCATTCCTTGCTTGTTGCTATTAGAAATTATGGGACTGTACCATGGGCAGGAAATGCGGAGGGGGGGATTAAGCTGACAGTTGTAACCTTCCCGGCTCCCTTTGTCTCCTTGTGCATCCAAGAGCCATCAGCCCATCCTGCATATTAATTATGGATCAGGTTGGATTTTGCAAAAGAGAAAAAAAAAATACTTCCCTTCTGTTGGATCGGAGGGGGGGTTGGGAAAAAAGATCTTTCAGGACTCCCTCCCCTTGGAACCCCCCTCCAAAACAAAGTCAGCACCTCCATGATCCTTTTTTTTTTTTTTCTTTCTATATTCTGTACTGTAGATTTATTTCACCTCGGAGAGTAAACAGATATATTGCCAGCCCAAAGGGTTGATGGGTAGTGTATTTACAAAGGGAAGGAGAGGAGAGCGCCCCCCTCCACTCCTCCCCCCCCCCCCCGCCATTCCCATTAATGAGAGCGATCATTAAGTGAGACACAGCCTTTAGCAGGCTTAAAGAGTTCACACACTCAAGACTGATCCGCGATTTAATTGAAAGCAACCAACCAGCCTTCCTCCACGCATGTTCCTGCTGCTGGGTGGAAGTGGGGCTGCTTTGAGGAAGTCCTCCTCTCTTCTCCCCCACCCCCCTCCAACCTCTCCTCTCCACCTTCCAACCTCCCCCCCCCCCCATGTAAATTTCATGATTGCTTTCCGTGATGTCATTTTGAAAAGGGACAGACAATAGGCTGGGAGCAAAGGTAAGTCCATGTTATGTTGTGGTCTTTGGGCGGGGGGGGGGCTGCTTGGTTGGTTGTTTTGTGCTGACAAATAAAGCAGATCCTGGTTTGAAACGTATTTTGTTAACAAAAAAAAAAATAGCAACATTATTTTGGATTAAGGCAGGAGAAAGAGCGAGGCTGCCAGGCAGACACTCGGGTCTCTGCCGGATCTCTGGCTCTGCCGGCCAGAGGTTGGGCTTCTCAGCGCGACTGCTTGTTTATTTCTCCCTGTTTTCTCTTCCTGGCTCCTGATGGCCGCATCTCCCAGCGCTGGGGATGTGGCTGCAAGACCAGGGAGGAGGCAGGCGAGGGGAACCACCACCAGTCCTCGGGGCTCCTGGGCTTCCTCCTGCCGGGGAAGTTTTGCCCGCATTTGGGGGGAGAAAAGATGATTTCTGGGGGGCCTCGAGGGCCGGATCCTTCCCCACTCATCTGGGGAGGGGGTGGGGGTCCTTCAAGGGACGATAGTTGGGGGCAAAGGGGAGGCTTCCATCGCCTAGTGCGTCCCCCAAGACTTTCGCCGGGAAGTTGCCGTCCAAGGTCCTGAAATTCCAGCCAAGAGCTTCGGGTTGAAGTTGAATCTTCTGCTCTGTGCTTTTTCTCACCTTATTTCTGACTTGTACCAATCAAAGGAAAGGCAGAAAATGAGACCAAGACTCGGATTTAAATTGCCATCATTTTCCACACCTTCCTTCCTTCCTTCCTTCCTTTCTCCATACTCCCTCCTTTTATTTTCTAATCTCTCTCTCTCTCTCTCTCTCTCTCTCTCCTTTTCAGTGATATGAGTCAGTCCCTGTCCTAATATTTGGTGTAAAATTGAGGGTGCTTTTGTGCCTACACATAACAGAGTATCTGAAAAGTGACAGGCATTTTAGAAATAAGTTACTCCACAGTGTTAGGGGGAAAAGGACATGTGCTCAATAGTTTGATTTTCTTTCTTTCTTTCTTTCTTTCTTTCTTTCTTTCTTTCTTTCTTTCTTTCTTTCTTTCTTTCTTTTCCTGTAATTTTAGATTCCCAATATATAGATAGATATAGGCCAGACAAAAAATGTAGGTGGGTTTATTTTTATTTTGCCTTTTCCATTCAAAACAGTGTCATAGCTTGAGGGGGTGCAAAGCACTAAGTTTTGAGGTGCCTGAACACTCTGTGTAAGCAGCCCCTCCCCTTTCCTTCAGAGTCATTCCAGGTGGGGGGGGGCAAAATGGAGGTGTATACCTCCGTTTTGCCCCCCCACCTGGAATGTCTCCAAAAGGGGGGAGGAGGGGTCACTTGCATGGCATGTTCAGGCACCTGCAAAACTTAGTGCTGTGCACTCCCATTAGCTACTTCACTGCCTCTAAATAAATGCTAAAGTACCTTGTTTTAGTTGCTTGGAACTTGTCTTTCTGAAATGATCTGGATGGAAAGAATGTGTTTAAGTGACGGCACGTTGTGTTGAGGCTGCTGAATTAAGTTGCTGCTTGTGTCTATATAAATCTCTTCATCAAGAGTTCACAGGCACGGGGCTGGAATTGAATTGAAACTTGAGGAAATGAGGGTGACTTTAGAATGACAAACAAAAGAACCAATTATGACACTAAAACGAGCAAGGCTGTCCTTTGTCTTGTTCCGGAGCCATTTGTTTACCTAGAAAACTTCCATTGCTGAACTGGTGAAGAATTTTGGTCTGGATTAGCCAGGAGAACCTGACTTGGAGTTTTTCAGAACAGCCATTTTACACCTCTGAGAGGCAGAGGAAAGGGCACCTTTTGGACTCAATCCTGTCCACCCAGTGAACCTGATCTTGTATTATTGCTTGCTGGCTGGCTTGCTGGCTGACTGGCTCCCATTTGGTTGTGGTTTCCTGGAAAACCACTTTGGTGAAGTTCTCCTCCTCTCCAGTAATTGCACTCACCCTCTCCCTCATTGGCTCATCTGTTCTTATTATCAGCTTCTTCCATATGTCCACTTTAATTAATGGCAGACAAAAGAAGAAGAGAGAAAGGGGGTAGTTGTAGGAATTAAAGTTTCAGAGTTGCTTTCTCTGAGAAGGGGGCATAGAAACTGGAGACAAAAATTCAGGGGTGTATGAGTGTTTTGTGGGGCTCTTTGTTTCAAATTTTGAATTTCTTGCAAGGTTGAAAATAATTCTCATCAAGCAGTGATCTCATCATTTAGGGCCTGCAGGCTTTTCAAGGGATTTGGCAGAGAAAACAAGGTAGTTTTGTTCATTATTTAAGCTTTGAAAAACAAACATGAATGTACCAAGGCTCCGACGGCAACTGGCAAAGTAATTCCTTCCTTCTCTAGCCTTTTGTTGAATATTTTTTAAATTTTGGTTGGTTCCACAAGCATCTCAGAGTGGCTGGTAACTAACAAGGAGTGTGTACATCTAATGTGTGCTGGAGATAAACATCTGAAGGCTAGCCTCTGGCCAGAGAAGAAAAGAATCAAAGTTCTTAAAGCAAGCCAGCTTGTTCACCCCAGGAGAACCCTGGGAAGTTTTTTTATTTTTGCTGAAGGTTTGCTAATCAACTCTAGATCTATATTTAGACTGGTATAAATAGCACACTACATAAGGAGCCTGGCTGCATCATCTTGGGAGAAACTGAGAAGGGTTTACTTCCTCTCCCTTTCCTTAAATGCTTGTTAACATTTAGATGTTGGATTCAAAGGCTGGATTTGAAGATAGAATCACAGGCTTTTCTTTCCCTGCAGAACAAAATGTAACTATTTTTTCTTGCGGGATACGTAAGGAAAAGTTGTTTGCAAGAATCCATTGCTTGAAGAGATTTAGATAGTACCCGATTATCCTATACTGGATACAATTATCTGTTATCCTGACCTTGCATGAGTTCATAAAGGTGTTAAATGGAAGATCAGTGAGAGAGAGAAAGTCTTCCCAACATCCCAGCCCACCTATTTCAAATTCTGTCATATAGTAGGATGACCAAGTGACAGAAATGGGACTAGGAATATGCAAATGAAGGGGTGTGGCATGCAGGTGGGACTAGCTTTAGTTGTCAGTTGTTCCTTCTAATCTCTATGGAACAAAATGAACAGGCCACATTCTGGGACACTGCTAAGAAAGGACAAGTTCTGCTTCTTGATTCAGGCCAGGTATACTCCATCCATCCCAAGCATTGTCCCTGCACACTTGCCTTTTACTTGCTTGCATATAAATTACTGGCTGTCATTTGGTTCTCAGGGGTAAAGTAAATTGCTCCACTTGAGGACAAAATTGGGATGGGAGCAAAGCCCACATACCAGTCTAGATTCTGGGTGGCCTGGCCACTACTAGCAAGTTTAGAAGGAGGAGGGGCAATATTTCCCTTTTCCCACCTCCCTCCTTGAACATCCATTCTGTGCTAGAAGGGGGAAGCCTGACCTCCTTCCTGTGGTCTATGTTGGTTTGGGTAACAGGGCATAGGGCTGAGTTTGGAAAAGCAGGTCTTGCCCTACCCCTTGTTTGGTTTTTGAAGCTGTGTCCAAAGTGAGGGATGGGAGTATGAGGGGATTGCGAAAGAAGCAAGGGAATAGGGTTGGGGCAAGATCTGTCCTGCCCATCAAATCTTTAGCTAGTTATTAATACTTACTTGTGCTAGAGATGAACAGCTTGTAACAACTCAGTTTAAGCCACAGTGCTTGGATGGAAGCCACTTTCATCCCTAATGGGAGGAATTCTTTTAAGCTGGAGATATTGTTAATGGATGCCAGTATGAGAGATCTTAAGAGTTCAGAGTTCCAGAATTCAGTTGAGTCAAAATATGTGAAGTCAACATAAGAACATAAGAACATAAGAACAGCCCCACTGGATCAGGCCATAGGCCCATCTAGTCCAGCTTCCTGTATCTCACAGCAGCCCACCAAATGCCCCAGGGTCAAGCTGAGTTGGACCCTGAAAATGAGAAAACAAAGACCATAAAACATCTTTTAACTCTCCCTGTAGACTATATAGCTGATCTTAAGATTCAGGAAAAAAAAGTCTAGCTGAATGGGAGGTTTCAGAAATGGACAAAATATGATAGTACTTTTGTTGGTTTATGTAAGGACTAGAGAGGCATCCCTGGCTCCAGGAAATGGTCTCCCTTTTGCCAGATATTATGTTCACAGGTTTAGCAACAACTTCTGTTATTGTTGGATCTTATATTGAGTGCAATCCAGTGGGAAGTTCTCCTGTGCAAGTCCATTGCTGTGCAGGTTTCATTTATGACTTTTACTCTATGAAGGCCCATTCGCACATGCATATGATCACTGGAGCCTGTAAATCATCAAGCCACCAACAGACATGCATGAACCAGCCCTGAGTGTTCATAGTCGAGCACAGAGGAATCAAATGATGAACATGCATCTTTGAACCAGCCTTCGGCATTATTATTTATGAATAATAGTGTGAGATGTGATAAAAGAGGGATGAGATCAGCTTAACTGCAAGTGCTTCAGCTTAATTGGGTCATGGATCAGGCTGAAAGAAAGGCTTGCTTTTCTGTCCCTTCCCTGAGTAGCTTCCAAGCCTCTTTTGAAACATGCCCCTTACCCTAAACAATGAGCCTATGGCTTTGCCTCTTTTCAAACTGCACATGCATGTGAGCATGTGATAAGCCCAATGTAGCCATGCATCCAAGTTCATTCTATGATTTTTCTGCTGTTGTTTCAGCATCACCTAATCTTCCATGAAGGTTCTTTAGTAACCTTTTAACTGTTCTGCAGACCTTCCGGGGAAATTGGACCAAAGCATTATGTAGAGTAATCAGAAATGAACTACGCCAACACAGCACTCATGTGAGATCCTGCCGTGCAGAAAAAATATCTTTTATTCCCCTGGGAAGTGGCTGGGTTTGTTTTTTATCCTTCCTCCTCCTGTTAATGGCCAAGGAGAACCCAGAAATGGCTTCTCTCTACAGCTAAACTTCAAATGAAGTTGCTCTTTCAATCAGCTTCTTCAGAAGTAATTAAAAAGCCCAGTCTCTCTTGTCCCAAGAATGGCTCAACATCAACAATGGCTTTTATAATACTGAGCAAGTGTGTATTTATTTACTTGTTCCCAACTTTCCTATTCAAGAGAATGCTCAAAGCAGCTCATGTAACCCAAACCAACCAAGTACATAGGGAAAAAAAACACCACCCACAATTCAAAATAAAAACAAATTAGGCAGAGCAAAGTGAAGAAAATGAAAAGGTGAACAAAAAAACAATAACATATTGCCCATTTCAAGATTTTGACATGTTTGGCTTATATTGTTTTTTGTTTACATTTTGTTGTATAATATAAACAAATATATTTGTTTATATTATACAACAACCCTGTAAGGTGGGCCAGGATTATCATTTGGCATGTTGTTGAGGCTGTGAGAATAGTAGCTTGAGCTGGGGCAAGACTGACGCCAAAAATAGCAGTCACAAGTTTAACTCTCTTGCATCCCTCCACATTTATCGAATAGAACTTGCCTTTTCCCGACTTCACATCCTTCCTCCTTACCAGTAGCAACCAATGATGTGGAATAGGGCAAGGACTCAGAAGTAAGTTACACTGTATTCAATGGGGCTTTCTCCCACGCAGGTGTGTATAGGACTGCACCCAGGCAGCCCAATCCTACTTAAGTTCCCCTGTGCCCAGCCTGCAATGCCAGCACAGGTTACACTGCATCCCGCAGGGAAATTCCTGTGCCAGCGATATTGCTGAAGAGTGTTAGCACTGACCCATGTTGTTGACCTGTTGACTGTAGTATTGACTAGTGTTGGTGGATGAAACCAGGAAGGGGGCTAGAATATGGCGCTCTCTGATGCTGCAGATCCTGCCCCCTCTTGGGCCTTCTTGCCCCCATCACCACCCTCCTCACCCCGTTACATGCCTCCCAGCCCTCGCCCACCCCAATCTGCCCCCTACACCGGACCTACCTCCTTTGACAGGTGCAGCTCTGTCTGCTGGTGCCCCTGGGAAGGCTGTGGCCTTCCCACAAGTGCTGCCTGTGCTTTATGGCACATTTGCCATGGCTAGCACTAGCAGATCACATGCTCTGCCAGCGCACATGGGGGATAGGATGGCACTATTAGTCTAATGCAGCTAAAACAAAAGAGGGCCTATTCAGACACTACTCAAGAGGCATTGTGGCACTCTCCCATAGCACTGGGGAAACATCAGGACCTCCCCGCCCCCACAAGCACATGGGAGGAGTCCACTGTACCAGTCCCTTCCCATGTGAGCATTGTCCCTCTTGCAAGGGGACAGTAACTAGTTTGAACTCTCTCCATGTGGTCCAGACTAGAGCAGCTGGCCCTACTCTATACTGCAGGGGCTCCCAAACAAAATCAAAGGACCTGGTGAAAACTGAAGTTTCCTGTTTTGCTGTTGAAATTCAGTGTGAGGGACACTGTCCTGTCCTGACCAGTTCAAAGGGTGAGACAAGGCAAGGGAGGAAGTTCCAGACAGGGAATACTTGGAAGTATACTGGGAAACTTTAGAACTCCTTGCCACAGGATGTGGTGATGGTGTCTAGCCTGGACGCCTTTAAAAGGGGATTGGACAAGTTTCTGGAGGAAAAATCCATTATGGGTTACAAGCCATGATATGTATGTGCAACCTCCTGATTTTACAAATTGGCTATGCCAGATGCAAGGGAGGGCACCAGGATGCAGGTCTCTTGTTATCTGGTGTGCTCCCTGGGGCATTTGGTGGGCCACTGTGAGATACAGGAAGCTGGACGAGATGGGCCTGTGGCCTGATCCAGTGGGGCTGTTCTTATGTTCTTAACTACAATTCCCAGGAAGCCTTGCAAGTCTCTTGTTATCTGGTGTGCTCCCTGGGGCATTTGGTGGGCCGCTGTGAGATACAGGAAACTGGACTAGATGGGCCTATGGCCTGATCCAGTGGGGCTGTTCTGATGTTCTTATGTTCTTATTTAAGACTCTCTCGCTGGAAACAAATGTTACTGGGACTAGCTCGGAGAGAGCAATAAAAGAGCTTGTCAGAGATCAGGAGCTGGCAACAGGGCCAGGGCTGTTGAGGAAGAGCTGTCTGGCAAAGGGTGTGGAGTTGTTCAGGGCTAGCTTGAGGAAATGTGGGCAGGTAGGTGGGAAGCGGGAGGCAAAGCCAGGATTCAGCAGTTATGCCGGATCCTAGCCCCATTCCTGGGCTGTCTCAGGCTGCTTGGATTTGTGCCACCTCGTCAGGTGGTGCAGCTCAGAGAAGACCCACTGGGGCCACTGCAGTGCAACACAGGGTAAGGGAAACATTTGCCCCTTGCCTTGGGCTGCGCCAAAGGCTCCAAACTTGCACTGTCTCCTGCCTGTCTCCAAACAGGCCTGCCTGTTTCCAAATCAAATTAGGATTGCACTGGACATTGTTCATCTAAACCAGGGCGTCAGTCATAAGGCGCACAGGTCAGATGAGGCCCCCAGAAGCAATGGATCCAGCCCCTGTTATAACTGGGCTCTTCCAGAGTAATAATTGGGCTCTCTCTTATCTTGAAATCATGAACAAGATTTGCACATTTTCTCTTCTGTCATTTGCAGTTCCTGAGTTTCTGTGTGGGCACAAAGTGCTTCTATTTCTGGCCATCATCTGCTTAATGATATCACTTCCTGCTTAATGATGTCACTTCCAGACCTCAGCAGGCACCATGAATACTATTTGGCCCACCATAGGAAACGAGTTTGACACCCCTCATTTAAACAATCTAAAACAACAGTATTTATATACCGCTTTTCAACTGTTGTTGGCATCCTTCAGTCTCGGAAGACTATGGTGTCACGCTCTGAATGGTGGTTCTGGAACAGAGTGTCCTCTCCAGTGCACGAAGCCTGGGTAAAGTAGGTATGGAGGATAGGCTGTTTCCCATGCAGCAATTCCCCCCCTCTCCACATCGCTGAAATGGTCCAATGGAAAGGCAGAGGCCAATACGGTTGGTTCTAGCAGCGTCGCAGGAGTTGCCAGAACATGACTGTGTTCAGCCATGAACTGCCTCAGGGACTCCGGCTCCTGATTTTGCCTCAAGGTTGACTCCTGAAGCCTTTTCCATAACTGGATGTAGCCACAAGGCAGTGGAGGTTTGGGATCAGAGTTGTCCTTCTCTCAGATGAGCTGCCTTCCCAGGCTGACGAGTCCCATCTACCCGGTGGCTGTTTAGTCGCCTCTTATGACAAGTACAGCCAAACTGAGGGCCTATTCTTATCCCCAGCCCCCAGGGGATAAGCTTTTAGCTTTTCAACTAAAAGTTCACAAAGTGGGTTACAGTGAAAAATCAAATAAATAATGGCTCCCTGCCCCAATAGGGCGCACAATCTAAAAAGATGCAAAAGAATACCAGCAGATAGCCACTAGAACAGACACTGCTGGAATGAGGAGGGCCAGTTACTCTCCCTCTGCCAAATAAAAGAGGAGCACCCACTTGAAAAAGTGCCTCTTATATACACTAAAAAGTGGGGAATGGCATAAATAGCATGCATTCGTCAGGGAGTTGTGGGTGGCTACAGTTTCTTGCTGAGTGTACACCTCTTAGCAAACCTTTGCATAACATGTGAAGTGGACATAAGCTGTCGCTGTTCTTATCCTGTGAAGATTCACAGAAATATGACACATTGTAAAAAGGACACCAGCAAACAGTAACACCCAGGATTTATCTTTATTCATTACATTGATAATTCTCTTTCTCCACACTGCCTCCGAGTGGGTAACAACCTTATAAAAAAAAAACACACACACACAAGATGACTACATAAAAATAGCAAAGATGAAGCAATCCATTTAAAATATATGTACACACATTTGAAAAACATACTGCCACCATAAAGGCTTATTTATCCCTGGCCACTAAGTGTTTGCCCACACAGAAATTGTCCTTCATAGCCCCACCAGCAAAGTTGATGCGCAGATTCACAGCATTCCAGCACTGGGAGCAACTATAGTGAATGTGTCTATATGGGTTCTTCAGTATGATAGTGGGGAGAGTTCTGTGATCCTGGAGGCTGTGCTTAGGGTTGGAAGAAGGTTCTAACGTATGCCCAGGGAGCACACCAGATAACAAGAGACCTGCATCCTGGTGCCCTCCCTTGTCCCCTTTGTGGTTATGACATCTGGTCACCCTGTCATTCTCCTACCTTGAAATAGTTGCGTGACAGGCCGTTGCTATCCTCACAACATCCCTGTTAGGTAGGCTAATTGGAATGACCTCCAAACCTACTCAGAGAGCTTCATGGCTGCATGAGGATTTGAACTTGCCAGGTGCAAGGGAGGGCACCAAGATGCACGTCTCTTGTTGCCTTGGGTGCTCCTGGAGGCATCTGGTGGCCACTGTGAGATACAGGAAGCTGGACTAGATGGGCCCTGGGTCTGATCCAGCAGGGCTCTTCTTATGTTCTTATGACTGCCCACATCCAAACCCATGTGGCCCTCGCACATCTTTGGCTGCATCAGGGGACAACATACCTGTGTGGAACAGCTTTCACACATAAACCACTGCAGACAGAGTTTTCGTATCACTTCACCTCAAGCACAGTGATTTTTCCATGGAGCTCCTTCACATGTTCAGCTACAGACCATCAGGTGATTACATGTCAGCCCAGCAATACAGCAGGTGCTGCACACAAGGCCTGTATGTACAAAGGCCTGATTCATGCAATCTCTTCACTCACGGTTTTTGAGAATAAAAGCATAGAGATCAGACCATCACACCTCCTGGCTTCTCCAGGAGAATCTGACTCACATCATGTAATATGCATATGGGGGAGGGGACCTGCTCCTCCTCCATGTGAGTTGAAAGCCACTCGCCTCTGGCAAGTGTATGAACCAAGCCTCACTGAGGTCTTATCAAATGGCACCTATGTATGTGCACATGAATTAATGCGTCCTGATGCTCAGGTGGAAACTTTGGCTGCAAATGATTCATAAAGTAGGGGGAAATAAAAGTGGTTCCTTCCTGGTCACATTTCTAAAATACAGTCCTAAGGGATTTCTGTCCTTTTAGATGCATGCCCAGTCTTACTTCTAAGTAAGCTTTCTAGTGTGATGCCTTGCCTTTATCTAAACCAGGGGTCTCCAAACTCGATGCGGCCCACAAGTCTCTATCTGGCCTGCGACAAGCTTCTGGCCCCCTGCAAGCCTCTAGCCCACTTGACTGAATGTGACTAGATCTGCGCTCTGATCGTGCCTGGAGGGTGTTCTGGGCTGGAGAGGCCAGGCCTCCAAACACCTTTTAAAAGGTGACTTTTTTGGCCTTTTGAAGGCCTTCAGCTTCCCAAGGGTCCCGGAGGCCTCTACAGCCCTCAGAACATGCTCCTGGTGGGTGTTCCTGTGATGTGCTGGTTCTGAGTTATTTACTCCTTTACATGTAACTGAGTGCTTGTGGGGTGGGGGAATGGGAGTCCACTTGAGTGTATGCTTTATTCCTGTGGTGTGTGCTGGTGCTTGGAGAAATCCTGGAATTTAGAGCCTATTAATTAATTTATTCTTTCATGTAAGTTCCATCGCGAATATATTTATTTAAAGTTTATATTTAAAATTTATTTTTCTGGCCCTCGATAACATGCCAGATATTTGATGTGGCCTTCTGGCCGAAAATTTTGGAGATGCCTGATCTAAACTACATGTTTAACACAGGTGCATAAGCACTGATGAGAGTGATAGGTCCTGCTGATGACTGGAGCTGCAGGGACAAAATTCTTTCACTTCCCACAGTAGGTGGGATGATGGATTTCAGCAGGGTATTTCTGACCGCAAAGCCAACGCCATGTTCCCTGGTTTCGTTTGGTGGTTTTCCCTGCCAGAAAAATGAGAAATTTCTCTCCTTGACAGATCCGGAATCTGGCAGCCTAGTCTCTTGAAGGGCGACGATGTCCATCTGCAGTCTGCTCAGCTCCATGTCGATGACAGCAGGAGACTGGTTTCTGTTCAGTCAGACCCCTGGTCCATCTAGCTCAGGGTTAGCTACAGTGACTTGCAGGGGCTTGCCAGCAGAGAACTTTTTGGGCCCTTCCTAAAGAAGTCAGAAATTGAATCTGAGACCAAGATTGCACTGCCCTTTCCTCTCCTCTTGATTTCTAACTTCAGTTATTCCATCTTTAAAACAGAATGCTGCAGTTCTGGCTGGGTAGGTTTGGGTGCCCAGGCATTCAATACACAATCTGAATGGAAGTAGTGATGGCATCTTGCTTAGATGTCTTTAAGAGGGGATTAGACAAATTTCTGGAGGAAAAGTCCATCACGGGTTACAAGTCATGATAGGTACGTGCAAGCTCCTGATTTTAGAAGGATGCTGCCAGAATGCCAGGTGCGATGGAATGGCACTAGGATGCAGGTCTCCTGTTGTCTTGTGTGCTCCATGAAGAATCTGGTGGACCACTGTGAGATACAGGAAGGTGGACTAGACGGGCCTTTGGCCTTATCCAGCAAGGCTCTTCCTACGTTCTTATCTGAAGTAGGAAGAGCCTTCCTTGAAGAAATGTGCTTAGTTTTGCACTGGGTAAGTTAGTTTGAGCTCCCCAGTGCCCTCAAATAGTAAGATGCTCCAGTGCAGTTTGATAGGGTCAGTTTCCTTCTAAAGAGAGAGGACCAGATGCACTGATGCCTTTTGTGAGCTGCTTATTTACAAACATACAACTAGGGTAGATGATGTAGCTAGAGGGGATGCAAAATTTTGAAGGGAGCCCCACTGCAGTGCGCAAGCAGCTCCTGACCATCCCCTTCAGAGCCATTTGCCTCCATTTTGCTCCCCCCCCCACCTGAAATGGCTCTGAAGGGGAGGGGAAGGGGCTGCTTGCCTGCTAAGTTGAATCTCCCTGCAAAACTTAGTGCTTTGCACCCCCTCTAGCTATGCCACTGGGCAAGCTCTCCTCCTCCCAGTAAAAAGTCATCGGAGAGTAGTAGACTGTATGGGGGGGGTGAGAGAGGGCTGAGCACGTGGTTAAGGAAGAAAGGGAATAATCCAGGAGGGAGGGAA
This sequence comes from Tiliqua scincoides, assembly GCF_035046505.1. Classification (NCBI taxonomy): domain Eukaryota; kingdom Metazoa; phylum Chordata; class Lepidosauria; order Squamata; family Scincidae; genus Tiliqua; species Tiliqua scincoides. The sequence continues at coordinate 218,826,846 of NC_089824.1, read as the reverse complement.
GGAGAGGCCCCTGAGTGCGTCCTTCCCTTCCAGTGGGAAGAGTTGGCTTTGAAGAGATGGAGGGGGAGGAGAGGGATCCTTGACGATGGTGGGGAATCCTGCGAGTGGGAGAATTCCCCAGCAGTGGCGTAGCTAGAGGGGGGGCAAAGCGGAAGCATGCACTTCGGAGAGGAGGGGCCCCTTGCACGCGGCGGTGAGGCTCCCCACAAGACTTTGTGCTCTGCCCCCCTCCAGCTACGCCACTGTTCCCAAGGGGGGGGGGGTGAAACGGACACGCCCGCAGCTCTTGGCAAGCCTGCCGCCTGGCTGTGCAGGGATCGCCTCTTCCTCCCGGAGGGGGACCCGCGAGCGGACCGGGGGCGCAGTCCCCGGCTTGCAGGGCGTGCGGCGGGGCGGGCGGGGCGCGGCTTCTTGGGGCAGGCGCGCCGCGCGCTGCCGCGGCTTTCCCTGGAGCGCTTCTCGGGCATCCGCTGCTGGCCGGCCCAGAGGCGCCTCCGTCGAGCTGGAGTGCGCCCCCTCGGCTTCCCGGCCCGGTCTGTCGGTGGCGTAGCCAGAGGGGGGCCGAACAGGCAGTCCCGCAGGGAGCCACGCAGAGCCAGGCCGGGCGGCGGGAGCAAAAGGGGGCAGAGTGCTAAGTTTTGCAGGGAGCCTCCCCCGGGTGTGCAAGCAGCCCCTCCCCTTCGAAGCCATTCTGGGCAGTGGGTGCTGACTGGAGGCACAGGAGCCAAAGGCAAACCCACCCCCTAGAAGGACTTCCATGGGGAGGGGCCACTTGCAGGTGAGGAGAGGTGAGGTTCCCTGCAAAGCTTAGTACTTACTCTGCGCCTTCTCTGGCTACGCCACTGCGCTTTCCTCTTGGTTTATTTGTTGTTATTTATCTCTGTTTTTTGCCAGAGGTTGTAAAGTTCACGTAGCACGAATGGGGGCGCTGCACTTTGAACACGGCTGCTTATTCCTAAACTGAGGAGTCACAGTGACCTGAAATGGTTGGGGTGGAGAGGGGAGCATCATCTGGATTCCACCCAGATGCCTGTGGAGCTGGGGAAGGGCAGCCACATAGCTCTGCCTCGCAACAAGCTGCCATTTGAGTTCAGGCATTGTGAAAACCCCGCTTTAATGCTTGGATCCACCTGCTCAGAGCAACAAATGCGCACAGTGCGCAGCTCCATTCACCTGGAATGGCAGGGAAGGGGTTAAGCTGTTTTTGCCCAACAGGGATCAAATGTGTACACCTGTGGACTGGGCAGCAATGGGTTAAAAACCAAGCCGCCATTGAAACCACCCACCATTCAGTAACAAGGGCAATCCTAAAGCAACTTGTCCAGGCTTAATCAGCTTTCCCCTTTCTAATAAATTAAAGTGTGTGTGTGTGTGCTTATTAATTAAGGAAATGCTGCTGCCCTCTGAGTTTGTTGCTCCCCCCTCCCCATGGGTCTATATTATAGATTCCTTCTTTTTCCCTTCTGAGTTTCTTGGTCCACTTTTTCTCTTACTTGATGTGGGGAAAAAATAGTATCTTTCTGGATGCTTAAAAATTGTGGATAATTAAATACATCAAAAAGTCACAGATCTAACTTGGGATTCAAGAAAAATCAAGTTGAAGAGATACACAAATACCTTTTAAAACCAGGAAGTGGCTGTAGGGGAAAAAAAACAACCCTGCTTTGCATGCAAAAGATCCCTGGTTCAGGGTACAACTCTATATATACCTACATGGGAATGTGCCCTTTAAGCCATTTCTGTCCAACATTGCATATACATAACAGGGATCAAATGTGTACTCCTGTGGGCTGCACAAAAATGGGTTAATCCATTTTTGCCCAGCCCACATGTGTACACATTTGGTCCCTGTTGTGTATATGCAATGTTGGGCAGAAATGGCTTATCTCACTGAGGCTTACTTCTGATTAGACATGCCTAGGATTGCATCTCTGGGTAGGGCTGGGAAATATCTGTCTGAAACTTGGGGGTGCTGCTGCCGGCCTGAACTGGGTGGACCAATGGCTGAACGAGAGTCAGGAAGCTTCATATTTCTGAGGATTTATATACCTAATACTACTTATTACCTTGGACAAAGATGGGCTTTTAAGAGCTTTTTAGTACACATATTTAACCATGCTGAATGGCTTTCCAAAGTTGACCACAGTGGGAAACAGGCTGCTGGACTAGATCTGATCTGACTCAGCAGGGCTCTCTCATATTCTTGCGATGCTGTCCCTGTCCAAATAAATTGGGTCTTACTCTCCCAACATTCCATTGCATTCTGGTGTCACCAAGGAATAGAGTTCAGGATTGGGTTATGCAGGCTGCAATCCTATACACTCTTACCTGGGAGTAAGTCCCATTGAACTTAATGGGACTTACTTCTAAGTAGAGATGATTAGGATTGTGCTGGTAGAGGAAGAGGCAGGCCTGCTTTTTGTCCCAAATAAACAAATGGTTGTCATTCACTCATATGCAGGGAAAGTATTGCATTCAAACATACTTTTGTGGTGGGGTAAAAATTTGACCCCTCACTAAAGGATCCCATGAGAATGTGTCTCACCTGTATATTGTATATTGTATCCCACCTGTAGAAATGTATTGCACCCATCTTAAAATGACTGGCATTTTGCTAGTAAGTGATGCAGAAAAAATAAGAAACTGCTGAAATGATCTGGGGATTCAGACTCCTGAAAAGGAAAGATTGACTTTGTTTTGGTTCTTCTCCATCCACAATTTACCTAGTGCTGGCCACAATGGTGGCCTCTTGGGGCTCAACAAGCCAGAGCAATAAACCATAGGGCAGAGTCTCTGTTATTTTCCATTGGCAAATTACAGTAACAGCAAACCCCTCCTGCAGCCTTGTAAATGTGGGAAACAGATGAACTCATCCTGATGTACCAAATTGTTTCCCAGAAACTGTGAAACCAGCAGAAAAGAACGCAGCATCCTATTACTCAGAGATATAAGTGAGGGGTTTAGGTTAATTACTGGATGGGAAGGCTGGACAGAAGGGTGGAAGAGAGGCTGGTTGCAGAAGTGACATAAGAAAAGACCTGTCAGACTCACCTACTAGGATCCTGTTTCCCACAGTGGCACAACTGCCCCATAAGAAGCCCACAAGCAGGAGAGAAAGGCAGCTTTTCTCCTACTATTCCCTCCCACAACTGTAGTGTAGATACAGGAGGGCACAGCACTACGTTTTGCAGGGTGCTTCAGTGTGCCATGTAAGTTGCCCCTTGCCATCAGAGCCAATCCCGGGGGTGATAGCAAAGCAGAGACCTCTCCTCTGTTTTGCTCTTGCCACCAGGAATGGCTCCAATGGCAAGGGGGAGGGGCAGCTTTCACAGTGCACTGAGGCGCACTACAAAACTTAGTGCTGTGCCCCTCACCCGTAGCTGCGCTGCTGAGTGCATGGTCACCACGATCATGGTTGGATTCATTCTCTGAACATATCCAATCCCTCTTTTACAGCTCTCTAAGCCAGTAGCATAACTATGGGGGGGAAGAGGTGTGGTAAGTACTGCAGGCGCCATAATGCACCATATAAGTGGCCCCTCCCACTCACCATTGGAACCATTAGCCATTGCTGCCCAGCATGGCTCTGACGGAGAGGTTGCTTACAAGGCTTGTTGCAGCACCTGCAATACTTACCACAAGCATACCCTGTAGCGATACTACAGCGCCAAGCTAGTGACCAGCACCACATCTTGTGGCAACAAACTCCACAGAATAAGTAGGTACTGTGTGAAAAAGTACTGCCTTTTGTCTGTTCAAAATCTGCCAATCAATTTCATTGGGTGACCCTTGATTCTAGGACTGTGAGAGTGGGAGAAAGACTCCTCTGTCTTTCTCCATGGTTGGTTGGCAACCTTCAGTCTCGAAAGACTATGGTATAAGCCTACAGCACCTGGTATTCCCAGACGGTCTCCCATCCAAGTACTAACCAGGCCTGACCCTGCTTAGCTTCTGAGATCAGACAAGATTGGGCATATGCAGGGTTTCATAGAATCATAGTTGAGATTCCCCCCCCTTTGCACTTCGACCCACATTTGCCATGTGACACCCATCCATCCATTTGACACCCATCCATCTGTCCACCCTTTGACTTTGACCCACACTTTCCATTTGTCACCCATCCACCCAGACTGGAGCAATCTTTTTGGATAAATTCATAATCTGCTTTGGTTTTTGTTACCCTGAATCATCTGTGCACCTGGCCACCTTGCCGCTCACTCCTAAGATAATTTCTGAACAAGTTAATAAAACATGGTCCCAACACAGATCTTTGGAACCCCACTTCTGACTTCCATCTATTGCAGTGGTTCTCACACATTTAGCACCAGACCCACTTTTTAGAATGAGAATCTGTCGGGACCCACCAGAACTGATGTCATGACCAGAAGTGACATCATCAAGTAGGCAAATTTTTAACAATCCTAGGTTGCAATCCTACCCACACTTACCCAGGAGTAAGTCCCATTGACTATCATTGTTAAAAGAATATACATAATAGCTTGTTAAAAGTACAGGTCTATGACTTTTCTCCAGATGCAGTCACATATGATGATAGAATAAACTCTAATATATGAAAAATACATGAATATTGAAATGAATGGGGACCCACCAGAAGCCCGACCCGCAGTTTGAGAAACACTGCTCTATTATGAACATTGCCCATTTATTCCTATCTCCACTTCCAGTTCTTTAACCAGTTACCAGTCCATAAAAGAACCTACCTATGACTAAAGCCTTTGGTGAGGGTATTTGTCAGCAGCTTTGTGAATGTCTAAGTATACAATATCAATAGGACTGTCTCTATACACATGCCTGTGGACGCTCTCAAAGAACTGTAGAAGGTTAGTGATGGCAGGATTTGCCTTTGCAGAAATCCTGTGGCTTCTCCTTTAGAAAGGCTGATTCTGTAGGCTTAATATTTTTTATCTTTAATTATGCTTTTCACCAGTTTACTCAGAACTGACATTAAGCTGACCAGTCTGTAATTTCTTGGATCTCTCCTTGGATCCCTTTTTAAATATTCGTGCTACATTGGCTACCTTCCAGTCCTCTGGCACAGAGGCTGATTTAAAGGACAAGCTACTTATTTTTGTGAGATCAGCCATTTCCCATCTGAGTTCCTTCAGAACTCTTTGCATGGATGCCATCTGGATTTCTGGAGGAAAAGTCCATCACATGCTACAGGCCATGACGAGTATGTGCAAGCTCCTGATTTTAGAAGTAGGCTACCTCAGAATGCCTGATGCAAAGGAGGGTACCAGGATGCAGGTCTGTTGTCTTGTATGCTCCCTGAGGCATCTGGTGGGCCGCTGTGAGATCCAGGAAGCTGGACTAGATAGGCCTTTGGCCTGATCCAGCAAAGAGGCTCTTCTTATGTTCTTACATTCTTATGATGCAGTCAGTTGTTGATTTTGTATTTGTCAGTGTACTCTTGAACCTTATCAGTCTTTAGGAAAGTTGTTGTTTCTGTAAAGATATACTAAGTACTCTTGTCCCTATAATTATTCCAAATTCCTCCACTTGGCATTTAATGGTGGGCTATAGGGTCCTCATCAATAGCTCGCTGGGGACCATTTCGAGTAAGTGAAATTTGTCGCTTGTCTTCTTTGTGGCTGATACAGTCATGGGAAACTCTTCTTGCAGCTGTAATGTCGCAAGAGATAGAAAAACTATTATGAGTTCAGAATAAGAACATAAGAACAGCCCCACTGGATCAGGCCATAGGCCCATCTAGTCCAGCTTCCTGTATCTCACAGCGGCCCACCAAATGCCCCAGGGAGCACACCAGACAACAAGAGACCTCATCCTGGTGCCATCCCTTGCATCTGGCATTGTGACATAACCCATTTCTAAAATCAGGAGGTTGCACATACACATCATGGCTTGTACCCCGTAATGGATTTTTCCTCCAGAAACTTGTCCAATCCCCTTTTAAAGGCGTCCAGGCCAGTCGCCATCACCACATACTGTGGCAAAGAGTTCCACAGACCGACCACATGCTGAGTAAAGAAATATTTTCTTTTGTCTGTCCTAACCCTCCCAACACTCAATTTTTGTGGATGTCCCCTGGTTCTGGTGCTATGTGAAAGTGTAAAGAGCATCTCTCTATCCATTTTATCCTTCCCATGCATAATTTTGTATGTCTCAATCATGTCCTCCCTCAGGCGTCTCTTTTCTAGGCTGAAGAGGCCCAAACGCCATAGCCTTTCCTCATAAGGAAGGTGCCCCAGCCCCGTAATCATCTTAGTCGCTCTCTTTTGCACCTTTTCCATTTCCACTATGTCTTTTTTGAGATGCGGCGACCAGAACTGGACACAATACTCCAGGTGTGGCCTTACCATAGATTTGTACAACGGCATTATAATACTAGCCGTTTTGTCCTCAATACCCTTCCTAATGATCCCAAGCGTAGAATTGGCCTTCTTCACTGCCGCCGCACATTGGGTCGACACTTTCATCGACCTGTCCACCACCACCCCAAGATCTCTCTCCTGATCTGTCACAGACAGCTCAGAACCCATCAGCCTATATGTGAAGTTTTGATTTTTTGCCCCAATGTGCATGACTTTACACTTACTGACATTGAAGCGCATCTGCCATTTTGCTGCCCATTCTGCCAGTCTGAAGAGATCCTTCTGGAGCTCCTCACAATCACTTCTGGTCTTCACCACTCGGAAAAGTTTGGTGTCGTCTGTAAACTTTGCAACCTCTCTGCTCAACCCTGTCTCCAGGTCATTTATGAAGAGGTTGAAAAGCACCGGTCCCAGGACAGATCCTTGGGGCACACCGCTTTTCACCTCTCTCCATTGTGAAAATTGCCCATTGACACCCACTCTCTGCTTCCTGGCCTCCAACCAGTTCTCAATCCATGAGAGGACCTGTCCTCTAATATATTTCTGAGTGGCAGTGGTGTAGCTAAAGGGGTTGCAAAGCACTACGTTTTGCAGGGAATCTCACCACCATGTGCAAGTGGCCCCTCCCCTTTGGAGCATCCGCCTCCGTTTTGCTCCCACTGGCTTGAATGGCTCTGAAGGGGACAGGCTGCTTGCATGCCGCAGTGAGGCTCCCTACAAAACTTAGTGCTTTGCGCCCTCTCTAGCTATGCCACTGCTGAGTGGTATTTGGTTGCAGGTGTACTTTACTGGGACAGGCGTAGGGAGTTTCTGGACTGATATTCTGGGAACTGTTATTGCCTGCATGTGTGTTTACTTCCTGTTTGCCCAACCTGTAGATATGCAGAGGAGCAATATATCACAAAAGTAATCACAAGTCTCCACTAGCCTTTCCTCACAAATAAATGGACCTTGCAAAAGGCGAAGTCTGGAACTCCATGCTTATCAGGAAAGTAAGAAGTGCAAAACAATATGAAATGTGATGTGTTTTATTGGACCAAGCTCATCGGTAGAGGAACATGCACCCCATTGAATCACAGGGGACTTTGCCAGCTAGACTGTCTCCTCACTAATGACCCTGGAAGATCAAGGGCTCTTGACTCAGCTCTCTTTCATCTCAGGATAAAATGATGATCTCAAATATAGCTGCATTGTTATTCCTGGCAGGTGACATTCTCAGCGCCATAAGAAGGGCTGATGAGTGGACCAAGAGAGTGGACAAGGAGGTACAGCCGAACATCTTGACATTCTGATTCTTATAGTCAGGGGTTGTTCTCTCAAATCACCAAACCTGGAATCATTATTTCTGATTCCTAACTGTGTATAAACAAACCCTGAGCCAGCAGAACATCCTCAGCCATGAAATGAAGGAATGAGTAAAAGTTTTCTTCAAGCCGGTGGTTGTAGGTTTCTCCAGCTGCACTGGAGCAAGAGGTGGGCTACGTTTGCCCAGATCCTCTTCCTGCTTGGTCTCAGCAGACAGGAAGGGGATTGGAGAGCCAATTGAAGCAGCTTTGTGGGTGATGAGCCAGAGGGGACAGTGAGCAGATGTGGAGTGCAGGCACCCCTTGTCAGTTGCTCCCTTCCAACTCATAAGAACAGCCCCACTGGATCAGGCCATAGGCCCATCTGGTCCAGCTTCCTGTATCTCACAGCAGCCCACCAAATGCCCCAGGGAGCACACCAGATAACAAGAAGACCTGCAAGGCCTCCTGGGAATTGTAGTTTAAGAACATAAGAACAGCCCCACTGGATCAGGCCATAGGCCCATCTAGTCCAGCTTCCTGTATCTCACAGCAGCCCACCAAATGCCCCAGGGAGCACACCAGACAACAAGAGACCTCATCCTGGTGCCTCACCAACTCACTGCTTGAAAGAGCCACTTTAGTCAGCCTCTTTGCTAGATCAGCCTTCACATGTGTGCATTCTCTCTCTCTCTCTCTCTCTCTCTCTCTCTCTCTCTCTTTCTTTCTGTTGATTGAAATATAGTATGGAAAAGTAAGAGCTATGCTGAACTTTTCTCTCTGACCTGCTGATTTTCTACATGCACTTTCTTGAGCTCCACAATGGAAGAAAAATGGCATGTTAATGAACTTAAATAAATAAATGCAACATACACATCAACAGGTTCTCAAGGGCTAGGTCAGCATGCCCAAATCCACACCATGTGAAGCCCAAGACTCAGCCCCTCTCATCTGCAGAATTAAACAGCGGACCTGAGGCAAAGCAGATGACTGACTTGCTTGTGTTCTGGTACCGGTTCTGGGCCCGTTCATAACATAACAGATGAGCAAAACATTAGGAGAATCTCTCATGCAAGCCCCACTGAACTTGGCGGGAGCTGTGAAAAATTAGCAGAGAGTCAAACTATTGACTCACGTTGTCTCTCGCGGCTTTTTATATTAATAAATGCCACGTTTGGGGAAAATCAGCACAGCCTGTCACCCGCTCAGACTGTTCCTCGCAGCTGACAGATTCCTTTTTAAAGAGAATAATGAAACGACAGCGCTCTTTTACCGCTTTCTCTTTTTCTAAAAATCAAACCCAGAGAAAAAAAATGTAATCATTTTCACCTGAATTAAAGTATCTTTGATCTTTGTATTTCATTGAACTTTTTTTTTTTTTTTGGTTCAGAGAGAATAGATTAATAAACACTTTCAAATGGAAAAAATATTGTTGGGGAAAAGGGCCTTCGTTTTATCTTTTTAAGCAGCCTGCTTTGTTGCTAACCTGTCTGTGGTCCTCCATCCACTTTTCCCTTTCGTCTTGCCTTTTTATGTTGAGGGAAATTGGTTTTTTGTCTTTATCGTTTATGATCACCCTGGCCCCTTCCTGGCCAGTTTGTGAAAGTTCTTCTTTTGCTTTGTTTCTGTTAATTTTGAAGGAAGCAGATGATATAACAAAATAAAAAATGCAATGTTATTTTAATCAGGCTGAATGAAAGAGCAAATCAGAAAGGAGGGATTTTAATCTCCCCCAAGCAAAACTGCCTCATACATCTGTCATGTTTGGGATTAGTGGAACTCTTTTAAGGAGCTGAAGACTTTTAAAACAAAGTATTGAACATTGGTGACCTCATTTCCATTTTTACAATATTCTCATTAATAGGAGTGGAAGGGCCCCGAGACATCTGTTGGCTCTGTTTTTAAGAATATTACATAGTCCTTATCCACAACAAAAACAACCAGCAAATCTTGAAAATGGAACAATTGACACAATTTGCTTATGGATATGTAGAAGCCGACCTAAATCTAGGCAAGGATCCTTCCGAATAAAATTCTGCGTTGCGACAACAGAATGTCTAGATCCAAATCATAGCATAAAAGGGTTGGCTTCCTCTTCTCTACTACCCCTGCTCTGTGGGGGAAGATGGGTGTTGGGCTGTGGAAAACTCCAATCTGTGGAGTCCCTAGTAAGGTCATGCCTCAGTCCTTCTCCCCTACCTGCTTCACACTTTGTAAGAGAAAACAGAATACGAACCAGGGAATGGGTAGAGAAGGCCTTTTCTGCCACGTCTCTGGTAGGATCAGAACTCAGATCTTCTCCATCTCTTGTCTCCTGCAAAAGGAAACAGTAGCTACTAAAATATTAACAAGGCATTCTCAGCATTCTTCTCCTCCTTTTCTTATCTCCTGTCCCTTGTCCCCCCATAAGTCTCCATTTCCCACCCCAATGGAAAATCCACAGCCAAATTTTGCACTTAAATCGTCACTCGTTTTGCTTCAAGTTCCGCCTTACACGAGCAGAGCTTGGCATCCATGAAGGAGTGCTGGAGTCTTGTTAAGTGGGAACCCTGGTTGAGCTCCCTTGCAGTCCTCACACAAGTACAGCACGGTCCTATTGTGGACTTTCAGCAGTGGATTTCACAATCCGCCACCATGTCCCGGCATAGCGTGATAAAACAGGTGCCACTGCAGTGCCCCATGCAACCACTGGCACAAATGGCCAGAGGTGTGCAATAATGGTGTGCAAAAGCCCTGGCAGAGCAAGTAAGGTGGTAGAGAGGGTAGTTTGTGGGAGGAGACAGGTGGAGAGCAGGGAGGGTGGGAGGAGGGATAGTGATAGCACTAGCACACTCGTGCAAGGAAAGCGCCCTACAGGTAGACCACAGCTGCGATACAAGGACATCTGCAAGAGGGATCTGAAGGCCTTAGGGATGGACCTCAACAAGTGGGAAACCCTGGCCTCTGAGCAGCCCGCTTGGAGGCAGGCTGTGCAGCATGGCCTTTCCCAGTTTGAAGAGACACTTGGCCAACAGTCTGAGGCAAAGAGGCAAAGAAGGAAGGCCCATAGCCAGGGAGACAGACCAGTGACAGACTGCACTTGCTCCCAGTGTGGAAGGGATTGTCACTCCCAGATTGGCCTTTTCAGCCACACTAGACGCTGTGCCAGAACCACCTTTCAGAGCGCGATACCATAGTCTTTCGAGACTGAAGGTTGCCAATACAATACATACAATAACTCCCCTTCTTCTAACCTAAGTCTCCTTGAACTTACAGCAGCTAAACAGCTGGAGTATGAGTAGAGCCATTGGTGGCCAAACGACGTTTAAAGATGTTAATAAAATGTATTTTTACTCACCTCTTCTGGGCCATCGGGATACCCTTCCCCTCGCCATGCTGTGTGCACCTAGCAGCATGGCTGCGTCCAGTGGTGTAGCCAGAGTAGCTGCAAAGCACTAAGTTTTGCAGGAGTCTCACCGCATTGTACAAGCAACCCCTCCCCCTCCCCTTTGGAGCCATTCCAGGTGGTGGGAGCAAAACGGAGGCTTATGCCTGGGCTCCGAGGGGTAGGGGCTCCTTGCATGCTGCAGTGAGGCTCCCTGCAAAACATAGTGCTGTGCACCCCCTCTAGCTACACCACTGTTCATGTCCGTGCCCCTTTCCTCTCCCTTGCGAGAAGGAAACTGAAAATAAAATAGCAAGCACCCCACTGCCAGCATATCAATACATGGTGTGGCTTCACTTAGCACACTTGTGGTTGTCCCTGCCCCAAGACAAGATCACAGAGCTGAAAAGGGAGGCTGCAAACGATCAAAGGATTGGAGCATGTTTCCTACAAGGAAGGGTTAAAGAAGCTGGGGCTTTTTAGCCAGAGAAAGAACAGAGAAGAAGGGATGTGATCATGATTTATACAACTGGGAATGATGTGGAGAATTACACCCCAATCCTACAGGCATGTTATGCTGGCATGCTTCACAGCTGCCACAAACAAAACAATGCCAGAGTGCATGGCCTGGCCAATGCTGCAAGTGGCGAGCAGCTGGGTATGCACAATGATGGACACCGGACACCTGCCAGTACAAATAAGCCCATGTCAGGGGGAAGGCAAGGAGGGGCAGAACAGGGCAGGGGGTGTTTGGAATGGGTGGTGATGGGAACACGGGGAGGACAGATCAGGCCCAGGAGGGGGGCAGATTTGACAGCAGCAGCACCCACCAAATCCTGACTCTCTTTCCAGGCCTGATCCGGCTACATGGGTCAACGTGAACTGACACCAAAAACATTGCTGGTGCGAGTCTGAGTTGGCAGCTGCTAGGCTTATCCCAGGCAAAGGAACAAGTGTTCCCTTGCCCCAAGGAGGCCTCAACATGCCAAAACTCCCCCACAGGATATGGGGCATGCCAGATTGGCATCGCTGACTCGCTCTATGGGGAATTATGGAGGATTGGACTGTTACTCTCTCACAATACTAGGAGTTGGGGAGGCGTCCTGGCTTTTTTACACTTTAATGAATGTACAGTCCATGTACACATGGTTGTATATTCATACACACAAAGTTATTCACGCATTATATTCAATGCGCGTGCAGCAGTGCACACAATTTGTACTCTGCACTTTCAAGGGTTTCAGTAGTTACATTGACTTTCTAAATAAATGCGTGTAGAGTCGTTAACACAAAAGTGTGTGTGTAGCCACTTGTGCATGTATACAATCTAATGTGTGAGTAGCCCCCTTGGATCTGGCTGGCTGTATGTTTAACACAGGCATAAGTAGGTCAGGGCTGGCTGCAGATCAGATCTTTCCAGTGGGCCCCCTAAAGTTGGAGGTGGGGGGGGGTACCTTGGCAGCTATGTGATAGTGGCAGTGGTAGTGAAGTTCTGGATACATTATCTTGCCTTCTTTTGACTTTCGCTCATTTCTTATATCATTTCCCATTTTATTTAAGTGTTACCCTGCAGATGCCCAATCTTGTCTGATCTTGGAAGCTAAGCAGGGTCAGGCCTGGTTAGTATTTGGATGGGAGACCGCTTGGGAATACTGGGTGCTTTAGGCTTATACCATAGTCTTTCGAGACTAAAGGTTGCCAACCAAGTCTAGAAGTCTAACCTGTACCTGCTATACGGCACTCAATCTCCTTTCTGACGTCACCATGTCCTGATTATGTGACGTCACCATGTCCTTCTTACCTTCCCAAGACTATCCAAGTCCAAATTCCTGTTTTGAGATTTCATATGAGCACTTACTTAGGAACATATGAAGCTGCCGTCCCACTGAGACATAGCCTTTCCCCATAGGACACAAGGGCATCCTACTCCCAGATCAATTCATCCCTGTTCTTATCTCTGAGCTTCCATCAATGTCCAACTCCTACAGATATGGCTTCCTGCTTCCAGACCCAGCTTAAAGCTTGGAAAACAAATTGATGTCTCCCAAGGCTTCTGGAGCTGGACCATCTTAATCCCTATGATCTGGTGCACCATTTCTGTGCCCTGATCAAAACTTTCTGCATGAAAGAAAAAGAGAAGGCACGCTTCAAAAAGATGCTCAGATGCAAGGGAGGGGCAACAGGACACAGGTATCTTGTCTTGTGTGTTCCAGAGGTATCTGGTGGGCTACTGTTAGATACAAGAAGCTGGATTAGAAGGGCCTTTGGCCTGATCCAGCAAGGAGGCTCTTCTTATGTTCTTATGATTGCCACTGGGTAGATTGTTGTGGAGCGGAACATTTAATGTGATGACACCATGTCATGCATCTTCCATAACATGCACAAACATTGATTCCACCGCATGTTGTACCAATGTTGATCCTGAAAAGATTTATCATTAGATCTTGCCTGAGCTTAAAGATCTTTCACAACCATACTTTCACCTATTTTCCTGCGGTCAGTGCTCGCCTTTGACTTTAGGGTTGGCTATTTGCCAGACAGACCCTGATGCTGTATGCACGTGTGTGTGTGTGTGTGTGTGTGTGTGTGTGTGTGTGTGTGTGTCTAATTTAGTCTCTTGCTTAGTCAAGGTGGTGGATGTGACTCACCCGCCGCGTGTAATTGAAGGGTTGCACCATAACTGTTGATGAGCAAAAAGGGGAACTGGAAAATGACCTTGATTTGTACATATGCTTTGTGGGGATAATAACACAGAGGAAACAACCAGCATGGCTTAGACCCCCTCCCCACGGAAAGAGCCATGTGCTCAGTAAATTCTTTGCAGGGAAAAAACAGCTTTCATTATTAACAGGGCTATATCATTTTAAGAAAAGGGTTGCTGTCGAGCGCATTCTTTGCCTCTTGTTTAGGCATGCTGGGTAAAATATTAATGAAAGCCTGCAAGGACCATGTTGTGGTGTGAAAGGAGAGCAGCGGGGGAGAGCCAGATGGTGCCAGCACACTGGCAGCGCACCAAACATGTCGAGTAGTTGGGGTGGGGGGTTCTCCTCTTTTCAAGGGAATGAAAATTGAAAACACCTCCGGCATTCTGTGGTCTCACGCCTGACATCATGGATGGCGTTTCCCCAGGCCCAGGAGGAAGAGAGGATTCAATTAAGCACCTGTGTATAGCGGGGGCTGCAAAGTGGAAAGCAAAGTTTTATTTCATTTTTCCAGGCTTTTCTAAGTTAACTTATCTAAGGTATGCAGTACTCCAGTTACTGCATTGGTTGTTGCCCTGATATGTTTCTAGTTTGTTTTTCCCTTACATGTTAACATGGTACACCACTTTCGGGAATAAAAGATATTTCACTGTATATATACAACACCATTCATGTTCTATTGTGCTTTATAAGTTTCATGAGCAAAAAAAGGAAAGGAAAGGGAAAAAAAGATCACTCCCTGCCCCCAGGAACTTACAATCTAAAATAAGCAAGAAAGCTGTGTAGACAAAATCCTGCCATGCTTATACAGAATGTGTGGAGGGGGAAGAGGGAGAGCACCTGTTGATCCTGCACGCAGCTTTGTGTGTGCCTCAGCCACAGACCCGGTTTATTGTGCAGGTGAGCCTACTACCTCTGCACAACTGTCTGCTCAAAGGTCGTTTCTATCCGCCTAGGAATCCAGCATGATTGGAGACCCTACACATGTACAGATATAGGTTCATAAGTCAGAGGATGCACTGTCATTGCAATCATGCTCCCCCCCCAACCATATGTGTGGTACGTGCATGGAGGGCGCCATTTGAACAGCCCTAAGCATAGCACAGGGAGAGATGTCCAAGAGTTCTCTGTTAAAGATTTCCAACCCTTTGAAGAGATCTACAAAAGGCATTTCCACTGTGTAAACCGGTTTACACCGTAATTCACACACACTGTTAAACTGGTTTAACTGGTTTACACACACTGTTAAACTGGTTTAACAGTAATTCCTTCTTGCCAGGAAACCCAGTTTAAGTCAGCAGTGTGAACTTGCCATCTGCATTTATTTTTTAACGGCTGAACAAATATGTGGACCTGACACTGGTTTGCTGGGGACCTGCTTGGCCTATGACATTCCAGGTTCTATGCCAATTCCATGCTTGGGATCATTAGAAAAGGTATTGAGAACAAAACGGCTAATATTATAATGCTGTTGTACAAATCGTGGTAAGGCCACACCCGGAGTATTGTGTCCAGTTCTGCTCACCTCATCTCAAAAAGGATATAGTAGAAATTGAAAAGGTGCAAAAGAGAGTGACTAAGATGATTGCTGGGCTGGGGCACCTTCCTTATGAGGAAAGGCTATGGCGTTTGGGCCTCTTCAGCCTAGAAAAGAGACACCTGAGGGGGGACATGATTGAGACATACAAAATTATGCAGGGAATGGACAGAGTGGATAGGGAGATGCTCTTTACACTCTCACATAACACCAGAACCAGGGGACATCCACTAAAATTGAGTGTTGGGAGGGTTAGGACAGACAAAAGAAAATATTTCTTTACTCAGCGTGTGGTTGGTCTGTGGAACTCCTTGCCACAGTATGTGGTGATGGCGTCTGGCCTGGACACCTTTAAAAGGGGATCAGACAAGTTTCTGGAGGAAAAATCCATTAC
Source organism: Tiliqua scincoides (assembly GCF_035046505.1). Classification (NCBI taxonomy): domain Eukaryota; kingdom Metazoa; phylum Chordata; class Lepidosauria; order Squamata; family Scincidae; genus Tiliqua; species Tiliqua scincoides. The sequence continues at coordinate 218,811,213 of NC_089824.1, read as the reverse complement.
GGGTTACAAGCCATGATGCGTATGTGCGACCTCCTGATTCTAGAAACAGGCTATGTCAGAATGCCAATGCAAGGGAGGGCACCGGGATGAGGTCTCTTGTTGTCTGGTGTGCTCCCTGGGACATTTGGTGGGCCGCTGTGAGATACAGGAAGCTGGACTAGATGGGCCTATGGCCTGATCCAGTGCGGCTGTTCTTATGTTCAGGTTACATCATCAGGAGCTTCCATTGTTAGAATCAGCCACCTCCAGCTATGTGCACAGCCTGCCATGTTCAGTGAGTCACCAGGTCAACTAGGTGGACCATCTGGATAGAGCAGCTATTTTCAATCTGTGTGCCACGACACACTGGTGAGTCTTGAAAGGTCCTCAGGTGTGCCATGGGAGCTTGGAGCACAGTGGTTGAAAACGGCTGCAAAACTCTTCCAGGTTCTGCAGCTCTGTTTCTAGGGCAACTGTATGAAGTAATGAATTGTCTGGTTCAAATGTCTCCTCTGCTGGTGGAGGAAGAGAGACAAACAATTTGTTACTACAGTTGCCCTAGAAACAAAGACACCGATCCCGGAAGAATCTCCTGGAAGCTGGAAGTTACATCAAAAGAGGCAGACCATAAAGAAGGTCTTAGAGATCAGTGTGCTGGAGAAGGATAACATTAAAGATCACTGGGATAAAGTCAAGATAGTGAAGTGACTCTTGCCCACCCAAACGTGCCCTCTGCTCTCTTCAACAGTCAGGAAGAGCTCTGAAGTTTTCCTGTTCAGGAAAGGATTTTGCCTGGCAATGAGAATTGTTTTCCTGGCTCCAAGTTTGTTCTAACTTAATCCAGCCCTGCCATGGCGCCTATTGCACAGCTGCCACTCAGCCCCAACAAATCCAGTGGAATATGGCCTCCAATAATTCCCTGAAGGTACTTCTGGTATCACAGACTCCATCAAACCTCTGAATGCCAGAGTGAATCATTTCCTTCTGCTGCAGCCTGGAGCCTTGTTTACTTAAGTGCTCTCTACCGGCTTAAGGAGAAAGCCGGGTGTGTGCAGCAGACATGGCTTGCCAAAGCAAGGCTCCCACAGAGAATGTTATTATAAGTTACATGAGATATCTCTGGAGGTGGCTGCATATGTATGGCACTTAAATCCTAAAGTACCATTGGCTTAATCTGCAGGTGAGGAGGAGGGGAGCAAAGAAATTCCTGAAAAGCAAGATTGCTGATATGGAACAGCTATGCTCAGTTTGCTGTTCTTTCTGATTTCCCCACATGGGGTATGTTAGATTTCCTTGTCAAAATATTGGGGCTTTCTTTCTGTATAACACCTACAGATTCAAGCAAGCAGTGGCAAATTCACAATTAAAGATTCTTAGGAATGGGACTGAATGCAAAGCAGCAAGTTCTTATAATGCTATTGTATCAATATAAGAAATGCTGGAACACCATGTGCAGTTTTGGTCACCCCACTTCAAAAAGGATATCAAAAACACAAGGCTGTGCCAATTAGGGCTATCAGCTTCAGCTTGCCCACAGTGACCCTGTTTCTCCCGCGAATCTTCCAAAAACAAGATGGGAAAGGTTGAGAGATGCCCAGTGGAGTGGGTTCCAAGGTCTGGGCATCACAACCAAGAAGGTTCTACCTGCAAACCCTTTTTCAGAAAGTAGTGGGATGTGGACAATCAGGTGCAAGTTGTCATTTGCACATGAATGCTCACAGGTGAACTTGGTGCTTTTTCCCAAATCCTTCTTCCACTTCTGCTTCCAGCCAGTGCTTTGGGGGAGGGGCACAGATCTTCAAAGCCTGGCACTGGGAAGAGAAGGCAGATACCTGGTCTAGGTCAACATTGTCTACCCTGACGGGTTGTGACTATCTAGCATTCCAGACAGTAGTCTCTCTTAGCCCTATCAGGAAGGGACAGGGATTGAACTTGGGGCCTTCTGTATACAAAGCATGTGCTCTACCATTGACCCACAACCCCCTTTTCCTCCACAACTCTCTTTCTTGGCATGATTCCAGCTAAACAGTAGCCTCTCTTGACAAAGCACTTGCAAATTGGCTAGCATGGGGAAAGGACCAACCTGCAAACATTTTTGTCCCCTACTGTCAAAGTGAGCACCCCCGAAATATAGGAAGCATCTGATACAAAAGCTCTCAAAACGTCACTTTTAGTTCATCCCTACCACAGTGATGGGAAATGTAGAGGAGTAAAACAAGAATTACAGGGCAAAGAGGTGGAGCAGCTCACTTATAAAGCAAACAAGTGAAGTAGTTTGTGCTTTTTAATGTAGAAATAGATGGCTAAGCTAAGAGGCCTTTGAAAAGTTTTAGACCAACTCATGAACGATGTGACTGTTGGTGACAATCCGCTGAGATGGCTCAGGGTATGATGGGGCTGTAGTTCAGTGACAGAGCACTTGTTTTGCATGCAGGGGCTCCAGGCTCTGTCCCGAGGAGCATCTCCAGGTAGGAGTGGGCGGAGAGCTACTACCAGTTAGTGCAGACCGTAAAACTAATACTGTTTTTCAATATTCTTCCCACAAGTGGAATTTTCTGACTACTTGCCTGCTGAACAGCCTATTGCATTTGCAACCAATTAGAGTGGCTCGCAATTTTTTTTTTTTAAAGATCACAAAATATTTAAAACTATCAATTTAAAAGAAACACAGTGAAGATTCACCTCAAAATCACAGTCACGGCAGCATTAAATCTTTCATTGCTTGTGGCTGCCAGTTCTTTGGTATCAGATTTCATGGCACCTTCCACTTCACGTGTGCTTGTGTGTACAGTCTGGTTTTTAAAAATGTGCCCAGATCAGGTATATTGACTGCCACATGTGCCCACAGCTGCCCAGGAGATGTTGGGGTGGTAGGATCAACAAGTTGATTGGTAGCAGAATCCTATACTGGAAGAACACTGGTGCAATGACTGCTATGCCAACCTAGGGTGTCGTAAAAGTGCCCCAAAGTGTTCCACAACACCCAGTGAGTAAGCAGTGCTGGCGGGAAGGCCTGCACCATCCCACTGCTGCTGGATCCAAAAAGAGCATCTGAGGAAGTAAGCAAGCTCCTGCCAGGTGGGGCAGGGGGAAAGCAGTGGGAGGGTGGAGAGGGTCAAGACAGGGGTGCATTGGGCCCAGAAGGGGGACAGGATGGGCAGCACTGGCTCATGCCAACTCCTACCCCCCCCCCTTCCCTAGCTTGGAAGCCTGACATAGGGCTTCTCAAACTGGTCATTTGGCAGACGCAGTTCCGTGTAGCCCCATTGCACAGGCTGGGGTTTTACCCAGGGTAAGGAGACAAATGTCCCCTTAGCTCAAGGAGACCTCCAGCTTGCTTCTAGCCAGGGCTGGATACAGTGTTGGCCGCACGACCCAGCTGGTTAGGATTGGGCTGCCCACATCATAAATTTAACCTTGTGGAACCAAGATGTTAGGGAGAAGAGGTAGCCAATTCTTCAAAGGCTTCAAAGGCTCTTATTTCTTCTTCAAAGGCTCTTATTTGGTTCCAGAGGGTCTTCTTAGCAGCATTTCATATGCTTTGTATGAAAGGGGGGGGGGAAATCCCCTAATTCTTTGCAAAGAAAAAGCTAAAAGGTTTGGCTATGTGTTTTCCCATAGTTTCATTTGCAACATTTCCAAACCATGTTGGATCTCTTTGGATTTTGTACATGCTGTGTTTGCACAATGTCAGTGTACACAAGACCAGGTCTGAGCACCTGTCTGAAGCCATCATTGTGGAAGAAGCTGCCCTTGTGGGCCACCACTACCTTGTGGTGTTCTGTTCGTATGCCAAATAGGGTGTGCAGGTCTCTCGAGGCTCAGGCTGTGGGAGGGACTGGTTACACGGTGTGTTGCGGCACCTGTAATACTTATTGCACCGTCGCCTGTGATTATGCTACTGGTTCCTAGCAGAGAAGGGACTGCAGGCCTCAATACTACTGCAAGCAGGAATGGCCAAACTCTGTTTTCTCTGAGGTTGCTCTAGTCTTCAGACACTGGTCTTAGAAGTGGGTTTTTGCCTCTGGGTCTCAGGGCCTCAGACCCAAAGACATAAAATCACCTCTTTGAGCAGTATCTGAAAACTGGAGCAACCTCGGAGACAGTGGCGTTGCTAGGGGGTGCGGGCCACACCGGGTGATGCACAAGAGGGGGGGTGACACACACTGGGAAGGTGATGCGCTAAAATTGTGGTGGTTAGGAGTAATACCATCATGTTATATACCGTTGGATGTGGAATTTCGAGCGGAATGCAAAGCAAAAAACGGGAGTGGAATATCTCTTTTCTCTCAAAAGTTATTGGCAAAAAACTGGAAAACAAAAAATGCATTGAGCCCAATAGAAAGAGAAACCAAGGGGTATCGCATGTTTACGCATGAGTAGGTGAACAAGCCTTAGTCCATCTGAAAGGGCAGGATGAGAGGAATTCAACAACACCAGAATGATCCTGATCCAATAAGTGTAGCCCCCAAAAAACACCCGAGAAGGAGGTCCCTCTCTCCCAGCTGGCGAATGTATTGAGCCCTATGGAAAGAAAAACTAAGCCACGTGGTCACGTTTACTCATGAGTAAGCAAACGTGCCTTGGCTCCTGGGCAGGTCAGGCAAAGGGAAATGTGAAGCCACCAGAATGGTCCTGATTTGATGCAACTGGAGCTCAACAAATGCTCCAGAAGGCAGCCCCCCCCATAAAAAGAATGAAACAGAGGCTTGACAGGTTAAGGTGAAATTTTTTTCTGTTTTAGGCTGCAATCCTATCCACTCTTTCCTAGGAGTAAGCCCCACTGACTATAATGGGACTTACTTCTGAGTAGACAGGCATAGGATTGGGCTCTCAGACTTGTGAAGCCAGGTGGGTCCTGACAGTGATATGCTTGAAATATAAGAACTTAAATTGAACTGGGTACTGGGTAGGGGTGAAAATCTTACTGATTCTTTTTGGGGGGGGGGGCGGGTGTTATTGCAGGCAGGCTACAGAGAAAATTCACTTGGTGGAACAGGGCTGGTTTTCCCTTATTTATTGATTTTACTTTAATTTATTTATAATTATTTATTTCAATTTGCTTTATGATGGGTCCTGGACAGATTGTCATTCTAAGAAGTGGGTCTCAGTGCTAAAAGTTTGAGAACTGCTCCAATAAGGTGTTAGTAAGTTGACACCCTGGGGGGAGGTGACACCACTAGTGACCAAAATCACTAAAATCAGAGTTTGGAGGAATAATACCATCGTGTTATATATCAATCAATGTGTAATTTCATGCAGAATGCAGTGAAACAAACTACGTTGAAATATCTTTATTCTATCAAAAGGTTGTATTGGAATTGCGGAAGAACTGGCGAGGAGGTAGTTGTGGTGTCAGCAGTGGCCCCTTTAAGGGTAAGACCTGGGCATCCAGCAGAGTGTGCTGCACAGCTGGAGCCACTGGAAGGTAATAAGGCCCTCAGGGATATAAGGAGCACCTGAGGCAGAAAGGGTTGATGGGTGATAGGAATGCAGGTTGGAGGTAGGAGACTGACTGACTTGGTTTATGGAATTGGGAAAGACTGGATTGTGATTGGCTTTGGACTTTAATTTGGATACCCTGACGGATTGGACTGACCTACCTGGAACCTGACCATTGGACTGGAACTTGGCTTATTGGCAACTCTGATTGGACTGGCTTGCAAGGCCCAGTGGATTGGGATTTGGCAAAACAATTGGTACCAGGAGTGGGGTACAAGCCCAAGGCAAGTAGTATCCCCTTGTGTAACAAGAGAGCAAGCAAATGGATCTCTGGCAGATCTGGGAGGCCCTGGACCTTGCTGTATGGCAAGCAAATGCTCCTGCCCTATTATGGAATGTCTGGGCTACTTTGAGCATTCTTTGGACCATTTTCCAGATGGTGCAGTATATGGGTGGACTCATTAAATATGGCATCCTTTCCCTGAAAAGGCTCAGGGGGTCAGGTGGGGAGGATGTGGAAAAGAGAATTCTGAGGGAGGAAGTTGCCAAGTTAAAAGGGCTAATTTGCATTGAAAGAGAGAAGAATCTCACATATGTGAAGGCCTTTGCAAATGCCCAGAAAGATATAAAGGCTGCAGAGAGCCTGTATAAGGCACAAGCAGGACGCCTGGTTGAACTGAAGTGCCGGTCTGGACTAGAGATAAAGGGGTGGGGCTGCAGGAGCAGCAAAGAAGGCCTCTTTGACTCCTTTCAGGCTGGCAGATTGGGAAGCACTGTGTTTGTGGCCAATTTGAAGTACAAAGTTGGCTGGAAGAAACTGAAGGATGTGTTCAGCATGGCAGGTGTGGTTGTCCGTGTGGACATTTTTAAAGACAAAGATGGCAGAAGTCGAGGGATTGGCACTGTGACTTTTGAGCAAGTAATTGAAGCTGTCCAGGCCATCTCCATGTTCAATGGACAGTTGCTGTTTGGTAGACAGATGCAGGTGAAGATGGATGTACGAGCCTTACCAAACAGAGACTGCTCCCCTCCAAAGCAACCCCAGCAGCTTCCTCATGGACTTGGGGGCACTGGTATGGGGCTGGGACCAGGAGGGATACCTATTAATGCAAACCACTTGACCAAGGGCCTGGGGATAGGCAACTTGGGACCTGGAACAATGGGTATAGAAGGCTTAGATTTTAGGATGAATAAAATGGGAAGAATGGAAGGCCCTTTCCATGGCATGGAGAGTTTGGGCCATTATCCTCCTAGAATGGGGCTTGGCAGGATGAATAAAATGGGCTTTGCCACTGGAGGTGGGTTTGAAAGAGACTCCCCAAGAAATGGAATGGGAATGCTTCATAGTTTTGGGGATGCCCTAGAGAGAGAAACAGATGGAGGTGGAGGAGCCAGCATGCCTGCAATTAATAGGATGGCCTCTGGACTTAACTGCAGGACCACTGGAATTGATAAGCTCCCCTCTGGGATGGGGCATGACCTGGACAGATTGGGATCAGAGATGGATAGAATGGGACTTGACTATATGGGAGCTTCAGCAACCAGCATGGAAAAGATGAGGCAGACCAAGGGGTGGATGGCCCAAGAAAGAAATCAATGGACAATTGATAAAGGGGACCACTGTGACACCAAGGGGTGGAATGTATTGGAATTGCGGAAGAACTGGCGAGGAGGTAGTTGTGGTGTCAGCAGTGGCCCCTTTAAGGGTAAGACCTGGGCATCCAGCAGAGTGTGCTGCACAGCTGGAGCCACTGGAAGGTAATAAGGCCCTCAGGGATATAAGGAGCACCTGAGGCAGAAAGGGTTGGTGGGTGATAGGAATGCAGGTTGGAGGTAGGAGACTGACTGACTTGGTTTATGGAATTGGGAAAGACTGGATTGTGATTGGCTTTGGACTTTAATTTGGATACCCTGACGGATTGGACTGACCTACCTGGAACCTGACCATTGGACTGGAACTTGGCTTATTGGCAACTCTGATTGGACTGGCTTGCAAGGCCCAGTGGATTGGGATTTGGCAAAACAAAGGTACAGTCAAAAAACCAGTGGGGGCGGGGCGATGGTAGATCACCACGCCCACCACCTAGAGTGTTGCCCCGCCCACTGCAGGGGGGTGACGCGCTGGCCTCCCGCACTGGGTGACGTGAACCCTAGTGACGCCACTGCTCAGAGAAGCCAGAACTTGGTCATTTCTACTTCAGATAATGCAGATTTGTGTGTATTTCTGAGTTTAATTTGCATAATGAGTCATTCTTTGCTTAATTTGATTTGGCCAGTCAAGCGGAGACACAACAAGGGAAGCCAACACTGATGCCCTGTCAGCAGCCATTCAGAATCCGACTCAGCCCCCACCATCTCAGAAAGTTCACTGCACATACTCTCATGCGTCTCTCGGCATCCACAATGTCTTGTAACTAAAAGCAACCAGACAAATCTTTCTATTGACTGGGAGTTTGAATGCATAGAAATGCATCTTAATTTTTCCTTTCGGTGTCTAGTAGAAACATACTCCACCAGTCATAGTGAGTTTGAAGGGGTGAGCTCTTATTGGAAGGACACCACAGAGTAGGCGAGGACATAGGCAAGTGTGTCCATCTCTGTGTATTTGTGTGAACGCGCTCCTGGCGTTGAGGAAAGAGGCTTGTCAGAGGGTGCTAGGAAGTGTTAAACCAGCCCAAGGGGGCTTGATGATTTCACAGCGTCCTTGTTTCCTCATTACGCCTTATTGCTTCTGTCTCTTTCACTTGGTGTGACACACATTCCGTGTCAAGTTTTCACTTCTCAAATGACAAGTAGAAGAGGGGACTTAAGATCTGAACGACAGGCCGGCAGTGGAAAAGACGTCCTCTGAGTCATCACATTCCACGTGTCCAAGCCCATTCACTAGTTAGCTGCTCGCTGGTGCTTCTGTTTTAATGACAGACATAGCTGCATTTTGAGACCTCTGCATTGTGGCTCGGGGCTAAGTCCTCTTTCTTCCCCTTCCTACTTCCCTGAGGCAAGGGAAAAAAAAATTCCTGTATCTTGAGGAGGCCTCTGTGACTGCCCGCTCACCCCAGAATACGGCGCACACCCCATTGGAATGGCTGCATCCGTGCTAGAAAGTTGGACAGGATTAGACCCTAAATTGCTGCAGAACACTTGGAAGTTCTAAACCTGCTGTGAAACAAACAGTACATTCTGGGCTGATTCATACTTGTCGTTTTGCAGCAGGCTAAGGTTTGCCTGCAAACAAAAAAATGGGTAATAAGCCCACTGAAGTGAAGGCCAGCTCTCATCTCAATTGTCACTTCTAACTTAAGTGCAAGGAAAGCTGGACATCTCAGTGCAAATGCACCTTTCACAATTGATGGCAGCATCCCTGTCTTTTGCCACTTAAACTCAGGTACCTTTCATAGCCAAGTTTTTCAAGAAGTCAAGTGTGAATTCTGATACATTTATGTATGTGGGGGTGGGGGGGAATGATGGGCTGCTGCTCCTTCTCCTTGTTATTTCATCCCAATTTGACTCTCCTACCACCTTCTGTCTTCAATAAAAGGCGAGATGCAAAGCATGTCCCTTAATCTCCAAAACAGCAGCTCACCACTGAGAAAATGATATAGATGTAACTTCCAGCACCATACACTTTCTTTTCCATTTATATGCAAATACCGACCTTTCACCCAGGCTGTCTGAAAGAAGTATTTCCTTAAAAATGCAAATGGCATGTTGCAGGCAGTGCTGAGGCTTTCTCGCACTATTATTACTACTGTATTATTATTTTTTTTAACCTTACCGGTGCTGGAAAAACAGCTGCTAAACTGCACCCTGGTCGCAATTTCTTTCCTGTCTGAATCTCAAAGAAGACCAATTAGGGGTCGGGGTTATGCAGGGCATGGTCTACTTGGAGGGGATGGGTGGGAGGGGACACTGGAAGGCTTCACCACTCACCAAAGTACCCCACATCGAATGGCCTTCACCACAGTGGCCTAGGAAATGCACCGTTTGTGCTTTTGGAAGGTTTGGGTCATGAACCTCCCACCTGTCATTTTCATTCCTGTACAGGTATCCCTGCTTTCTGATGGTTCATTTTTTGGGAGCTCCGCTCTTTCAACACATTTCAGTTAGACCCAGAAGTCATTCATTCAATTCATGCTCCGCACTTTCAACCTCTCTCTGCTGTTTTAGAGGCTAAAATTGCCCTCCCCATGTTGATTTGCATATGACATGGTGACTCAAACTTTTTTTGGTGTGGAGGGGTGTGTGTGTGTGTGAGAGAGAGAGAGAGAGAGAGAGAGAGAGAGAGAGAGATAGCCAACTTTAGCTCCAGTCCTATTCCCTTTCCCAAAGGCATTAATGAGAGTCCGTTTGCAGTACTCTGTGTGACAGCAGGAATTTGCAAGATAAAAAAGCATTTTCAATTTGCTACCTAAAAAAGCATCAGAAGCAACATTTGAAAACTAAAAAAAGACTGGGTTCTGCTTTTCAGCCATTGATACTTTTCACCACTGCTCCGGTCCCCAGCTTGTCAAATGAGTGGGGGACGCCTGTATGTATTTACAGTTTACAGTATTCCGCCTTCTCCCACAATCAAGATATCTTTCAGTATAAGGTGCTCTATTTTTTGGACAAGACTTGCTTGATTGAATAAAACACTGATATAAAAATGTCGATCAGGCCATACATCCCCACAAGGTCATGGCTCGGAAGGGGTCTGACTTCTGGACTTCCTTTTCTTTTCTCCTCTTCTCCTTGTAGTAGCATAACCAGAGGAGGATAGCATGGGTAACACTGTAGGCACTGCAACATGCCATGTAAGCCCCTACTCAGAGTCAGAGCCATTCCAGGCAGCGATCCTGTGCATTGCCAGAACGGCTTCAACGGCAAGTGGCTGCTTACAAGGCGCACCGCAGCTCCTGCAGTACTTACCATGCTGCCCCCCCGGCTATGCTACTGCCTCCTTGCCTTGTTTCCTGTCCTCAGGAACTGCCGTAACTGTCCCAGGCATCTGTCCTCCACAGCAGCTCTGGCTCTTCTTTGTCAACAAGAGTTGCTTGTTACTCAGGTTAATCTGGACTGCGTGCAGATTTTTTTTTCTTAGATGGCAGTGGGCTGAGGTCAGCTTCCTCCAGGAGGTGGAATTCAAATAACAGTTTTACTAATTGGCATGTCCAGCACTGATTGGGTTCATTGCCTTACGCCTCCCCTCTTGCTCCCCCATGCTTCAGATGAATATCCCTCTTTTGTTGTCTAAAATACCACATGTGCTTTTGTTAAATTAACTGTGCATTCCCTTCCCCGCTTTTTTCCTTTAAGTACAATCAGTATGAAAACTGCTGAAAAACTTTTCTGGGAAGTTGGTTTTGTGATGTCACCAGTTCCAGCCAATCAGAGTTGTACATAGTTGTACAGAGTTGTACTTCTGCCGCTAGTGCACAGAACCAGTTACTTCTGATGGTATGTTTTCACAAAGGGTAGTTGTTCCGCAGCAACTTCCACACAGCAGGCTCACTGCTCAGATTATATGCATCTTTGCTTTCCAAAGATCTCCACACAGAAACAATGTCTAACAGCAGCAATGGATCCTGTTCCTCTGCGTAGTGTACACAGGAAATGGCAATGTGAATGCACATGAGCCAGTCAGAATGCACAGAAGGTGCACATATCATTGGGTACTCTGTGATGATTGCAACAGGCTTGTGGCATCCTAGAAAAGTAACTCATATTTTCAGTATTAGCTCGGTATCGAGAGAAAGAGTGTCGGAGATCGTTGAGCCAAGGTACACAAAGTCATGGACAACCTCCAGTTCATGCGCAGAGATTGTAATGCAGGGAGGTGAGTCCACATCCTGAACCATGACCTGTGTTTTCTTCAGGCTGATTGTCAGTCCAAAATCTTGGCAGGCCTTGCTAAAATGATCCATGAGCTGCTGGAGATCTTTGGCAGAGTGGGTAGTGACAGCTGCATCGTGGGAAAAAGGAAGTCACGCAGACAGACCAGGGACAGACTGCACTTGCTCCCAGTGTGGAAGGGATTGTCACTCCCGAATTGGCCTTTTCAGCCACACTAGATGCTGTTCCAGAACCACCATTCAGAGCGTGATACCAGAGTCTTTCGAGACTGAAGGTTGCCAACACAGATTTTCAGTGTTAGTTTATCATGGCAAGGCTGTAGCCTTGCAGAAATCCATGGGAAGTCATTGCTGATGCAAAAGAGCAGCTGATTACACCATGGGCTTTTTTCCCCTTGATGTGCCCTGATGGAAGACCTTGTGCTTGTCTTTCCATCCTCCCGCTTGCTCCTCTGCCCTGGTGCCAACAGATTTGAACCAGATTATGCTCAGCTGTCAGCGGAAAACACCTCAGAGGTATGTTTCTGCTGAGCTGGGAACATCCGTTCTACAGTGTAACCGGCACAAGATCTGGCCCTCCTGAATCAGCAGCTTCTCCCCCACCCTTCTTCTTTTGATTAGGAATGAAAAACAAATTTCAGAAAACACTGACCGTGATATGTCAGACAGTTGGTTTAAGCATTGCAGCCTCCATGTGGAAGCCACTGAAAAAGGGGTACATTTGAGGAGGGTAGATGGGGCTAGTGACCTCTCCTATGTTCTGAACTTATATTGCCCATGGAACTGCTCACCCTCTCAGTTTATCTTGTGATGATCTCTTGCACATCCTTTTATCTCTAAGGTACGGTGTGAGGGGGTGCACACAAGAGAAGACCTTTTCCATTGTCCCCAGAACTCTTTGTCCACTCTGCCAGTGTTCCCACTTTAAGTGCCTCTTGGCCCATTTTCATTTTTAGTTTTAGGGGCTTTTATTGCCACTTTTTATATTTTATGGATCTGTCTGTTTTTGTTTTGGGTTTTTTTAATCCTATTGGGCTATATGCAAAGAAAGTTAGTCCTAACTAAGCATCACCAAAATCAATGAGACAAGTGTGTCATGACCAACTCAAGTCACATTATTTTAATGTATTATTGATTTACTGTTGTTCTTACTGTTTTATTACATAAGCCACTCTGGCCATGTGCATTTTAGTTGATGGAAAGGTAGAATGCAAGTCTTCTGAGAGAGGAATGACCAAATGTTGAAAATGATTTTTTTTTTAAATCTGTGCCATCCAAGTCCAAATGCTTCACTGTGGTTGGCAGAATTCTATGACCAGTATAAATTATGCAAATTATGAAAGTGTGCAACATGCATGCTCCTTTGTAGATTTTATTCTGCTCTATGCACTATTTGCATAGTTTATTGTGGTTTTGATAGTCCTGGGGAGGGGCAAACACCCCACTTCCAATCACGAGAAATCAAACTCTTGTCATCCCACCGGCATTGCCAACATATATTCAAGTGACGTCATGATGTCACTACATAGTCACATGGGCTAAAAATTAGAGCTGGCACAAAATGCCACCCTCACTTTCACAGTTTTTTGATGAAGCATCAGATGTATGAGGTGGCAAATACAAGTGCTGACAGCAGTAAGCAACGCTTGGCCCTGTGGTTGTTGGCTGGCAGCTGCCCTTTATTTTCCAATAATGCTCCCATGGAGTAATGCTACATGATCTCATAGTGCAGCAAACTTTAACGTTTTTCTTCTCATGGCACACTGACCATCGGCTCTTGTGATGTCACTTCCATCTTCTGGGAGACTCGTCCACACTGAGATGGCCACTGCCATGGATATACTGCATTGGTTTTCAAACACTGAACATATAAGCCCGCATATGGGGCAAAAGGTTTTGAAATGTGATTCCCACCATGTGGTACATCAGCACTTTCCAGCAGTCTCCATGTGTTGCACATTGTGTTTAAATTGGCCCACAGATTATAAATGAGGAGGATATCAGATTCATTGGTAGACATTCTGAAAAAAGAAGCCAGACAACCAGGCTAAGTAACTTCACAAATGATTTTGGAGGGGAGCCATAGCTCACTGGTAGAGACTTGCCAAACCTCAGCATCTCCAGTTAAAAGGATCAAATGGCAGATGATAAGAAATGCCTCTCTCTGCCTAAGACCTGAAGATCTCCACTCTTCGTCAAAGTGGAGAATACTGGGATAAATGATTTGATGGTCTATCTCAGTGATTGTCAACACTTTTCTTCTCAGGGCACACTGATCTCTATGGTCTTCACTATGATCTTTGCCTCTTGTGGTGACACCTGGCTTCTGGGAGACTCTTCTGGGTTCTGAAGTTCTCTTTCTAGGGCAACTGTCTGTAGTAATAAATTCTCTGTCCCTCTTCCTCAGCCAGCAGAAACTGGAAGAGTTTTTCAATGATTTTCAACTGCTTTGCTCCAAACTCCTGCAGAACACCTACGAACTTTTCACAGCACACAAAGTGCCACGGAATACCAGTTGAAAATCACTGGTCTGACTCAATCTAAGGCAGCTTCCTGTGTTCAGCTTCTTTTGTAGTCCTTCCTACATCAGCCTGCAGAGTGTGGTTGGCACCAGCCTATCACACAGTGACATTCAAAGCAAATTTCAGAACTCCTTCCAAGGAGAATCCGAAGCATTTTTAAGTGAAGCCAAATGAGTTTGTAAAGACAAGTGTCTTTACAAAATCACCACCTGCCATTGTTTTAAACATTGTTGTGAGCATGATGCATCCTCTTCCTCAATATTGGATTGTGCCCAGTACTTGGGCTGCAGAACATCCAGGCAAACGTACCAGGACATAAACCCAGATGTACCTAAGATTTGGGGGGGCATATTCTGCACATTTTTACAAAGGAGAAAGTAGGAATGTAGGTGATCCGTTTTGTGAAAATATAGTATAGTGAGGGCCCAATCCTATCCAACTTTCCAGCACCGGTTCAACCGCAATGCAGCCCCAAGGTAAGAGAACAAATGTTCCCATACCTTGAGGAGGACACTTTGACTGCCTCTCCACCAAAAGATGCAATGCAGACCCCAATGGCACGGCTGCACCAGCACTGGAAAATTGGATAGGATTTGGCCCTAAGTATACTAAACCTCACCCCTTGCTAAGTGTTTTAAAACAAGGCATTATTTTCTAAGGGGAGAATGTGATACCGTAAACCAGTGTTTCTCAAACTGTGGATCGGGACCCACTAGGTGGGTCATGAGCCAATTTCAGGTGGGTACCCATTCATTTCAATATCTTATTTTTAATATATTAGACTTGATGCTGCCATGGTATGTGACTTTATCTGGGGAAATGTTCCCAAATCCTGAATAAAACTGTAATCCAGTGGTTCCCAAAAACTGTTGCGACCCACTGGTGGGTCGCAACCTACTTTTGGGTGGGTCCCCAAACAGTGATGGAAGGATCAGATAACTAATTGCCTCAAGCCCTGAGGCTGTTCTAAAATCAGATACTGTAGCTGCTAATTACCTTGAAAGGAGCTGAGCTCCTGCAGTTTGCAAACATGTGTAAATACAGGGAGATAGATATTTGAGGGTCTTTCTTTCTGGTTATAATTAATAAATAAATAAATAAATAAATAAATAAATAAAATTAAATTAAATATTTCTTTCTAGATCTCCTTTTTTTAAAGTCTGGTAAACCCAGGTGGGTCCCATGTTGGCAACTTTCAGTCTCAAAAGACTCTGGTATTGCGCTCTGAAAGGTGGTTCTGGAACAGCATGTAGTATGGCTGAAAAGGCCAATTCAGGAGTGACAATCCCTTCCACACTGGGAGCAAGTGCAGTCTGTCCCTGGTCTGTCTCCCTGGCTATGGGCCTTCCTTCTTTGCCTCTTAGCCTCAGACTGTTGGCAAAGTGTCTCTTCAAACTGGGAAAGGCCATGCTGCACAGCCTGCCTCCAAGCGGGCCGCTCAGAGGCCAGGGTTTCCCACTTGTTGAGGTCCATCCCTAAGGCCTTCAGATCCCTCTTGCAGATGTCCTTGTATCGCAGCTGTGGTCTACCTGTAGGGCGCTTTCCTTGCATGAGTTCTCCATAGAGGAGATCCTTTGGGATCCGCCCATCATCCATTCTCACGACATGACTGAGCCAACGCAGGCGTCTCTGTTTCAGCAGTGCATACCTGCTAGGGATTCCAGCACGTTCCAGGAATGTGTTGTTTGGAACTTTGTCCTGCCAGGTGATGCTGAGAATGCGCCGGAGGCAGCGCATGTGGAAAGCGTTCAGTTTCCTCTCCTGTTGTGAGCGGAGAGTCCATGACTCGCTGCAGTACAGAAGTGTACTCAGGACGCAAGCTCTGTAGACCTGTCCCAATAGAATGTTATTTTTAAAAGTTTGGGAACCACTGCTCTGATCTATCACAACTTTCCTGGGCTCTATGCAAAATCTAGTCTTCAAAGTCAGTTCCAAAACATGTCTCCAAAAGTGACAGCCAGTGTCTTCAGGGTGGTAGCAGATGAATTTGGGTTCCAGGACCTATGGCCTGATCCTACCCAACTTTCCAGTGCTGATGCAGCCACAATGCAGACCTTGAGGAGGCCTCTGTGACTGCCTCCCCCCAATGCAGGATGTAGTGCATGCCCTATTGGCACAGCTGCATCATTGCTGGAAAGCTGGAGCGGACTAGGTCCCGAACCATGGAATTCTCAGAGATGAAAAATCACCAGTTGCCATTGTTTTAAACTTTGTGGGCATCGCCCATTCTCTTCCTCAATATTAGATTGTGCCCAGTACTTGGGATGCAGAACATCTAGCAAGACATAAACCCAGAGCAGGGCACACCTAAGTTCATTTATTTTAATGGCTTTAAGAATACCCAATTCAAAGGATTATGACGATGCTCTTCTGAGAGGAAGCAGTTTAGGGGGCATTCACTGACCTAGGTGGTGGTGGTGAAGATGATGATGATGAAGATATCTGTCCTGGTAATACTTAAATTAATAGGAGCAGAAATTTAAAACATTCAAAAATTGAGAGAAGGGATGTCTAATGCCAACTGAAGAGCAAATTAGTTTGGGTTTGCTTTTGAGATTTTTGGGGTTTTTTCTTAAATAGCAATCATGGGGATGCAATCAGAATTGGGCCTACTGAGGAAGGATTACATATTCTTTCCCCACGCAATGTTCTAATTCTGATTCTGTCCCAGGCAATTTAAAAACAATTTCTTTTCTTTAAAGTTGCACCAAACTATACTTTTAACATAAATGTTTTTGGTGCTAAAATTTGAACTTAAGACTAGATCCCCTGTATGGCTACTCAGAAGTAAATTCCATCGCATTCAATGTAACATACTCCCAAGCAATTATGCATAGTTTTGCAGTGGTCCAACCCAATCCCATGTATTGGTATTCAGAAATAAATCCTGTTTAGGTCAATGATATTAACTGTCACAAACAGAATATGTGTGTGCAAATCAGTGGCATAGCTAGAGGGGGTAAGTTTTGCAGGGAGTCTCACTGCAGCTTGCAAGCAGCCCCTCCCCTTTGGAGCCATTCGGGTTGCCTCTGTTTTGCTCTAGCAGGCCTGAATGGCTCCAAAGGGGAGGGGGAGGGGCTGCTTGCAAGCTGCAGTGAGACTCCCTGCAAAACTTACCCCCTCTAGCTATGCCACTGATTTGCACACACATATTCTGCTTGTGAAAGTCAGTGCTTTGCACCTCCTCTAGCTATGCCGCTGGTGCAAATGCAGCCTTACCCACTGCTCCACACCATCTCTCAAGGACCAGATTAACCCATTTCTGCCCAGCCCACAGGTGCACACATTCAGTCCCTGTTGCGTATATGCAACGTTGGGCAGAAATGGCTTAATGTCAGTTTTAAAGACTTTTGCAAACTGCAGATGTGGAACTTTTCCATCATGCCTCCCCACACCTTGTTGTTCTGCTTGATTTCCAGCACAATCGAAAGTTCTGGAAAATTCAAAATCCTGCTTTGCTGCTTGCTGACATCTCCATTGGTCTTAAGAAAGGTATTATCCTACTTTGACTTTTGGAATTTTTTCTTATGGCCCGGCACAACAATTTTTGTGAGTTTCAGTCATGCAGCTTCAGCATGACCACCAAAAATACAGAGATGATGATGTTATATTGTTGCCCTTGGTCTCACACACACGCACGCGCACACACACACACACACACACACACACACACACACACACGATGCTTCATTTTTTCATGGGGTACTCTTGTGGTTTTGCTGCAACAAGAAGCTGTCGTGCTTAATTGCCCTTTGTTTGTTTAATCTTTTTTCCTCTCATTCCAAAGAGTCCTGCATCTATAGTTTCCGCCCCATGTGAATATTATTTACTTAGGCAAAGCAGTGAGCAATGCCTGGAAAATTTAGTTCTTGAAGCGTGCATTTAATTTAAACCCTAATACAGAATGTTAAACTGTATATTACACCACTAATGGCTAATCATTAGAAGCTATTAATTGAGGCTTAACAGCTGTGTAATAGAGATACACGATGCTCACTCCATCAGTAAATATGATGTAATATCTTACTGGGGGAAAAAGGCAGGATGATGCCAGCCACTGTCTATAAATGAAAAAGAGAAATCATCTATCATTTCTCTGGAAGAAGCTGTAAAACAAACAGAGCTATGATTCACTGCTCAAAACCAAGAGCGTCCCTATCAAATTGCTGCGCCTCTTTCCTTCACAAAATGTACTGTATTTTAATATTTTTGTATAATGGAATTACATTTGGAAGAACAATACTGATTCCTCTCTGTAAATCCCAACACTTTTTTCCAATTCCAGATGTAGCTAATCCTTCCAACTTGGAGTTCAAGATAGCAGACCTGATTCCTCTCTTTTATACTCTCTTTTGTACAGGTTACAAGTCATAATTATGGGTTACAAGTCATAGTAGATATGTGCAAGCTCTTGGTTTTAGAGGCAGGCTGCCTCTGATTGCCAGATGCAGGGGAGGGCACCAGGACGCAGGTTGTGCATGTTGTCTTGTGTGTTCCTTGAAGCATTTGGTGGGCCACTGTGAGATACAGGAAGCTGGACCAGACGGCCTTTTGGCCTGATCCAGCGGGGGTTTTTTTATGTTCTCACGTTCTAACTCTGAGGTAGTTTGGGCTAAGGCACAGCTGCTGGCCCAAAATCACCCAGAGAGCTTTGTGGTTGAGTGGGGTCTCCCTAGGCCCAACGTTCTAACCACTGCACCACAGTGTCTCACTTATAACCCAATCAATCTAAATGCCCACATGGTGATGCAGTAGCACCAGCACGGCTACTGCTGTATCCCATGGGGATTTTTTGGATGCTTAACTGTCTCTTTAGGGTAAGGGGACATTTGACCCCCTTGCCCTAGGGTAAGCCCCAGCAGATGCTATGGATCAACATGGACCTGTGCCATCCTGATCATGGATGAAAATCTGTGTTGACCCAGGAAGGTGAATCAGGTCCAGGAAAAGGGTCGGGATTCGGAGTATGCTGCTTCTGATTCCACCCCCATCACAAGCCTGATTTGCCCTTCTCCTCATCTCATATCACCCACCTGCCCCATTCAACCCTGCCCCTGCATCCCTCCAACCCCCTGAGTGGGCTTACCTGCTCTAGTTGGTCTCCATGGGTCCAACTGCAACTGCCCTAAAGCAGCCTCCACCAGCACAACACTGCCATAGATACTCGAGTATAAGTCAATCTCACAGATAAGTTGAGGGCAGGTTTTGCTTGCCCCCTGTCTACTTGCTATCTAGCATTTTAAAGAACACCTGGCTTTGTGAAGTTGTTTTGAGTTGTTATTAGATTTGCTCTTGTCTCTGAATGAGCTTTGTGTTTCATTACAATTTCTATTTTATTTCAGCTTTTGATATTTGATTGACCTTTTGTGGTTTAATTATATTTGTAAGCGGTCTTGTGCTTCTTGTAACAAGAAAGACAGAATATGAACTCTATACAGGTGGTGCTTCGGTATCCATGGTGGATCTGTTCCTGAACCCCGTGCAGATACCAAAATCTGCAGATACTGAAACCCACAGATTTGGCACATTTAACCCTCTGAATGCACTCCAGTCACGTCCAGAGGACATTCCGATTAACTTCTGAAAACCAGGAGTGACGTTTAAAAGCCTGAACACTTTCCATTTCATGGCCAATAACAGCTTCAGGGGGATGGTTTGGACCAGGATCTCTCTGTAGTGTGGGAGAAAGTGACGTCACCCCTCACTTGGCCCTAATCTAAATAACTCATGGCTACTATTACATGAAGTACGTGATACTATTACATTATAATCACGGATCTCCAAACTAATGTGTGGTTTGGCCCTCAAGTAGAAGAAATTTAAGTGATGGGGGGGCCGCAAGAGGAAGGGGACTCAGAGCCCAATTCTATCTTTAATTTTCCAGTGTTGATGCAGCTGCAATGCCGCCCTGAGGCAAATGATGACCTTGAGGAGGCCTCCATGACTGCCCCCCACAATGCAAGATGCCACACATGCCCGGTTGGCACAGCTGTATCAGCACTGGAAAGTTGGATAGGATTGGGCCCTTAGGCAGACAATAGAGTGGGCAAACCTAGGTTTAACCTGTTGTGTGACGGATCCCAGAAAAGAGCATACGGAGAGAGAAGAAACAACAGATATAGAGGAGCAAGACTATGGAGACTTCACCCCTAAATTACTGCTGCCAACTGAGCACAGAGGCACCTGTTATCTTTATCAGTGTGAGAGCAACTGTCCCTTTTTCTCCCAACTTAATGCCTTTTCTAGTGACTGCTTATCTCTTTTGTGTTTTCCCCTCTCTTTTTTTTGTTGGCAAGTTCCTTTGCGATGGGAAACCGTCTTATTAAATATATCATTTTTACTTTTTTACTATTTAAATTGCATGGAGAACATTTTTATTGAAAGGCAGTATAGACACATTCTAAATAATAATAATAATAATATGAAAGTAAGTACAATAATCTTAAAGTGCTTCTCCTTAAAGTGAAGGAGAGGAAGTCAATGCATTTAGGGCTCTTCCATCTTGAAAAGACGCACCTGAGGGGGGGACATGTCTGAGACATACAAAATTATGCAGGGACTGGATAGAGATGATAGAGAGATGCTCTTTTGCCTCTCACAGAACACCAGAACCAGGGGACACCCACTAAAGTTGCGTATTGGGAGAGTCAGGACAGACAAAATTGAAGTTTCACATATTTTTCACTAATTGAATTTAATTGAAAATATTTCTTTATCCAGCATGTAATTAGTCTGTGGAACTCCTTGCCACAGGACATAGTGATGGCATCTTGCCTAGATGCCTTTAAGAGGGGATTGGTCAAATTTCTGGAGGAAAAGTTCATCACGAGTTACAACTCATGGTAGATATATGCAAGCTCTTGGTTTTAGAGGCAGGCTACGTTCCTGATGCAGGTGAGGTCACCAGGACGCAGGTTGTGTTTTGCTGTCTTGTGTACTCCCTGAAGCTCACAACAGGAGAGGAAACTGAGCGCTTTCCACATGCGCTGCCTCTGACGCATCCTCGGCATCACCTGGCAGGACAAAGTTCCAAACAACACAGTCCTGGAACGTGCTGGAATCCCTAGCATGTATGCACTGCTGAAACAGAGACGCCTGCGTTGGCTCAGTCATGTCGTGAGAATGGATGATGGCCGGATCCCAAAGGATCTCCTCTATGGAGAACTCGTGCAAGGAAAGTGCCCTACAGGTAGACCACAGCTGCGATACAAGGACATCTGCAAGAGGGATCTGAAGGCCTTAGGGATGGACCTCAACAAGTGGGAAACCCTGGCCTCTGAGCGGCCCGCTTGGAGGCAGGCTGTGCAGCATGGCCTTTCCCAGTTTGAAGAGACACTTTGCCAACAGTCTGAGGCTAAGAGGCAAAGAAGGAAGGCCCATAGCCAGGGAGACAGACCAGGGACAGACTGCACTTGCTCCCGGTGTGGAAAGGATTGTCACTCCCGGATTGGCCTTTTCAGCCACACTAGACGCTGTGCCAGAACCACCTTTCAGAGCGCGATACCATAGTCTTTCAAGACTGAAGGTTGCCAATACAATAGTACTCCCTGAAGCATTTGGTGGGCCACTGTGAAATACAGGAAGCTGTACTAGATGGGTCTTTGGCCTGATCCAGTGGGGCTCTTCTTATGTTCTAATGAAGAGAAGTATAAACGATGAGCAGAAAATATCAATTTAACAAAAGTATGTAAGATGACACAGACAGGCTTAAGAGTAAAAACAGAGAGACCAGCAGAAAGAATGTTGCAATCATCAGTGCAGGAAATGACAAGAGAATGGGCCAATGTTCTGGGGCAACTGTAAAAGAGCAAATGGTTCTATGAGACTGAACTGTAGCACAGAACTCCAGTTCAAGGACTGAGCTGGAATACTCATCCCACACCAGATGTAGCATCAAGAAAATACTCTCCTGTATTGCTTTTCAGTGGAAGCAACTGAGAGTTGTCAAGTGCTAACTCACTGGGCTGGCTAACACACACATTTCATCATCTGATAGCTGAAGCATCAAGTGAGGACTTGCAGGGAGTCATCACAGATAGTAACATCTTTGTTCTTGATGCAACACATTAGCACATCGCCTCAAATATAAGTTGATGCTCCAGCTATCAGATGATTAAATGCTTGTGTTAGCCAGCCCAGTGAGTTAGCACTTGACAACTCTCAGTTGCCTCCACTGAAAAGCAATACATGAGAGTCTCTTCTTGATGTTACATCTGGTGTGGATGCATATTCGAGCTCAGTCCTTGGAGCTTTCCAATGGGAACTGGTTCACGTTCCACTGCCAGTCACTTCTCTAACAGAAACCAAGCAATGCATGTGTGAACAAGGCCACTGTGTGAATGAACTGTCAAGTGATGTGTTTGTGTGTGTGCATCAGCCTTACTAGACCAGACAAAATAAGCAAGAGATTCAGGAAGACAGGAGAAGTTACCTCTTCACACAATGCACAATTGATTTATTCACTTCCGCCTAATGTGGTGATGGCCCTTGGTCTGTCACTGGCTACTGGTCATGTTGGCTGCATGGTAATTTCAGGTTCAGAGGGAGTGTGCTTTTGAATATTGGTTGTTGGGGGAGGACAACAACATACCTGCTTGTGGACTTTTTGGAGGTATTGTGGGAAACAAGATGCTGAATCAGTGGACCTTTGGAATGATCCAGCAGGGCTCTTCTTAAGCGCTTCGAATTCTGGAATCTTCTGCAGCTTTGACTGAACAGAAAAGTTAAATTTTGTTGATTATGTTTTCTAGGTGGGTAGCTCTTTCGCTGCTGAGATCAGTCTGTCTCCTGGCAGTGAAAGACAGTTAGGAGAATTCTCTTTGCCTTCTTTGTTTGTGACCTCATTGTTAAATGTCTAATATGTCTCAATGTAGGAAAAGACAAATGAATACATTGAGAGCATTTTTAAGGTTACCATGGGGGTAGTAAAGTAATTATTCCCTGTGAAAAATTATACATCAAATGTATGAAGTCACACACACACACACACACACACACACACACACACACACACACAGAGTGTGGTATAGAAACTCAGAACAATTCCCAAGAAGCAGGCCTGGCTTAAAAATACAGGTGAGCTGAGCACATGATGGTTGCCACAAAATTCCAAGGGTGCCTACCACATCAGATATATTGCCTGAGTTCAGGATCTCATGCTACTTCCACCACAGCCAGTTCATCATGGCCAGAAAAAAAGAGTGATCCCAGAATCCCAGGAGCTTCTGGACATGCCCACAATTGATATGAGATTGCTCCCAATCCACCATGCCTAAGGCAGCAAAATACCTTGAATTGGCCCTGAAAAGAGAGTGTATTGTGGTTGCTAAGCAACTGCAACAAATCCCGCCCCCCCAAACCCCTCTAAGTTCAGCAAGTCATTGCTGAGCATATCTTGCTGAAAGTCTAGGCATCAACTTTGTGCATGGTTTGAACAGAAAGGAAGATTGACCCCCACCTTTTCAGAGACACCCAGGGAAAACAGCAGCATGGTTTTGCCCTCTCCCATCCTGACATATCCTGGTGCTTTCTTCAGCCCCCACTCCTCCACACCAACACAAACTCCGATGCAGAAAGCAAAAGTCTAACGAACAGTCTCCAAACTGCAGGTTGCCCCCGTTAAGAAGCATAGGATGGGAGCGCCTGCAGCCTTCACAAGCTGCCTTGTTTCCTGACACTTTATATTTCTTTCATCTCTTAGAAAATGAGTTCCGAGGCAAGCTGCTGAGTCAAAGGTGGACGCGTGGAGAAAAGATCAGCAGTTGCGAGACAGCAAAAAGCCTCCACAGCAGGCACATCAAGGTGAGAAGGCAGGCCTTAAGAGAGAGACAGCTGTAGCGCATAAGCTAAAACACAGCTGTGCATGTGCGGCTAGAAGACGTGTTGATGGCCACTGGCTTAGACAGCTCTTTTTGAAAAGGACACAGTCATGGAATAAGGCAGGCCCTTCAATGGAATTATGCCATCACAGCTAAACAGAACCTTTGTGTACAAAGAAAATGCACCTCTGGCCACAAGATGTGGGCAAGAATGTGGAGGGCTGTTGCCCTTCCATTTGTGCATGCCCAGAAGTGTATGG
Organism: Tiliqua scincoides; assembly: GCF_035046505.1. Taxonomy (NCBI): domain Eukaryota; kingdom Metazoa; phylum Chordata; class Lepidosauria; order Squamata; family Scincidae; genus Tiliqua; species Tiliqua scincoides. The sequence continues at coordinate 218,787,361 of NC_089824.1, read as the reverse complement.
CTGGCTGCTGTTGGAAACAGGACACTAGAGTGGTCGGACCTTGCTCTAATTTAGCAAGGAAACTTTTATTTTCACAAAAGGCACCCAGTCACTTACCCTCTGTTGCTACTCTGGCCTGTCAACCTTAATAGAGTTTGAGGGAGGTAGACTGAGGCTTCTTCTTTCTCCAGCATTTTAAAACTTGCTTGAACTTAATACCTTGCCTAAAACTTAACACCTTGAGTCTGTTTGCTCTCTCTCTACCTTCATGACTTCCCCATGAATCACAGAAACCTGGTCAATTTTCTCTTCACATTTGTGATATTTCTTCAGATATATTGTAAAAAAAAAAAAAAAAGCAGCATATATTTAAAGAAGAACATTGCAGTGCTTTGTATTGTCATTGAGTGATAGAACTGGATCTTCTTCTTTGTGTGTGTGTTCCATGATGCCCCACATTTAATGGATTTGCAGCTGAACTCTTAGCACGGCTATTCTTAACTGATGTATATAACAGAGGAGGTCTCATCTCTTGCAAAGCTTTCCCTATTATCTTGAGCTTAAATCATGTTATTTAGGAAATCGTCGGGGAGAAATAAAACTTGATGTCTCTGTAAAGGAAAGTGATTAAAACAGGAGCAAAGAGAGAGGTAATAGAACAAGAGAAGATTCAACTACTGAGAAAGATACACATGCCAAAATATTGGTCGTCCACTGCCCGAGCAGGGAGAGTTATCAAGCCTGGACATTGCATGTGGGGGCATAAGCTGAAGGTTTCCATTTTTAAATGCCTATTCAGAACAGGTTGCTGTGTAAATTATAGTGCTGTTTCCATGCACAGGATAAACACTTGATGACCCTACCTAACCTGCCCTGCAAGAAGAGCCAAATTTTCACTCAACCTCTTAAAATAGAAGAACCATAGTTTATGGTGCCAGAACACACACTTTCCTCTTTTCCATCTTGCTCCTTGCACCTGCAATACATGGTCCCAATTAATGTCCTTCATATCTGCAATTTTGAAATGAAAATGACTCAAAGTGAGACTCAATGCCCCCCACCCCCCCACCCCAATAAGTGCTTATGATTAAGGAAACAGATCTGGGGAATGCAGACGTATGTAAGGCATGTCTGGGGATGGGATGTAGTGATGGCATCTTGCCTGGATGCCTTTAAGAGGGGATTGGACAAATTTCTGGAGGAGAAGTTCATTACGGGTTACAAGTCATAGTAGGTATGTGCAAGCTCTTGGTTTTAGAGGCAGGCCGCCTCTGATTGCCAGATGCAGGAGAGGGCACCAGGACGCAAGTTGTGTCTGTTGTCTTGTGTGCTCCCTGGGGCATTTGGTGGGCCACTGTGAGATACAGGAAGCTGGACTAGATGGGCCCTTGGCCTGATCCAGTGGGGCTCTTCTTATGTTCTTAACGCCAAATAACGAACAAACGTATGGCCCAATCCTATCCAGTATAGGAACGGCAGCTCCAAATGGCCATTGTAAGATCCTGTGCTCAATCCAAGCAGGCTGGAGTTCTCCTCAGAGGAAGGGGACATTCATCCCTTTACCCCAAGTAAAAGCCCCAGCCTGCTCAGTGGGGATTGGTGAGTCAGAACCAGCTATTTCACTGGTGCATATTTGAGAAGCCCAGTGTTGGGTTTGCGAGCCCAACATGGGGGATAAGATTTGGCAGAGGAGGCCTCTGCTTGTCCCACCTCTCTCTTGGATTTGTCCTTTCCACTGCCCAGAAATGCAATTGCAATCCTCCCCTTTTTCCCTATTAAAATCATACACATACACCCCAGTTCTTCCTTTCTTTTGTATTCCATTAATTAGAATGGGAAGAGAAAAAAGCAGACTGATGACTATTTTCACCTCCCATTTCACCTCTCTTCATTAACAGGCCACACATGGCAGGGGTGCTGGGTTGGCTGCTGTTGGAACTCCTACAGCATGTAGTGCTGGCTCTAGGGGGCTATTCTGAGTGGGTAAATATTAGGAAAGGGCTTGGGGCCCCTCCGTGCGCTCCCCATCACAGCCTCTGAGCCAGCGTTCTTCCATTCAAAATAGCAGTTGGGTGGCGGATCTGTGCATCATCCGTGTAACATTGAGTTTGGACCTGAAGAGGTAGGTATTCCTCAGCCCTTCCAGCTGGCCACTGTGGTTCAAGGGACAATGTAGGAACCCTTCCCAGGGCCATAATCAAATGCCTTTTTGCTTCCAAAATAGGTTTTGTTCTTATTAAGAGAAGCACAATAAATATCAGTGAGACAAGCACTGAATTGAGAACAAAAAGGGGCACCCCCCCTTAAGATGCAGGCTTGTCGGAAGACGCTCCTGACAGGCCAGGTGAAAGGCAGCGGGAGGGGGGGAAGGACACTTTGGAGGAGCTAAATGAATCCCTTCATTCATTCCTGAAGCAGCCCTAATTAGAAGTCTCCGAGAGGGGAAAGCAAGTTTTGAAAAGAAGTGCAGGGTGTTGTTGTTGTTTTGACACAGGAGGGTATTTAAGGAAAGAGATACAGCTGCAACTTTTTGAAAGGAGGAAGTTGGGGGGGGGGAGGACGGAACCGTCAAAAGTTCAGGCTCAGTGCCCCTGCCAGGAGATTAGGGGGGCTTTCACGAAGGAGGATTTCCGGCCTTATCCTGGTGCCACTAAAACACGGAGTCCTGTGTCCCCCTGGTAACAAGGCATCATCTTGTGATGGGAGAAACAGGCCCAGTGTGAAACTGCAGAGCCCGCCTGCGCCTGCAGACCTGCTGTCCGTGACACAGCAGAGACCAAACAGCACTTCTGTTCAGCTTGCCACATCCAAACCCTGAAAAGTCTCCTGCTGCTTTAAGAGTCTCTTAGAAGGGAGAATTTCACCAGGTGCAACTTTTCTCATCGCACTCTTGCCCTGATGGGAGAAGTTACAGCTGGGGCCACTGTCTCTTCTATTGCTTCTCTTAAAGATGCAGGAGCCTTCTCAGATTCTGGGCCTGGTCACCCAAGTTTCCATACCACTGAAAATCTAGAAAAGAGACTTTTTGGTCTGGTTTTGCAAATGATGCACCAGTCATCTGTATTGCACTGCCAAGCAGTGAACAGACTACTCATAAGAAGATCCCAAAGCGGACCCATCTAGCCCAGCATCCTGTTTCCACTGTGGTCCACCAGCTGCCTCTGGGAAGGCCACAAGCAGGGTATGAAGGCTACAGTCCTCCACTGTTTACCCCAAGGGTGCTCACACTTTTTTGGCTCGAGAGCTACTTTGAAACCCAGCAAGGCCTGGAGATCAACCAGAGTTTTTTTTACAATGTTCGCGCCATCATAACATATAACATTTATGTGGACAATGTATGTTGGTTTACCTTGAGCCCCACTGAGTATAACAGGACTTACTCCTGAGTAGACATGCCTAGGATTAGGCTGTGAGGCTGCAATCCTAGCCACACTTACCTGGGAGTAAGCCCCATTGAGTACAATGGGCCTTACTCCCGGCGTTTCCTCCCAGAGGCACCTGAAAAAGGGGGGGGTCGGCACTCCACGATCTACTCATTTTGCCTCGCGATCTACCGGTAGATCGCAATCCACCTATTGAGCACCCCTGGTTTACCCCCTAGTACTCAGAGATATACTGCTTCTGAACATGGAGGTTCTGTTGTTGCATCTAATTGCCCTTGATGACCTATCCTAATCATTTAAAAAGGACAATCATGGCTCATGGCAGTGAATTCTTTACATTAATTACATTTTGTGTGAAGAAGTACTTTCTCCCATTTTCTAAGTTTTCTCGTAAGGAACAAAAATGTGGTAACATTTTTCTTCTCACTTAGTATGAGACCAGTGGTGTAGCTAGAGGGGGGTGCAGTGCATCTAAGTTTTGCAGGGAGCCTCACCACAGCTTGCAAGCGGTCCCTCCCCCTCCACTTCAGTGCCATTTTGGGCAATGGGAGCAAAATGGAGGCAAACGCTCCAAATGAGAGAGGCCACTTGCACACCGCAATAGGATTGGGTCCTTTATCCAGTTAAATTTGCAAAGTAGACAGCTGAAGACAGAGACTGGGTTGTTATCAACCCTAACTTTCAAGAGCCCTGCTTGAGATCAGCCATTTTGAGGTAGAGCAGTCAAGGCAGGTTTTCTGGAATCCCAAGTTGCTAATTCTCAGATAGACTGCTCCTGCTCAGAAGCCACTGAACAAACTGCCTTGGTGGGCCGCTGTGAGATACAGGAAGCTGGACTAGATGGGCCTATGGCCTGATCCAGTGGGGCTGTTCTTATGTTCTTATGTTCTTATGCCTACTGCTGTCCAGTGTCACATCAACATATTTTGTCTATGGTATATAATGGCTGGATCTACAATACTGTTTTAGGCTGTCAGCACAGGGTAAATGAGAAGCAGCTTCTCTACCTGACTTGCCGCCCTCACTAAGCCTCTGCACACAATGATATCTACCACTGTAAAAATAGGCTGCCTTATTCCAAGCTCAAAACAACAGGTGGAAACTACACAGGCTAGATGCCTGCAAATTGTTGAGTCACACCAGCCTAGTGCTTAAATGCCAGCCCTGCAAATTGGGGCAAGGGCACAATTTGAATGTCAACACTACCTAGCAGCTTTCCTGGTCTGCCTCGCTTGTACAGAGAAAAGCTATCTTCATCTCGTGTAGTTAAAATGTTTCATTTACGCCCTTCATTTCTGCAAATGAAAACTGACAGCCCAGCTTCATTAGGCTGTTTATTACACAGCAGTAATTTTCAATTTGAGGCCTAGGGAGGAGTGAGCAGCAGCAACCTCTAGTATAAAAAAAATGTCAAGGAGAAATCATGCCAAGGTGCAAAGCTAGTGAATGCTACACTGGATGAGTTTTCTACAAAACAGCAAGCAGGGGGAAGGGAAAGATTCACTCAGGCTGCAATCCTAAACACACTTTTCTGAAAGTAAGCCCCATTGAACAAAATAGGACTTACTTCTGAGTAGACCTGGTTAGGATTGTGCCCTCAGAAAACCAACAGTTAATTCAGCTGTGAATAGGACTGACAATGGGTGGAATGTCATAAAACTTTAAATCAAGCAGCTGAGAAGACCCTAAAGGAAAGAAATGGGGGGAGGGATTCAGGACCATGAAACCAAACCAGGGTGCTATGGAACTGATGTACGAGCTACAGGTTAATGTACACATACTCAGTTTTATAAAGCAACAACTTCTCTTTTTAAATGTCTGCTTTTTAAGCCAGCCATGGTAAAACTTCTTCTGCTCATCACTATTCCCTTCCTCAAAGCATCTTTACACACCCACAGATTTGGGCTGTTTAACTTGGCATTCTTTTCCCCTTTTGCAGATAAGAACATAAGAACGGCCCCACTGGATCAGGCCATAGGCCCATCTAGTCCAGCTTCCTGTATCTCACAGCGGCCCACCAAATGCCCCAGGGAGCACACCAGATAACAAGAGACCTGCAAGGCCTCCTGGGAATTGTAGTTTAAGAACATAAGCACAGCCCCACTGCATCAGGCCATAGGCCCATCTAGTCCAGCTTCTTGTATCTCACAGCGGCCCACCAGATGCCCCAGGGAGCACACCAGATAACAAGAGACCTGCATCCTGGTGCCCTCCCTTGCATCTGGCATTCTGACATAGCCCATTTCTAAAATCAGGAGGTTGCACACACGCATCATAGCTTGTACCCCATAATGGATTTTTCCTCCAGAAACTTGTCCAATCCCCTTTTAAAGGCATCCAGGCCAGATGCCGTCACCACATCCTGCGGCAAGGAGTTCCACAGACCAACCACACGCTGAGTAAAGAAATATTTTCTTTTGTCTGTCCTAACCCTCCCAACACTCAATTTGAGTGGATGTCCCCTGGTTCTGGTATTATGTGAGAGTGTAAAGAGCATCTTTCTATCCACTTTATCCTTCCCATGCATGCTTTTGTATGTCTCAGTCATGTCCCCCCTCAGGCATCTCTTTTCTAGGCTGAAGAGGCCCAAACGCCATAGCCTTTCCTCATAAGGAAGGTGCCCCAGCCCAATAATCATCTTAGTCATCATCTTAGATGAATGTTGATCACACCTTGGGACGCTTCAGGGGCACTCTTGTTTTTTAATATCACCCCATTTTCTAGCAAAGGAACACCCAAAGTAACTTGCAGATATTAAAAAACTCAGGGCACAATCCTAACCAACTTTCCAGCACTGGTATAGCTGTACCAGTGGGGCATGTGCTGCATCCAGCAGTTGGGGGGCAGTCACGGAGACCTCCTCAAGGTAAGGCAAAGTTTGTTCCCTTACCTCAGAGTTGCATTGTCCTCACCTCGGTGCTGGAAAGTTGTTTAGGACTGCGGCCACAGTAACACCATCTCGCTTAAAAGAGCACAAAACACAAAATAGCTGCAATTCACAGGAGCACAAAGTGAAACCCAAAATAAAGCAGCAGAACCTCCTTTAAACAGCAGCTCATCATTAAACTCAGAAATTGCATGTTTGTCAAAACAAAAAGGTATTTTAAAAAGTCCTAAACGTGAGAAGGGATGTGGTGTGGCCGATCTCCCCAGGGAGAGCATTGCACAGTCTTGGAACCATTACCAAGAAGATCCCAACTTGGGGGGGAGGGGAGCTGTCGCATTTTAGGTAATGATGGACTAAAGAGCAAGGCCTCCTTAAGTGCTGTGCAGGCTCCTGTGAGAACAGGTGGTTCTTGATGTATCTTGATCCAAATCCATTTCAGACATTAAAGGTTAATACACTGACAGCCCAATCCTCTTGGGCTTCAGCGCTGGCAGAATGAGCATCACACCAGCACCAGTGGCGTAGCTAGAGGGGGTTCAAAGCACAAGGTTTTGCAGGGAGCCTCATTGCAGTGTACAAGTAGCCCCTCCCCCTCCCCTTCAGAGCCATTCTGGGCAGGGGGAGAAAAAAGGAGGCATTTGCCTCTGTTTTGCCCCCCCAATGGCTCTGAAGGGGAGGGGACCCTTGCATGCTGAAGTGAGGCTCCCTGCAAAACTTAGTACTTTACTCACTGCAGTGAAGCTTCCTGCAAAACTTAGTGCTTTGCACGCCCTCTAACTATGCCACTGACAAGTGCTAACTGCTTTAGAAGTGCTGGGCTAGTTAATCAAGTTCTAACTATCATGCTGCAGCCCAGTTTTTGTCTCTTCTATTTTGGTCATCATTGGTTTAAAATTGGACTATTTTAACTGAGTATTTATGCAGTTGGTGTGCCATCTTGAGCACTGGGAAAAGTGGGTGAGAAATAGTTTGGATAAATAATCCTTTTCCCCCAGCTTGGTGGAAGACAAAGGCTTCCTAAGAAGCGGTTATCTTGTAACAGATGGTGAACTGGGTCTCCTGGTGTGCAGGTATGAGAAGCCAGACTGAAGAGGTGTAATTTAATCCCTTTTGCCAGTGAAATGTGATGACTCTTATTTTTGTTTTTTGTTGTTTTTTTCCCCTCCTCAATTTTTGCTGCCTCTGAGCAAAATTAGGTCATAAGAAAACAATGAAAAGATTGAAATTCCTCCTTTCTTTGCTTTTATTAATTGGGGAAGGGAATAAACTTCCAGTAGTCAAGCTGAAGTGGACCTCTTTTAAATGATACATATTCTAATCAGGTCCTCTTGGAAGGAGCACTCTGGTGGGGTTTTGCTGTTCTTGTTCCCACACGTCCCATAAATATTCTTCGCCAGCCACCTTCATCCTCACCCATTGAAGGACACGATCTCGGACTTCTACGTTGTTCAGTGTTCATGAATATACATAAAGTATTAACACTGACCTTGGGCAAATAACAACTTGGCCTGTAATAGCATAGGGCTCACAGCACGACAACCCAAGCGACACCTTCTGACTGTGGACAAAGCCAGTCAGGCTGCTTTGCCATCAACAAGACATAGTTCAAACACAGCCCAGTTCAACTGAGGGGGGGGGGGTGTCACGTTTCAATCTATTAGCAGCAGGAATAGGCAGCTCCCATGTCTGAGTCAGAGCATTGGTCTGTCTTGCCCAGTATTGTCTCCATTGCCTGGTGGGTCTTTCTCATCACCTGCTACCCTACTCTTTAACTGGAGATGCCTGGAGTTAAACCTAAAACTTTCTGCATGCAACACAGGTGCTCTGCCACTGAGAGCACCTCTCCAAGTTGACACAGGCAAGCTGATCACGAATCCCATTTTTTTTTTCAAATGGGGTTTTCACAAGTGTTATTTTATGAGAGAAACTTCATAGAACCCTCCATTTCCCCAGATGTGTCCCTTTGTCATGCTGTTGTCACCCTGGCTGCACAGCTCCTGCTCTTTCCCAGCTTCCACAGGAAGTGCAACACACACTGGTTCTCAGGATGTTTGCCATTTCTTGCCTTTCCTTTTGTCTCTAGCCAGCAGCTTCCAGTCACCCATGCAAGGGGAGACCTGAGCTGATCCTGCTTAGCTTTTTTGGGCAAGCTAAACCTCCAAGCTGGCTGTGAACCTCGTTCAATGAGCCTTCAAACAAACAAACAAACAAAAACCAGTTTCATCATACCAGCTGCTCAACCTCTGTTTTTATCCTTTTTACTATGGGGGGGGGGGTGCCTTCTGGAGCATTTCTTGAGCTCCTTGTTCATTACATTGGAACCATTTTGCATTCTCTGTCACCTGGCCTTCCATAGGAACCAGGTGAAGGTGCAAAATTTGCCTACTCACAAGTAAACATGCACATGCTGATCCATTGCAGAACCCAATGCTGTGCTTGGCGGCATGGCTCTATGCGGGGGGGGCGTTCCAGGGAGGGCAGAGGCCGGCGGGAGGCGGAGAGAGGGCGGAGGGAGGCATGCCAGGGGGCGGGTTGGAGGCGTGCCGGGAGAGGGTGGGAGGCGGGTCCGCGGAGCTCTGCTCCACAGGATTCAAGGCACTCGTCTAGGGCTGTGCACCCTACACAAGTGCCTTTACCTTACCACTGACCAAAGGGTCGGCAGTAAACTGAGTAGCCCCATTGCAGGGCTGCTTACCTTACTGGGGGGAAGGGGACAAAAGTCCCCTTCTCCCGAGGTGCCTCCCGCGGTAGCTCGGGAGGAGCAGGATTCGGCAGCAGCCCTTCTCGGTGCCACCGAGCCTGGACGCTCCAGGCAGCTCAGGATTGGGCTGCCCATTTCTATATAGCTGAATTCATTTTCCTTGTCAGCTTGGAGGCTGGAGTGCTTTTTGAGGCATGCTTTCATCAGATTGGGACCATTCTGGTGGTGTTGCATTCCTTTCAGCCTACCCTTCAAAGTAGTAGTAGTAGTAGTAGTAGTAGTAGTAGTAGTAGTATTTTATTTAATGGTCTTAGACCAGCATAAAAGTAACAATACAGGTTTACAAACATAACATAGCAATACAAGCTTACAAATATAGCATGAACAACCTTAGAGGCCACTTTAAATTAAAAAATTAGCTATATATTTCAGGAAAAAAGACTTTAAAACTAAATTAAGAATTACTATTAAACTAAAAATTGCTATTAAATTATTCAAAAAACCATAGTTACCTGTTATGCTGGTTTAATTACTAAAATAAGATATAATCTATAATGATAATCATAATAAAAATATTTTTCCAATTTATGAAGTGTTGTACACTCCCAGGGTTTTGGGGTGCTCAGAGTTCTTGGTTCTCGAACCCTAGAGCCCTCAAGGACCCCTGTTCGGTAGTACTGCCACCACCCTGTATGTGCCAGTGTCTCAGTCCAGGGACTTAATTCTATCCCTTGCAGGCACAGCACTTTCTTTAATTAAAGCCTCAGCCCTCAAGTTACTAGTCCTCTGTGAGTATTTGGTAGCTTGCTGAACGGCTAGGCAGGATTCTGAAACTTTGCCCCCAACAGACAATGAAACAACTTAGTAAAAGGATTTTTACTATATTAAGTAGATAGGGTTACATAAAGTTACAAAAGGCAGCAAATGCTAGAGGCATAAAACTTCTAGGAAACATATCAGCATTAAAATAACAAAGCTAACTGGCTATCTCTATTATTCCCTAATTCTCACCTGGGTCATCGTTCTTTTGTAGATCTTTCAGCCAGGTTACCTATGAGGCCACATGGCCCTGGTGGACCAGGCTCTCCCTGCAGGATGTTACACACACAACTTTTTCCACACAAAAGACCCCGACACACCCCTTGGGCTTTGTTCTTATACTTCTCAGGCTAACAGGATAGAGGTGACGCTGTACTTATTTAAACTGCCCAGTCAGAACTCTTGGGGACAGAATCTTCCCGAAGTGGGGCTGGACGCTAGCCCTCTCAGTTCTCCCCTCCCCACTGGAGGTCCACAGCTGCATTCCATCCTTGATGGGTGCCTTTCTGTCTGCATAGGTGCTACATTATCACCTCCCATTGAGTTGTTAATTCCGTTGGCTGTTGCTGCTCACATCCTTGCAGCTAGGAACTGCAAGCCACTTCTCCGTTACTGGTTTAGTTTGGTTCAGGCTCTACATGCTACTAGGCCTAAACTGTACATATTCATGACATGAAGTCATCTGGATAATAATGGGAGCCACTTGCATCAAAAACTCATGTGTTGAGTAAGGGAGGCATCATCCTTACAGCCCAATCCTGAGCTGCCCGGGGCGCGCGGCTGCAGCAACGGATCCCACTGCATCCTGCATGCCTCAGCCTGCTGTGGGCAGCGCCTCGGGAGAAGGGGACTTTCAACCCCTTCTCCCAGGGAAGGGAAGCAGCCCCACAATGGGGCTACTCACTTTACAAGTAAAGGCATTAGTATAGGGCGCCAAACCCCACACGAACACCTTGGATCCTGTGGAGTGGAGCTCCCCGGGACCCGCATCCCTCCCTCCCCCTGGCATGCCTCCCACCCGCCCTTTCTCCGCCTCCCGCCTCTCCGTCACGCCTCCTCCCTGCCCTCTCCCCACTTTCTGCCTGCCTCCTCTCTCTCCGGAATGCCTCCTCCCCGCCCCCTCCCCGCCCCCTCCCCGCCCCTACTTACCGTGCCATCGCTTGGCGTTCCGTGAGACCACTGAGCAGTGGAGAACGGGCGCCGCCCAGCGCTAGCCCAGTGCTGGCCACTGCTGGGCTAGCACAGATGCTGGCCCGGCGGTAAGCCTCGCAGACATGCCTTACGGCGCATTTGCGACAGTGCACTCTGGCAAAAAGCCGGAGCGCCAAGCTCAGAATTGGGCTCTTCATCATCCTCTTACGAGTATGTATTGCGGCCACAAAGAATTTTGCAACTACATATGTGATGGTAGGTTTGGCATCCGAAAGGAGTAGAGAGGTATAATAATGCATCCTGCGACCTGGTATTCTATCCAATAAAGGGGAGATAAGCTCAACGCGGATGTCTTTATAAAACGCGCAGTTCAAGAAATTGTGTTCAGTGGTCTCTATTTGCTCAGCACAGGGCCATAGCCGCTCAAGGTATGGCATTTTCTTATAATGTCCCTCTAATATCGCTGAGGGTAGCCCCCAACAGTGAGCTAAAGTGAAGGCTAAGCTGTATTTTGGTATTTCCTACCCTTCAAAGTGAACTGAGGCATGTTTGCCTACACATGAGTAAGTGCACACGCATGCCTCAGTTTCACTTTCCAGTGGGCTCAATAGATTTTCCTAGTCTGTTATCAGCTTGTCAGTTTCAGTTTCATGACCCACCAAGAATCCCTTCCTCATCCACAGTTTGGGAAACATTACCATATCCAATACAGTTTTTCCAGGCTAACTTAACGTATCTGTTGTTTAGCATGCTAAGCATGGAGTTAGCTCAGCTGATCTGCCCCTGATTCTCTCTGTAGTTAACATTAGTAATTGGCCAATTGCAAGATTACAGTTTGCCTACCCTGTCCATGCAATGGAGAGCGCAGAAAAATGCATGCAGCAACAGGCATACTTGTGCCTGCGTTATCAAAAAGCAGTTGTTTACCGCTCAAGTTATCATGGGAAATACCGACATATTCTTTATCTGTATTCCTGATGTCAGCGGAGAGCTGCGCACTGTGGGGTTCAGTGTCAAAGCTGCATGCGAAGCCCAACCAGACATATCTTTACAAGTCGGGTGTGACTCTGTTTTTCCATCTCTGATGCACAAATAAAAACAGGAGACCTTTGCATCCTGATTATTATAAGTGCAAGAGAGAGAGACTGAGAAGCGAATCAAAACGCCCCATCGGTCTCCAAGGTTACAAGTGTGCACCATGTGACACAAATATTGTCATGGTTGAGTGATCTGACTTTAATGTTTATAGCCCGATCCACCAAATTAACATGTACAAGCACTGCATGGCCAGGAGGAACGGGAATTGTCTTGTTCCCTTTCTGAACCAGGGCCTAGGAGGGGGGTGGGTGAGTAAAGGGGGTAATTTGTACCCAGGCCCAGGGTCAATAAAGGGTCCCAGAAGTTAAAGGAGGGGGCCCAGAAAGTTCCTGGGATCTTACATTTTCCTATCTCACCTGAACTTGCTGCCTGCACATGATGCTGGGGGCACAACTATGGGTATGCAGTGGCAACTCTTGCTGTAAGTCATATACTCCGGGCCCAGGAATGCATCCAGGACCCTCCTTAACACAGTGTCAAATTGGGAGGAAACTGGCCTGCTACAGTAGCTCTTGGGCTTGTGGATCTGATAACCATGAAGGAGTGTTCAGAGGAGCCCAGGGACACAGCTGCAGGGCTACAGCTGCTGCAGATGTATGTTTTGGTGCAAACAGGACAGTTTCCATTCTAGTGTGAGCCTAAATAGGATGATGCTAATTTTCTGCAATGGATTTTCTATATTTCAAAGACTTAGGAGTGTGTTTGGTTTTCCATATTACTTTATCTAATTGCCAAGGGTCAGGTAGACCTGGGCTCTGAATCATGGAGCCTTGCTTGACCTGGGCTCCAAAGACTATCCTGGCTGTCAGCATCCCCCCCCCACCTTATTTTGCCCGTTGTTCTGCCTGCCCCATTGCCCTCGTCCCCCTTTGGGAAGGGGCCCAAAAGAAACTTTGTACCCCTTGATAAAATTCTTCTCAGAGGCCCTGTTCGGAAAACTTCTGTGATGTCATCTTCTCTCCCTTCAAATTCCATCTCAAAACTCACCCTTTCTTGGAGGCCTTTGACATAACTCCTTAGTCCTCACCCCCAGCTGAAACAAATGTTCCTGCATTTGCTCACATCCGTACCTCATTGCTCTGACCTCTCCCTTCTCTCCCTTCACTGGTGTTCCTGGGGGGAGGGGGGCAAAACACTAAGTTTTGCAAGGGCACAAACCCCCCCCCCCCGGGGGAGTTTTGCTTTTGCAGCCATGACTGGCTCTGAAGGTGAGGGGGAAGGGCCACTTTGCACCAGAGTTTGAGCTCCTGCAAAAAATAGCGTTTTTCATCCAGCCCCCCAGGAATGCCAGTGCCTTCCTCTTTTGCCTTCTTTCCTCCTTAGATTCCTTGGGGCAGGAACTAGTCATTTTGCCTGTTACGCTTGCTGCATATGTTTTTCAACTAGAAATTATCAGGAAGTGACATCACTAGCGTGCTTCTAGTTCGTGCTGAACATACATCAGGATACGGTAAGCACATAAAATGGCATTGAACTGTTATGCGTGGAGGAGAAGCGAAAAAACGTATACAACCGTAGCATGCTGGGAGGAGATTTATATACACCTCTTCAGCACTGCTGGTGCTGCTAGCTGAAAAACATATGCAATCTCTGTACAGTACATTGTGTACTTGGCTGGAGCTCATAATTCAAGTCACATCAACCTTAGACTCACACCGAGATGTAAAACCTATATAATGGAGACCTAAATGAGCCAATGCTAATCAGGCAGTCAACAGATGTGTCCATTTGGAAGACACTCTTGGAGACAGGAGGACAGCCACCAAATCATGCCTCCTGATTCTGCAATCTGGCTTCTTAACCCCATGTTACTGTGAGCTTGGGTTGGTGAGGCAGGATATTGGCTTTAACCAGTGAGTCAAGAATAGGGGATGGGACAAACTTCTGGAGGAAAAGTTCATCACGGGTTACAAGTCATGGTAGGTATGTGCAAGGTTGAGGTAGGCTGCCTCTGATTGCCAGATGCAGGGGATGCCAGTGTGCACCATGATGCAGGTTGTGTCTGTTGTCTGGTGTGTTCCCTGAAGCATTCGGTGGGCCACTGTGAAATACAGGAAGCTAGACTAGATGGGCCTTTGGCCTGATCCAGCTGGGCTCTTCATATGTTCTTATGACCCACCGGTGATTTATGACCTGAGCTTAGGTGGATTACATCCACAATCAGATGCAAAGAGAACAAAGCTATGCACAGTGCATGCGTGCATATAATCCAAGATGGCTGCCCCAGGGCACTTTCATGCCATGAAAAGCCCTCTCTACACTGCATGAGGACAGTTGCAGTCAGTGAGTGACAAAGTGAGAGAGATGGTCAAAAATTAAGAGCATTCCGCATGCTGGAGGCTAAGATTAAAGGGTTGGGCGTTGTTTTCCTCCATTCTGGAAAAGTTAAAGATTGCTCAAAGGCATGCCTTACGGGGGGAGGGGAGGGGATCTCAGGTGATTCAAGATTCAGAAGGTTCAAACAGCCTTTGGTGCTGTCACAAAAATGTTGCAACTATAAAACCAAAGCTGTTTCCCCCACTTATCCAACCCCCAAAGCCTGTCTCCTTTTCTTTTGCATGGTGGGGGTAGGGGATGAAGTGCTTTCTTGATGACTGTTTCCTTTCTCTGTGTTGTTCAGTTACAAATGGAGAAAGGTGATGCAAAAAGGGGGGGGAAGCAAGCCACAGCTGTTGACATCCATCAAAAGGAGTTAGCAGCCTGTGCGCAGCCCCATTATATTTCCTACAACCTCTTCTGTTCTCTGGGGCTGTTTTTTCCATTCTCTCTCTCTCTCTCTCTCTCTCTCTCTCTCTCTCTCCCTTTTTTAATTATCTGCATGAAATCCAAATTGCCAAGGCATGCTTGAAAACCAGAAGAATGTTTGCCAATTTCCCTGGGAAAACTGACAAAAATAAAGAAGAAAAAGAAGAAGGAGACCCAACTAGCTTACGTTTCCGCAAAAACACACAGCCGTCCAGCAATCAAAAATATTAATTCTATTGTGAGGCGTGCATTGGAAGGCATTAACTCTGGAGAGCACCAGGAATGGCATATTTGAAAGGCTCGTAAATGTAATGAAGTCCTTTTGACACCTGCTCCTCTCCACACTTTAAATGTGAGCCATTGGTCCAGAGGGAATCAAGGCTTTAAAAATAGAAATTATAGTAATTGTCTTCTTGGGTTATGGGGAAGGTTGTAATAAACGTGGGGCTCATAAGGCAGTGGCGCGGCAAGCCCGTCATTGGCAGGATGCATAAATTACGCCTGGTTTTTTTATTTCTTTCCCCTCCCCCCTCCAATCACCCCAGTAGCAAATCACACAGTATAAATCATTGAGTGTTAGTGCTACATTACTGGGAGGGGGGAATAATATGCATGGAAATTCCATCTGAGACATTTGGTTCACGGACGGCACTTCAGGGCATCATCCTTCAGTTTTAACACACAAACACACACACACAGAAACTTGGAACAACTCCTAGCAGGAATCAGATTTCCCTTGTGAAGCTTAAGAGAAAAAGCACATCTGGGGGAAAGATGGGAATATGGGTCTGAGGAGTACGTGCTTGTGTCGGTAATAAACGCTGGGTGCAAAACTACATCACAAATTTCTCTCTCTTTCATGCAAGTTCGGTGGTCAGGATTGCCCCCAAAGAATCCTGGCAACTGTCCTTCGGTGAGGGTGGCGAAAAGTATTAGAGCTCTAATTGAGACCCTGCCCCATCTGCAGACATACAGTTTCCCTGAGGACAGTGGATTATATCGGTTTCAGCTTTCTAGTCTGGATACACTGAGAATCCCATCTCTGTGAACAGCCTCCCTTTTCTCCTCCTTCATTGAGGAATAGCGGATCACATGGCTGGGAACTGGCACGAGCTCATGACTCTGTGCTAATGGGAAGGCAGCATGCTTTGTTTTCATTAGACACTCTGCCAAGGAAGCGACAGAAAGGGAAGCAGTGAGTGAGGCTTGCTCCATGATTTCATGTTCCAGCTGCTGCCTTCTTCAGCCTCTGTGATTTCCCCTGCCCTCCTCTATCATTTCATTCCACAGCACCATTTTCTGCACCCTCTCATCTCACAAGGGAAATTGTCATGGGCAATAACTGGGTGTGATGCACTGAAGCTGGGGTGCTTTCTGCTAAAGAGGGTCTTTCTTTTGCTACTGACATGTAGCAAATCCCACCTGCTACTGTAGATGTGGTAGACCACCAAGGCAGCAAAGAAATGTTTCACAACAGTGTTAGTGAAACAGTCAGGCGAGCCAGACCTTCCCTTGACCTGCCACACTGGGTGTCACAACCTACTGCTCTCAACGGGTGCTGGATGCCAGTTCTGGACACTCACTAGATGTCTTGGTTGTTCATGTGTCTGCCCCAGCAATGCATAAAGCGGAATGAGAGTCATATTTCTCATTGATGTATCAAAATGGACATGCAGGTGAGGGGCACTGACCTCACTACCTTCCCCAGGTATGCTGGAATATTGTAAATAGTCCTGATTGCCATATTAAAAAACATTTTGGAGAGCTGGAAAAGGGGCAGAAAAGGACAAGCAGAATGGATGTATAATAATAATAATAATAATAATAATAATAATAATAATAATAATAATAATACAGGTATTTCTATACTGCCTTTCTTGGTCGTTAGATTTCTCCTCAGACTTTATTCAAGGCAGTTTCATAGGCAGGCTATTTAAATCCCCATAGGGATTTTTACAATTGAAAGAAGTTTCTATCTTTCAAGAAACCACAACATTCAGATGTTTCTTTCTGATCTGGTTTCACATTCTGGCCTCCGTCCTCCCACGCTCAGAGCAGATGGAATAAATGGGCTCAGCTTGTCAGCTGCTTCAAGGTCACACGGTGGTGCCCAGTGGCCTCGAACAGGCAACCTTCGGATGTTATCTTCAGGCAAATGGAGGCTCTACCCTCTAGACCAGACCTCCTGCCCACTGTCTAGACCAGACCTTCCTGCCCACTGTCTAGAGCACATCCACTACAAGGAACAATTACAGAGTTGGTGGGTTTCAGGGGTAGCCTATCTCTGAATGTTAGAAGCAAGAGAGGGGCAGCAGGATGCAGGTCTCTTGTTGTCTTTTGTGCTACCTGAGTCATCTGGTGGGCCTCTGTGAGATACAGGAAGCTGGACTAGATGGGCCTTTGACCTGATCCAGCAGGGCACTTCTGATGTTCTTATGTGTATGGGCTTGCAGCGTTAGAAAAGGAATTGAGAGTAGAGATGAATGTTCACAAAAGTTCCAAACTTCATCAACATTTTAAACTTTGACCTCCAGATTTGAAATTTGAATTTGAATTTTGAATGCAAAACTTTATCTCAAACTGCAAATTCTGAGTTATTTAGACGTAGGTCATGTTTTCTTTGATCTTACAGGCATCAAATATGACATAAACTGTCAAGCACAGAATAGAACACTTGTTACATGCCTGCTATAAAATATCACCACATATTAGATGTTTACATTAAATACAGAAATCAAATATGACTGGTGAAATTACATATAACATGCACACAAATATTTGGTGATATTCAGCAAACATCTGCATATTTAGATAGTACAGGCATGACCCCATATCTGTGGTGGTTCCGTTCCAGAACCCGCTCACAAATCCACCCCGCAGTTGACTGAAACTACAGATGCCAGCAAACTCCTGCCTTCGCGTCCTCTGGACCAGAGGGGAGCTTTGCTCCCTTCACCTCTGGAGGGTCCTCTGAGCTCAGCAGAGAATGTGGACATCTGCAGAGGGCTTTCCCCAGGCCTTCTAATTCCTTACAAGGCCTTAAAAATGTTTCTTCCAGTTTCACAGAGAAACCGGAAATTGTGTTTTTTTAACTGTCAGGCTAGGTCTGAACCCAGCAGAGGCTGTGGACAGACATCCACAGCCTCTGCTGGTCTTAGAGGACCCACTCGCCTCCAGAGGGGTCATGCACTGGGGGCCGCAGGGGAGCCTGCATACCCGATCCGCAGATAAGTGACTCTATGGATACTGGATCCACAGGTAAAGGGCCCCCCTGTAATTTTATTTTGACTTTTGTTGACATTCATTTTCCAGGGTTTCTTTTGATATGGGAACCAAACTGCATGTTATGTTGGCCACGTGATGCTGATCAGCTCTTATTTTTACTTCCTGAAGCAGCCACTGGGGGCTGTGGCTCAGGTTGGGCCTGTGGCACCAATCCTTTACCTCCATGCCACCATCCAACCAAAACCACTCCCCCATCAAAGCGGCTAGTTAAGCCCTAAAGTGCCATTTGATAAATTATCCTTTAGGTTCCATGCTGGGCTGGCATTTCAACTGGGAGCTCTGAGTCATATTCTAGTGAACGCAGCAATCATTTCTAATGGACAGTAGCCCTGTTTTCATTACATAGGTGAGCAAGCATGAGTAGAGGAAAGATTTGTGCGTGTTCGCTGGGATGTCGGCATACAGTCGATGCACAAACCACTGTAAGGACACAGAATTGCCTACTTAGCCCTGTTCTCGTGATATAGTCAGACTGAATGAATGAATGTAGCAGGGTGATCTTACATGGGTTCCTCTGAACATCTGCCCAGTAGACACATGCAGACCTCTCTCTCTCTCTCTCTCTCTCTCCCCCCCCCCCCCGGGAAACTGTGAACAGCATCAGAAAACAGGCAGGTTGGGCACAAGAGTTCATAAACTTTTCAGACCCGCTCCCCCTGAGAATTCAGCATTATGTGGGCAATGTGTGCCATCTAGTTTGTCACTCCCCTGCTGCCTTCCCCCGCCTTCCCCTCTGCAAATGGACTTCCTCCTGAAAATTCATTTGCACGTGTCTTTGGAAGGCAGGAGGGAATGACAACAGAACCACAGCATTGAGAGAGTTGCTAGTTGTCCTCTCTGGGGGTGGATGGATGCTCTTTTCTCTCAATGCTACTGGAAAAGAGCACTCCTCCCCCCCTTTCATTCTCAATAGCTGAGAAGGATGCAGGGGTGGGGGAGCAGATGAATGCTCTTTTCCCTCAGCAGAGTGTCCAGCTTCTCCTCCTCTCACTGTTCTTGGAGGAGAAGTGGAGGAGGAGAGCAGATAAGTTCATCCGCTGGGTTAATCTTCTCTCCCTGCCCACATTGGTTGGTTGGCAACCTTCAGTCTCGAGAGACTATGGTATAAGCCTACAGCACCCGGTATTCCCAAGCGGTGTCCCATCCAAGTACTAACCAGGCCTGACCCTGCTTAGCTTCCGAGATCAGACAAGATTGGGAGATAGTGTTCAGTATAGGGAGATGGTTGGCAACCTTCAGTCTCGAAAGACTATGGTATAAGCCTACAGCACCCTGTATTCCCAGGCAGTCTCCCATCCAATTACTAACCAGGCCTGACCCTGCTTAGCTTCCGAGATCAGACGAGTTCGGGCATCTGCAGGGTCCCTGCTATCTGGGACTCACCCTGTTGGAAACCCTGCTTTTCTGTGGTTTTAGCTTGTACAGAGAAAGCCCTGTACACATACTGGTTGTATGTGCATTAATTACGTCCAGACATTCAAGTGAATTGGGGGGTGGTGCCTGACATTTTATCTTGCCTCCCTATGTAACTCACTCACTCACTCACTCTGGATACTCTGGATACTTTTTGGTCGTCCATGAAAAATAATCACAGCATTCTTCTGCCCCAGACAAGTTTGCTCTACCCCCTTCTGCACACTGCGATATGAGGATGATGATTAATAACTACATGTATTCATTGCACTTAGAAGTTAGAAATATTATTTATTCATGGCACTGTTCCTTGTTGAGCATCATGTTTGATGTCCCCAAATTGGAAAGGATATTTGAAGGCATTTCCTCTCTGATTTAAACGTGACTCTGTGCAACTTGGAAGTTGACTTGCTCAGGATGTGAACACCGGTATCTGTTTCTAGTCCTTTCTTCAGTGGCTGAACAGGAGATCTAATAGAGAGGTTACTTCGAAGAAATTGAAGAAGTATCTATTAAGGAGGGTGCAATGACTTGTTTCTGTCAAGGAGGATACAATTCACACAGCTAGTTAGTCCCAGAGTGTGCCCTGAAGAGAAATGATACCCTGAGCTTATTGAAGCTAAGCAGGTTTGCTGAGTGCCTGGATGGGAGACCACCTGGGGACAGAGAGTTCCATCATGGTAGAAAGGTGGGATATAAAATAACTGTAAAGTGTTGTCAGGTTATTTCAGCCAGCCTGGAGAAGCCTAGTCAAATTGACTTCATCTATCACAGGGGTGTCCAGACATTTTGGCAGGAGGGCCACATCATCTCCCTGACACTGTGCAGGGGGCCGGGGGAAAAAATAATTAATTTACATTTCAAATTTGAATAAATTTACATAAATGAATATATTAGATATGGAACATACAAATGAATGAAGGTCTTGCAGTAGCTCAAGGCCTATAAAATGTCTTGCACAAAGCAAGGCCAGCCTTTTCTTCGCTGCCACTGCTGCAACACAGAGGTGAAACAGCAAGTAGTGGAGGGAGCCCTCGTCCCACAGCTCATGCAAAAGAGGTCGAACAGTTGTCCTCATACTGAGAGCAGTTGTATTGGGCCAGTATGGGCTCCAGCAAGTCTCCACAGGGCCAGTGGCTCATTGGAGACTGGGGGCTCCCTACGGGCCTGATTGGAAGTCCCTGAGGGCTGCAAGTGGCCCTTGGGCCAGGGTTGGGGCACCCCTGATCTATCACATGATGAACTTGTGTGATGGTTTCATTCTGTCCCCATGGTCAGAAGTTCTACTGCCCAATCCTACTTCCCCGCTCCCACACCATTGGCACCAATGCACCCATGCCAACAGTGCAATCACCTATGGGTATCCTTGGATCTACACCAGCCATTTTGGTTGCATATAAGTCCAAGAAGAGGAAAGGGGCAGGCCTGAGATGGAACCAAAGGAAAAAGTTCCAAAGATGATAAAGATCCCACAGGAAATTCCTGTGGGGAAAGATGAGACTCTAGCTGTGGCTTGCAGACTAGATTCTGGGGAATTCAGGGGTTTCTTGGAAGCTTTGGGAATTTCTCAATGGGAATATCACTGATGGTGAACATAATTCTCTGCTTGATGGATTGCACACTACTACTGATTCTCCCCTGCCGTAGGCTGCCCGCACGAGAGTGTTGGATGAATTCTCAGTTCAAATGTGGTGGGAGTGATAATGAAACCCAAGGGGACTAACCAGCACCTTGTGTGAATAACTGCCTCCGAAGATGCCCCAGAACCTCTGCAATATGCAAGGGTTCCATGGCAGGAGCCTGGGGGTTTCTCAGCTGACATGCCAGTGCGAAAATTGTCCCGCACAACAGCAAACATTTTTTTAAATTGCTGGTCTATAGAATGCAGGCTTTTTGGGGGGGGACGGGACCTCATGGTGAATCCAGTCGTACATGTAGCTTGCTTCTTTGGACTGCCTCTAACAGTGCTTAAGCTAAAGGGGGCAAGAGGGAGGCCAGCCCCCTTGCATTTTGTTAGAGGCACTTGAGTACTGTTTTAGGAAGCCACGTTAGAGATAAATTTGGGGAATCTGGGGGTGGACTGGCAGATTTCAATAAGCCTCTCTCAAGTGATTCTTCCATATTCTCCCAAGCACTGGCGCTTCACAGCAGCCAAGTAAGTCACTGTTTCATCCTATGAAATGGCGCCAGCCAAAGTGGTGGTCTTGTTTATTAGCCACACATCAAGGTAATTTCTCAGATGGCTCGTGCCTTAGATCTTTTCCACTTCCTTTGTGCAATCCGGCTCGTGGTTTCCAGGGGCACATTAGCTTTGATTGCAAATTGTTTTCATTAAATAAAATGTTGATTCTGTTGTTTGATTCCAGATGAGCTTAGAGAATGACGATAAGCGAGCACGTACACGATCAAAGGCAATCAGAGGTGAGCACTTTGTTATTTTCCCATGTGGAATTATGCACACAGGCAGTTAAAGAGCCGCTAGCATTGTGGCTCTGTGTGGATCATTTAAATGGCTATAATGGCCTCTTTGGTGTGTGTTTGTGTGTGTGTGTGGGGGGGGGGGTTTGAGCAGGAAACTGCATGGAAGTAAAGGGTTAAACATCTTTTACTTCTCTGCCATGACCCCAATCCAGACTGGGCCCCCACAACCTGCTGTTTTAAAATACAATTAAGTCACAAAGTAGGCAAAGAATGTTGTTTTTCATGGGTGGTGTATCCAGCAGTGCTTTCTAAAACATGTGTAACAAACGTGTGATTTGGACCATAGTGAAAGACGGTGGCTAGAGAGTGTCTCTCTGGAGGCAGGCCATGAAATCACTTCCCCCATTTGCGTTGGGGGAGCTAGAGCCCAAGCCTATGCATGTCTACTCAGAAGTAAACCTCATTATAGTCGATGGGGCTTACTCCCAGGTAAGTGTGGATAGGAGTTCAGCCCTGGTCACTCCCATTGACCTAAAAGCTTAACTGATGGCCCAAGCCTCCAAAAGGAATAGGGGATTCTCCTTGGTCTCAAGAGTCCTTGATGAAGCAGCAAAGGAGATTTGTTCAAAGGAGGCATGAGGTTGATCTCAGGACTCCCTTAAACAGTGGAATAGCAGTGTGATGGGTGGTCTTGAGGGTCACTGCTTGTTAACACTTCTCTTTGAGTGAATTTCCATCCTGAAATTCAATTGGCCACAACCCTGGGAGTCAGGGATCCTTTTTTGGTTTTGCTAAATTTGTTTTTCCCAGTCAGTGGCTGTGATCACAAGCTCAAAATCTGCTGTTCCAGCAGGATATTGAAATTTTGAACCTCTAAATACCATTTGGAGCAGGCGGAGCTCTGAACAATTAAGGGGAGTGATTACTCCATTCATTAACAAAGTGTGGCCTTCCTGGTCTATGTATCTGAGGCCTCTTGCCATCAATCCATGCAATAGTCACGTTACCAGTCTGACCCTTGGCAGGAACTCAGCACAATGTACACATGTTAGATATGACGGTTTCCTACATGCCTTGGTATAAAAGAGAGTAAAAGACTGGCTGGCTTATGGGGAGCGGGTGTAAATTCAACACACCCACCCTCCCCAGCTTCTCCCAGGAGATCTCTTCCTAGGGACAATGTTGTAGGGGATGAAAGCACCACGTTTCGCAGGAAGCCTCACCACAGCATCTCCTGTGCCCCTTTGAAGCCATTCTGGGCAGGGGAGCAAAATGGAGGTATTTGTCTCCCTGACTCCCTGCATCCACCTCTGTTTTGCTCCCACCACCCAGAATGGCTCCGAAGGGGAGGGGCCACTCGCCCGCTGCGGTGAGGCTCCCTGCAAAACTTAGTGCTTTGCACCCCCTCAAGCTCTGCCACTGCCTAGTGATGCACATGGACAAAACCAGCCACAAACATTTTCAACCCACAACCTGATTTTCCACCTTTTCCTTTTTTCTCCTTCATAAAACAGCCCTGCGTGCTTAGCTCCATAGAAATCTTGATCGCTTCAGATCACTTTTATCGCGTGTGCTTGGCCCGAGGCTTTGAAGTCATACATCTGAGAGAGCCAGGCACAGACTGTGTATGTTGCAGAGGCAAACAAGGCTTTCTTGTGGGGGAAATGTGAGGACAAATGACTTGTTAATTCAAAGCTTGATTGCTATTTATTTCCTGACTTTAAAAGCAAAATGCCTTTATGCCTCTCACCTGGCAGAAGGTAGAATGTCTTGACATGTAAGACTGGAGTGCCGGATCATTGCTTTAACATAAAAAATTACAACTCTCAGGGCCTGAGTTACACCTGTTGACGTTTCCATCTGGTTTTTCAGCTCTAAATTGTTCGTGGTTCATGTGTATATAGAGGGAAGAGTGGGGTGTTCTTTTGGGTAGGGAAGCAGATACTCAAATATCGGTTATGCATTGCTTTGTAAACCATTTTTTCCTGCTGCAGCTACCCTAATACTCAAATTTCAAAAATCTAACATACAAACATCAAGTTTAAAGAGAACTGGATAAGGTTCCATTTTTTTAAAATACATTTTTGTTTTACAATAAAATGTTTCTAAGCCAAGGTTTTTGAATAAGTTGATTGCTAATCTGTTCATTGCAATTAAGACAGCAGTCCTATACACATTTTCCTGGAAGTGAGCCCACTGAACACAATGGGACTTCTTTCTGAGTGAACATGAATAGGATTGGGCTCTAAGACGAGAAAGCTTGTGCATTTGGCATTCCTTTGAATGATAGATTTTTGACTAATGTTTTGGAAATACTTAAAAACGAAGACACAGACAATTAGCCTTATTGCATACATAGAAGGGGATTCCCCACAGGCTTCAATGAAGCCTGAACTTCCCTCCCACTTCCAACAGTGCTTGACTGGGAGCATGAATAACACCAGTGCATTGTAATGTACCAGGGCTTTACTTACAGAGAGTAGCCTATTCACAGGCGCAGTGCACAGTCACACAGGCTACGCCTACTTTGAGCATAAGAAGACTGTATTTGTGATTTTTGGGAGGATCTTGGTCCTGATATTTCACTATGGGAATGCCAACAGGGCTGGCACTCTGTGTCCATCTAGATGAGGAGTGGCAGGGAAAGGGAAGTAAAGGAATCTGTTAAGCCCTGTGGGAAGCCTTATTCCTCACAAACAATTTGGGGCACATGGGAGGGGATGGATCATTGGTTCCGACTTAGAACACAGCAGGACCGAGAGTACTCTGGAGAAAAGTGCCCTCCCTTGAGACCTTCTGAGGTTCACCAGAGAGATGAGGCATTTTTCCCACTTGTTGTTCAATTATTGTGGCATGCTGAGGAGGAAATTGCCATGATATGAGTTTGCCTTTTGAATTCTGGAGCTGTGTATTTTTCATATCAGAGATGGGTAGAAGATCAATGGTGGTCCCTTGTTAGACAACTTACAACCCAAACCTAACTAACCTTCCAGTGCCAATGGGGTGTGGGTTGCATCCTGCGATGGGGTGGGGCAGTCACAGAGGCATCCTCAAGGTAAGGGAACATTTGTTCCCTTAACTCAGAGCTGCATGGTGGCTGCATCAGCACTGGCAAGTTGATGAGGATCAACTGCTGCTTGCCTTCCCATTTTGAGAATTCTTGCAAAGGGCCCAATCAGTCCACATATCTAGAAAAGCAAAGTTGCTCCCCTCTTTGTGGTGTGGAGCTCTCCTAATATGTAGTGTATTTGGTTGTCGTAGGAAATGCACGTTACTTATCTTTTGATCTTGAAACGCCCTGCTAGCAAAATTCTCTGTAATTCCAAGGTAGCTTAACACCTGCAGTGGTCCTTGAAAGCTGGGGTACTTACTGAGACTGCAACTGCACGTTAATGAAAAAGATGCCCTCAAACTCTGTACCCCTGTGTCAAACTCTCTCCCCTTTCTCCTTTAACATGAGGATCCCTTACCCTGTGTCATGACCTCATCCTGAATTCCTGCTTCCCCCGATGGTGGCCAGTTATGTGATGCGTAATTATACCGTCACACAAGATAAATTATCCTATACGTCACAGGGAAAAATGGACACAGAGATGCTGTTTTCAAAAGCAGTTCTGTATTGCATGCAGCAAGCAGTTCCATCTTTAGAGTACTTAGAAGGAACCCCTCTTATTTTACTCACTGTTATGTCTCACTTCTGTTTCCATTTTGGTTCTCCTCCCCCCCCCCTCTCCTTTTTGCTCACTTCAGTACCAACGGAACTTATTGGCCAGGAGGTGAGGTAAGGACATTTTTTACTCAGCTGCTCAAGGTGAATTTATACATACCGTGCATGTGTGTTCCCTCCATGACTCGCTGTGGAATGTGTGAACTGTACCCATTCAGAATAAATGTGTCTGAGATGATGTGAGCTGATATGAAAACTCTGCAATGGTGGTGAATTTCATGTTAGTGGTGTGGAGGACCTTTTGCCTGGCCTATCCTGAACCTCCGGCTGCCTCGTTTCATGGGCCAAGAATTTTCTTTCTGTCGTAGCCTTTTAATTTACAGTGTTCCTTTGAGGATAGAATGCACCATTTTGGAAAGACTGACTCACTTCAGGATTGGTAGGCAAGAGGCTATTAGTGCCCTCTTTAAGTAGTAAGGGCTGAAGCACAAAGAAGACACTCCAGAGCCCTCTGCTGAGATAAGAATATAAGAACATAAGAACAGCCCCACTGGATCAGGCCAGAGGCCCATCTAGTCCAGCTTCCTGTATCTCACAGCGGCCCACCAAATGCCCCAGGGAGCACACCAGATAACAAGAGACCTGCAAGGCTTCCTGGGAATTGTAGTTAAGAACATAAGAACAGCCCCACTGGATCAGGCCACAGGCCCATCTAGTCCAGCTTCCTGTATCTCACAGCGGCCCACCAAATGCCCCAGGGAGCACACCAGATAACAAGAGACCTCGTCCTGGTGCCCTCCCTTGCATCTGGCCTTCTGACATAGCCCATTTCTTAAATCTCATGCAAGAAAGCTGGGTTACAAGCCAACACAAACCCTTGTCCCCTGAATATCCCAAGAGCTGCAGCACCTGGAGATACTGTGAAAGACAGCAGTAGGATGGGGTTTTTGTATGTTTAGCCTGGCAATGCTGTCATCACCAGGCAGTGAGATCTTGTGAGATCTGACCAGCAGCACAGCCAGCCATGATCTTGCTAATTGAGGCAATGGCAGAGAGGCGGGAAGGGGAAGGCTCAGTTGGGATGGGAAAAGAGAGGCAGGTAGGCAGGCTGGTCGTGGTGCGGTGAAGGCTGGAACAAGATAGTGATCTAGAAGTGGGGCTGGAGAAGAGAATACTGCATCCTGAAATGTCACATGATGCCATGATGTCACCGCCCCAGGCGGTTCTGTCCCTGGATATGCCTCTGGGTTGCTGACCGATCTTTTCAAAACTCCAGCCATGTTTCAGCACACACGCCCTTTCCCAATTTATTGGGCTACCCATCCAAGGTATAGGATACCCTGCATTATACCCTGCATTAATGCAAAGCACACCCTTTATCCATACTCACGATAGCTGGAGGAGATTAGAATTCCCTGTTTGCACATTTGGGATGCAGCCATAGTGCAATGGGAGTGTATTCCCTTTGTATGCCAAAGGTCCCAGATTCAGTCCCTGACAGTATCTCTGAGTCGAACTGGGGAAAATCCCTGCCTGAGACCTTGGAGAACAGTTACCAACGAGTATACAGAAGACTGAGCCAGAGAACCCAAGCATCTGACTCAGAAGACATTTCAGCTCTTTATAGGTCTGCACTAGTGGGGAAGAGATGGGAGAAAAACACACCCTTTTCTCACCCTAATTGTGAGTAAAATTGCTTACTGGCAGTTAAGACTAAGGGCAAGCCTCCTCTTTGACCCCCAACTTGTCTCAGGGCCTCTGCTCAGACATGAACAGTGTTACCATATTGCATTCAGGAGAAGAAAAAGGTCACCTGGCCGTAAGAGGCCATGGCAGATGAAGGCCACGAACCGCCAGTTTCCCTTGAGTAAAAGTTGCTACCCTTTCCTTGCCATGGGGTTGGTGGACCACTGTGAGATACAGGAAGCTGGATTAGATGGGCCCTGGGCCTGATCCAGCAGGGCTTATGTTATGTACCATCTATTCACGTTGGCCTCTCACAGCCTTTGATAATCTAAACCCTGAATTGTTTTGCGGGTGTCTGCGCTCCATCACATCCACCCCACAAAGAAAGCACTGTGAGAGAAATCAAGGAAAACACTGAAGGACTTAACACAGTTCTGAGGTCAAGAGCATATATATTAGAAGCTCATGCAACCACCAAGCCCTATTAAAAAACACACCATGCACCAAGGTTCAAACCACAACTCCATAGCATGGTGCAAATGATACAGGCCGACTTTCCTCTCCCCTTTGATTAGAGAAGCCTCCTGCATCAAAGAGTAATTGGACCTTACGTGACCTGGCTTCCTAGCGTGTTTCTGCTCCCAGAGCCTGCTGTTTCTCTTGAGATACCAGTTCGGGAGCGGAAAGCACACTGCTTGTCTACATTTTTATTGTTGAACACATGAGCGGAGGTGGTAATTGAAGCCAGTGACATATTTCAGGGGCAGCTCAGAGGGCCGCACACTGCCATCACTGCAGCTGTCCTCTAATTGCCTGATTAACTGGACGATTAATCGACTAATTGAGACCCAGGCTGTGTCTGTGTGAAAAGGAAAAGGAGAGTGGCAGTAAGAGAAATTCAGAGACGCAGGGGAGCGACATCCCTGAGTCCTGGTTATGATGCAGATGGTACAAGAAGAAGAAGAAGATACATGGCTGTGTTTGTCCACATGTGCAGAAGAATGAAGGGGTAGCATCCTTAGATGGTAGAGTGGACCGGTCCACTCCAGACCACAAGTGGGGCGTATCATTCTTGAATCCTTCTCCAGGTTTGAGTGTGAGCCCCCATCTACTGTCCAAAATAGCAGAGTGCATTCTTTCTGCCTGCTGCCATTGTCTTGTGATAATTGCCCCAGGCACTGCTCTGAAATTCTCCTTGTCCAGAGGGATATGGTCTGCAATAGACAGACAGGACAGATATAGATGAGAGGGCAGAAATTCCCCTGAGCCATAAGAACATAAGAACAGCCCCACTGGATCAGGCCAGAGGCCCATCTAGTCCAGCTTCCTGTATCTCACAGCGGCCCACCAAATGCCCCAGGGAGCACACCAGATAACAAGAAGACCTGCAAGGCTTCCTGGGAATTGTAGTTAAGAACATAAGAACAGCCCCACTGGATCTGGCCATAGGCCCATCTAGTCCAGCTTCCTGTATCTCACAGCGGCCCACCAAATGCCCCAGGGAGCACACCAGATAACAAGAGACCTGCAAGGCTTCCTGGGAATTGTAGTTAAGAACATAAGAACAGCCCCACTGGATCAGGCCATAGGCCCATCTAGTCCAGCTTCCTGTATCTCATAGCGGCCCACCAAATGCCCCAGGGAGCACACCAGATAATCCATTAGGATTATCCATCAGAAATCCATTAGGATCCACAGACCTCGAAAGGCAAATCTCCATCCCATGCAGTGTCCTAGGCTATGGCCAGCTGAAACCTAACCAGACAGAGATCTGGCCATGACAGAGGAGTGATATTATGCTCTATCACCATATTACCATCGGCCTGCCCAGAAGCAAGTTCTAGATCCAAAGCAAGCCTTGTGCAATGTGAGGCATCTGTTATTAAATGGGAAAAGACCATGGCTGCCATGGTGGCCAGGAAATACTGAGTTTCAGTCCTCCACAAGGGTTTTAGTAGACGCATTGAAGTCCTCCAGCACTAAAGCTTGGAGGTGTCTAGCGCCGCTTCAGAGAAAAACATGTTGGCCAACTTGGGAGGGGAGACAGGATGGGTAAAACTCCAGTCAGAACCCCAGTCCTGTCCCAACTACCCAACATCAGAAATGGGCACTCAAATCAGGGTGACTGCTGGGTGGAACACCTGGTCAGAGAGATGGACTCACATAGAGTACTGTGATAGACTACCCCCCCCCCCCACACACACACACCTGTGCAGTCATGGCTGCTGATGCAAGTTGAAAGCTGGTAGACAAAACCAAAAGAGATTAACTCTTCCTGCTTTCGTTATACGCACGAGATCAGCCTGCTCATCCAGGATCAAATCATGGCTAATGAATCCTGGCTAGACCCATCTCACATTCAACAAAAGCAGCTTCAAGCTGCAGGGCCTACCTCTGTTATTATCCAGACATTTTTGGTTGGAAAGGAGCTGGAAGATAACGGTCATTAATCCATCTTCCCATGAACAGCTTGCCTAATCCCCACCACCACATTCCTCCCACCTCTCCACACTATTTATGTGGGCACTCGCCCCCCCCCCCAATACCCATATTCCATGGAAATGCAATCCCAGAATCTCACCCATCTCCAGCACAGGTAACAAAAAACTACCACCCCCAATAAATACAGCATAAAACCAACTCCTGACCAACTCCTCAATGTTCCATTTTACCAGAAAACATAACCACCCCCTTGGGCACCTTGACAACAACAACAAAAGTTCTCACTTCCTCTAAATCACAACCCACAAGGAAAAAAACAGTGAGAAACTCCAACCTCTCACATCCCTACCATGCTCTGAGTGGGACTGGGAGACACATCATCTCTGCAATGAACCCCCACTGACTGGAGGCCATCCAGGTTCAAAGAGCCTGGGTGCCCTCAAAGCAACCCAAAGGAGTGTCCCAAAGTGACATTTGCCCTTTGGTATGCCCCCTTTGGCATCATCATCAACAGCAGGTCAACCCAATATGGCAGTTGAAATGGGTCATGCAAGGGCCAAAAGGACAGAACCACTTTTCTAAAGATGAAACTCCCCATTATACATAGAAATTTATCTTTTAGGACTTCTTTCTTTCTTTCTTTCTTTCTTTCTTTCTTTCTTTCTTTCTTTCTTTCTTTCTTTCTTTCTTTCTTTCTTTCTTTCTTTCTTTCTTTCGGGCCATAATTTACTGAGATAGAGCTTGATACTGGACAACATGAGGAAATTCAGAATGGTCTCTCATTTATTCATCAGAGCTACCCTTGTTTGCAACAAAATCAACTTGTAATTCAGAAGAGCCATTACTGGCAACGAATTCAAACTCCGCATCTCTGGATGAGGCCACTTGAGTGTATCTGGGTGGCTTGTTATGCTGCAATCTCCATTCTTGATGGAAGGCAATTAAAATTAAATAGACTTTAAGATCATCCGCAAAGAGAAAAAAAGGAGAGGGGAGGGAATTAGCTCTTCCAATCGTGCATATGCTATATTATGGGGAACAGATCTGTTCATGAGATGATCCCAAAGATTGAATTACGGAAGTGCATTCTATGTGGCAAGGCCAGACAAACTTGTAGTCCATCTCCCAGGTGGAGCCTCTAGGATTGCCCATTCAACTGAGATGAGGTGAGGAGTCCAAGGTAAGTAACAGTGGTGGAAAGGATGAAGAAAGGGGTTAAGATATTGGTGCGTGCGAGTGCCACCAATCCTGTCCCCAGTCCACATCCTTCCATGCCCTCCGCCCCTCACGGGGACACTCTCGTTCCTCTCCTCCCCTGCCCCCTTCCACCCCACTAACATCAGACTCACCTTTGCTGGTCTGGAGGTGGGCCTCCTGTGCTGCTGACAGTTGTGGCAGTATGTGCAAAATGGCCGTCAGCAGTGCGCTATGTGAACTCTGTTGCATTGTTGCAAACCCCTGCACGTGCCTGGATAGGACTGGGCTGCAAAGAAAGTTTTATGATGGCAGATGATGGACTTTTGGAACAACCGGGATGTACCATACGACAATCTCAACAGTAACATAAATCCTGTGATCATGTGAATCCATCCAAATTAATCTGAAGTCAGTGTTAGACATATATACCTGAATCTGTTTCAGAACTTCTTCTGTCTTAAAGCCCACAGAAAATCTACAACTGTATGTTCATGTGTGGTGTGTGTGTGGGGGGGGGGGCACTAATAAATAAATAAAAGCCACATCAGTAGGAGGTGAATGCAGGAATTGTCTGGTTTTAAAAGGCTTGCTCTTACACATGCAAATCTTTAATTAAACATACTCATAAAACTATAATGAACCGTTCATTTAATTAAATGGGGTGAGTCATTTCATTAATTTTTAGCAAACCACAGAGCCGCTGAGTTGCCCTCCTCTGTTGGAATTCAAAGGGAAGGGATGAACTGTTTACAGGAAATTATCTTTTCCTGCACAGGGCGTTGAGGTAGCTCCTTTGGTTTCAGATACACACAGGGTTCATTTGTTTTTGTTTTAAACACTCCATCATTTGTATACTTTGATTTTTAATGGAAATGTTCGTCTTGAAGTCATGCCTGTTTTGTTTCTTGGTTATACCTTCTTAGCTGCCCCACCCCAGGATGTAATGGATCAGGTCACATCCGTGGAAAATACGCAAGGCACAGGAGGTAAGGTTTGATGACCATCACCAGTGCCATTGCCATCATCATCATCATCAGTTGCCTCCATCCAGTAAATGACATCCACGCATGGAAGCAACCTGTAGCACTCCAGGGGCAGTCAATGCAGACTGCATGTCCTCATGCACCCTCCCAAGCTGTGAAAAGGGAAATCAAAATTACCAAGTGGTTGGACTGCCTTCTGTACGAACTGAGCCTACAGTGTTATTTGGGGCTATGAAGCTCAAAAGCAAAATGCCACGAGGAATATGAAGTTTACAAAATTATAAATAGGTGGAGAGACTGGATAGAAATATCTAGGATGAGAGCCATCCTTGAGAGTCAGGATGGTGTAGTGTTCTGGTACTGAACTTGGAAGAACCAGGTTCAAATCCCTGCTCAGTCATGAAACGTCCTGGGTGAACTTGGGCCAGTCACCATCTCTCAGTTTTACCTACCGCACAGGGTTGTTGTGAAGACAAAAAGGATGGGTGAACAGAGGCATCCCTGGGGTGGGTGCCACCCAGTTTGGCGGTTATCTGAAGAGACTTTGTGTCCCATGCGGCAGCCCCTGATCTTAAATTTACCAAACGAGAGAGAAATTTCTCTTAAGAGGCTAAGTGCAAAGTTCTGCATGGGGTCACCAATATCTTAATCCCCTTCCTGGACCCAACCCTGCTACACAGGCCATGCGCACTTGTGAATACAGAATAGCTGGTGCAGGTGCAAGTAGACCCCTCCACATCGTGGAGGTATACCTCTGTGTAATGGAACTGTTGTTCCCTTACCTAGGGGAGACCTCTGCAACTGCCCCCACCGCCACCGGATTCAGCTGTCACCGTTTTAGTACCACTTCATCAACAGGAGGTGTAAAGGATAAGATTGGACTATAAGCCTGCCCTTTTTCAATAGGGCTGCTTCTGATACCTAGACCTAGATTCACATTCCAGTGACCTCTCACTATTCCCCCACCCACTTTCTCGCCTTTCATTTAGTTTACAAAGTTGCCCACTAGCAAAGAAGAGGAAACTTCAAGATGCAGAGGCTGAACATCTGGCGTCCAAGAGGAAATCCCACCCCCTTAAGCTAGCCCTTGATGAAGGCTACAATGTGGACAGTGATGGAAGTGAAGAAACAGAAGTAAAGGAAGAGTCTGTGACGGACGACTCAGAGGGCACGTTGGAGGAGGAAGAGGCTGAGACAATAAACCAGGAGGAGACCTCCAGCAGCCCTCAGCCAACAGGTGATTTATTTCATTATCGACTGCAGAGATTTATTGTGTGGATGAAAGCAAGCCGCGGAGTGTTAACTACCTGGAGTTATAGCTCCCCTAAATAATATATAGATGGGTTCTCCAGTGTAACTGGAACAAGAAAGCAGCTGTATTTAATTGGAGACAGGATCGTCCTGAGTATGACTGCATTATACGTGCCATGGAAATGTTTGACTTTAGTTTAAAAGCATTTTCGTATCTTGCTTCAGAAAATCAAAAACCTTTTGATTTTGAAAAACTCTTGATTATTTAAAAAAAACACTGGCTTTGGGAAGGAAAAGGAACATGAATGTGGTTACAAACACCTCTATCCATCCCTTTGAATAATTGCTGAATGAGTCACTAGAGTCTGTATTGAAAATCTAGAGTGCCGTGATAACTACAGTAGTATTTTGTACCACTGTGAGTTGCACATAGATATACAAAAATCTACAGCCACCACACAACTCTAGTTTTAAAAAAAATTTAAAAATGACTGTAGGCTGCTGTGGCTTGTGTGACAGCTGTCTAATGGGGTTGCCTCTGGGAGCACTCAGCAAAGGACCTCTGCGAGCAATTCCAATTAGTCTCGGGACCAGTGCTCCCAAGCAGGGAGACTGCCACCTGGGAACAAACAAGAGTGGGATGCTCAGTGCCATCACCAAGCCCGGTACCTGTTATGCTGGTGGGGACAGGATGGGAGCAGATAGGGGTCTGTGCATACATAAGAACATAAGAACAGCCCCACCGGATCAGGCCATAGGCCCATCTAGTCCAGCTTCCTGTATCTCACAGCGGCCCACCAAATGCCCCAGGGAGCACGCCTGATAACAAGAGACCTGCATCCTGGTGCCCTCCCTTGCATCTGGCATTCTGACATAACCCATTTCTAAAATCAGGAGGTTGCACATACACATCATGGCCTTGTAACCTGTAATAAATTTTTCCTGCAGAAACTTGTCCAATCCCCTTTTAAAGGCATCTAGGCCAGATGCCATCACCACATCCTGTGGCAAGGAGTTCCACAGACCAACCAGACCATCCATACAAAGGCCTCAGAAACTGGGCCTACCTGGGGCTCTGGCACACCCTGACACTTGCTCTGACTGTGCCTGTGGGCATGAATGAACAGTGGGATCTTCCTAATTTACTTGATATGCAATCCATCCCCGCCATTTTTAACCCTTCTCCTAAAAAAGCTTGGGTGAAATGCGTTTTGCTATATGGTCTCCTGAAGCTTTTTTGACTTCCGATACAATGCCATGCCAATTTCTATGGCCTAAAGCATCCCCAGTGATATTCCCAGAAAAGGATGGCCAACAGGCAGCCCACAGAACATGTAAGTCCTGAGGGAACCACCTTTAGGTGGTCCCCAATGGCCCTTCCATAGGGGTAGTCAACTGTTACCTTCAGTATTTCATATAAGTGGAATTGTGTCGCTACAAAACCATGTGCATCTTGGAAGAACAAAAGATCTGTACCAACTCTACTGTATGTATCATTATCAGACAACTGGGGGAGGGGGGAGTAAGTAATAAATAATTTTTAAAAAGATTTAACAAAAATACGTTCAAAAACTATGAGAAATATAAATAAAAATAGCAAATCAATTACAAATATACAACAGAGCAAAGCAAGATAACAGCTACACTTTAAAACAGTGACGCAAAATCCCTTAGTAGAAAAACTGGGGAGGAGAGGAATGGTACTTAACAATTACAAAAGAAAAACTTAAATATCCGAGTGCA
The DNA here is from genome assembly GCF_035046505.1 of Tiliqua scincoides. Classification (NCBI taxonomy): domain Eukaryota; kingdom Metazoa; phylum Chordata; class Lepidosauria; order Squamata; family Scincidae; genus Tiliqua; species Tiliqua scincoides. The sequence goes on along the minus strand of NC_089824.1, from coordinate 218,752,509 downwards.
TTTTTAAAAAGTTTTGACCAGCTGCCTGAAATTTTAAAGTCCCTTAAAATTTTAAGATACTCTTAAAAGAATCTTTCACGAATGCCCTCTCTCCCCCGTGGCACTAGCCTTCTACCAGCCCTCCACACCTGTGACACCCTTACCGCTAAGTGAAGAAACTTCTTTACAGAGTCTGACCATGTGTGATGGGTTTGGATCATGTGTCAAAATATGTTTTCAGTCTAGTGGTTGGAGAGCAGCAAATGTTTCATAAGAACAGAGAAGCTGAACATCCTTGCTTTAAGAAGCAAACTGTTGTTCAAAGTAATATCACATTCAGAGTCATTTACTTTCTGTCCTGTGTTATGCACATAGCAAGAGAGGTTGAGGATGACATGGGAGGCATCTCCTCCATTTTGCTGTAGCGGCCTGGAATCGCTCCAACGGGTGGAGCGGCCGCTTGCACACCGCAATGAGGTGTGGTGCAAAACTTAGTGCCTTGCGCCCCCTCTAGCTATGCTACTGGGGAGATTTAATTTCATTGTACCTTTATGAGAAACAGGGGGCAGCAATGCATTGGATAACATGGTGGGAAGTGATCCACTCTTTTTTTTATATGGAGTTTGCTAGAGAATTCTGAGCATAGCCCAAATGTAGGAACTACATTTGAGTAGCAGGCAGTTCCTTGCATGAACCAGATAGCCAAGGGGCATACTAAAGAACAGCGTACAAACCTAGAAGAAAGTATACTTGAAACTGAATTCACACTGACAAAGCTGAGTGGCCGGCACGTGTGCAGCAATACAGTTCATTTCTGTAACTAGTCATTTCTACATGTGGAACAGGCTTTTTTCCCCACTAGATGCTGCACCTAGACGGACCCTTTTGTAACATGACAGGTAAAACCAAGGAGAATCATGCCTCTGGTTTTCCCTTCTCCCAGTATTTCATGGCTGTATGTGCTGTACTGTGTTTGGCGGCAGACATGGGGCCAGTGAGAAGCTGGAACTATATCCATTCTGCTGTGCCTGCTGTCCTTACTAAGAGCACAATCCTATACATGTCTACTTGAATTCAATGGGACTTACTCCCAGGTGTGTATATGATTGCAGCCTAAGCCGGAGAGCAAACTGATATCTGACTACTATTTATCTACCACTTTCAGAACAAGGACAACTATTTCATACTGAAAAGTACACATTGCATAATTTAACATAACAAAAAGGGTGTCTATACCAGGCACAATCTGGCAGGGGTGCAAAATGGACATCAAAAGTCCATTACCATACGCTGATAATTCTTTAAAAATAATAAGCGTATTGTAAGACTTTTGAAGTCCATTTTGCACCCCTGTCCAGACTGTGCCTGGGGTAGGCACGCTTTTTGTCCAAATCAGTTGGTTTCAGTTGAAACCTTTATTTATTTATTTTATTTAAGAGATTTATACCCCGCCTTTCCACACTGCTTGAGGGCCCTCAAGGCAGCTTTCCATTAACTGCAGAGGATACCAATTCCCCAAAAGCTCTGGGCCACTGAGAATAAAGAGTTACTGGTATAGCCAAAGACAGTTGCTCTGGGACCTCAAACGCATTGCTCTCCCAGGTAAAACATAGGAAACAATGCATGCCTTCTGAGTGATGTTTTCTACACCAAAATATTGATCTAGAGAGGTGCAAAACCAATTGCGCAAGTACATAGCTCATTACATTTGGTCAGAAGCTGACATTCATCTCATCAGAGGAAGCAGTTTTAAGTGAGGAAACTGGCTGCTTACCTGGCGTTGCTGAATGCAGTGAGTCTCGTCACATCAGGAAACAGCAAGATTTGGGTTTCAATTAAACATTCAAAATGGGCTATTTACACTCTTATGTCATTTTTCCTCCCTCTCCCTTTCTTTCCCCTTTACAGGGCAAAGCCCCCAAACCCCACTTTATGGGCAAAGTATGGGAAGTATTGCACCTGGTCTGCTCAAGGCCAGCTACAACAGCTATCAAGAAATAATTGCCAACTCTCTTTTAAATCTAGGCCAAATAGCAGAAGGAACTCTGGCAGCCAAGGGGCAGGTGACCAAAAGTGAAGGACAAGTCTCTAAAGCCAGTGGGAATGTCATGCACTTGGTGCATGAAGGAGCAGCAGAGGAGGAGGAGGAAGAGGAGGAGGAAGAGGAGGAGGAGGAGGCAGTTGAGGAGGAATGTGAAAAAGAGATCATCATCCAGACGGAGGATGCAGAGGAAGTCATTGAGGTCACCAGTGAGCGCAGCAGTGACTTGTGCCTGGAACACCGAGATGAGGAGGTCAGCTGTGAGGAATCCTGCAAACTGCAAAAAGAGGAAGAAGAGGAGGAGGAAGATGAGGATAATGAAGAAGAGGAGGAGGAGGAAGAAGAAGAAGACGAATATGAGGAGGAAGACGAGGAAGAAGAGGAGGAGGAGGCAGCAACTGAAGTGATCTGTGAAGAAGCTCCGCGGGCATCTCAGGACTCCCCCAAAACCCACTGTGAAGGAGAGATGGTCAGCCCCAAGCCTGAGTATTCTGTGATTGTGGAGGTGAGATCAGACGACGATAAGGACGATGATTCCCACTCCCAGAAATCTACTGTGACTGATGAGTCTGAGATGTATGACATGATGACTCGGGGGAACCTGGGCCTCTTGGAACAGGCCATTGCGCTGAAAGCTGAGCAAGTGAAGGTCGTGAGGGAACCAAGCCAGCTGACAGGGGAGCATGCCAAACATTTGCAGGTGGCGGAGAAGCAAAACAAAGCCCTGGACTCCATCAGAAAGAGCTACTACAGCAAAGGTGAGGACACCGTATCATCTTTCTCCCTCCCAGTGGCAAAGAAATGTAGTTTGCTTGCGCCTTGGAGCCCAAACCTGATTGATCTGTAGCATCTGGGTTCAACCCCCTTCAGAGGGCATCTATCTTTCCAGCCCACTGCTTTCAGTTACAATGGCTTGTGCAGGGTCATTCTGGCCTGAATCATGACTACAGTAAATACCAAAGAATTAAACCATGCTAGCAGGCCATTCTACACACATAAGAACATAAGAAGAGCCCTGCTGGATCAGGTCCAGGGCCCATCTAGTCCAGCTTCCTGAATCTCTCAGCACCCCACCTCACCCCTGTATCTCACAGCACCCCACATTGTCCCCTCAGGGAGCACAGACAAGACCACAAGATACTTGCATCTTGCTGCCACCTCCCTGCATCTAGCATTCTTTTTACGCTCACACCCCACCAGCAAAGACATCAGATTGCAATTGGGTTGAACTTACGCTACTTTGTTAAACACAGTGACCAATTTTTAATGCATGAAACCTGCTGAATATACTTTTCTTCCTTCCTCCACAAAATAATTTGGGAATAGGTTGGCAACCTTCAGTCTCGAAAGACTATGGTATAAGCCTACAGCACCCGGTATTCCCAGGCGGTCTCCCATCCAAGTACTAACCAGGCCTGACCCTGCTTAGCTTCCAAGATCAGATGAGATCGGACATGTGCAGGTTCAGGGCAAACAGAAAGGAAGCATTTCTTCATACAGTTTAATAAACATGGAAGGGCAGCCCAATCCTAAGCTTCCCAGCACCCGCTGGAGCAGTGGCACCAAAGCGGGTACCGCTGTATCCAGCAGGTGTCGGGAAACCTCTGGGAATCTCCAGCTTTTGTTCCCTTCCCCCGGGGAAAGTCCCAAGCCCTGTAATGGGGCTTCTCAAGTCTGCACCAGCTATTTTTCTGGCACAGACTTGAGTGACTCCATGTCAGACTTTTCAGCCCAATACAGAGTTTATGATCTGATGGAGCAGGGCTCTGCCCATCTCACCCTCTCTCGGGTTGGTTCTGATAAGCAGGTGCTCGAGGAGAACACCTGGAGATAGAACATTTCTTTGCAAGGACATCTGGCCGGCCACTCTTAGAGAATCATTTGGCCTGATCCATCAAGGCAGTTCCTATAGTCATTTTGTTGTTATTGAAATTGAACTGCATTCAGCAGTACAAAGGGCTGCTTGAGCAGCTGCAGCTTATGCCAAGCCACAGAATATCACAATACTAGAAGAATTATAAGACAGGGAGTAGTCTCCCAATGCCATGCTGTACCATCACCGTGCGCAGGCCATATTCTTTTAATACTATACCCATATCCTCTTCCTCTCTAGATACCTTTGTAGCCATTAGTTGAAGTGACACTGAAATTTTGCTTAAAGCAAAATTCAAAACTAACTCAAAAGTTCTTCCTTAGAGGACCCACAGAACTTCACAGAACTTCACAGAAAGCAAAAAAGAATCTTGATTAACCTAGTTAGAATTTTCATAGAAGTTTTGCACCTTTTGACAATGTTCATCCTGTTTCACCTTCCCCATGCATTTCCTAGATCCCTCAAGACCTGAAAAGCGCGAGATCAAATGCCCAACTCCTGGCTGTGATGGCACGGGCCATGTCACAGGGCTCTATCCTCACCATCGCAGTTTGTCTGGCTGTCCGCACAAAGACAGGATCCCTCCTGAGAGTGAGTGTGAAATAAAGCTATTTATGCCACAGAACTGGTTTGATTGATGTTACCACTGTCAGTGGCGCAGCTAGAGTGCACACCTCCGTTTTGCTCCCCCTGGCTGGAATGGCTCCAAGGGGAGGGGGAGGGGCCATTTGCACTCTGCGGTGAGGCTCCCTGCAAAACTTAGTGCTTTGCACCCCCTCTAGCTACTTCACTGGCTACTGTCACTACTGCTTGTTTGAATTAGTGATGTATGGATTAACATACTTGATCAGATCCAGCAGCTCTGGTGCATACGAACCAGGGCCGGGGGTGTTCCAGGTGCAGCCTGACAAAGGTGAGAGTGGGAGAAGGGAAAAAAAGCATTCTGATAGTAACTAAGCATGCATGACACATGCAGAAATCCATGCTTTACATATCACAATTCCCAGGCTCTGATCCAAGTGAAAGGATCTCAGACAGCAGTGCTGGGAAAGGAGCTTCTGCAAGTGACCCTGAGTGTCACAACTATTCAAAATACACAGTAGTGAACTAGACTGGCCAATGGTCCATCTCAGTATGTCATGTGCTCAGGAAAAATGGAATGTGAAGAAGCAGTAAAGGCTTGGGAAAAAAGGCCCTTCATACATTTCATTTCTAGATGTACATCAACAATATTTTAAGCAGAAACCTTAAAAAATTGAAGTCATTCTTTGCTAATGATACATTAGAACTGCAATTCTGTGTATGTCTACTCAGAAGTAAGTCCTATTATGTTTAATGGGACTGTCAGAGAAAGGGGTAGAGAAGTGAGTCCTGACAGAAGGTAAGCTGCCCAAGGGGAAGAGGGCCCAATGGTTAGTGCATTTATACCCCTTCCTGCTCCTTGCTTTTCATTTCTGGAACTGCAGCCGAACAGAAAAAAAGCCTTGGTCATTTGTATCTGCTACCAGGCTACAGAGACCAGGCAGGAAAGGGCTGCCTGGGGAAAAAAAAACACCCAAGAGAGCGCTAAACCCCAGGGTTCTTATTAAAAATCAAACCCATGGTAGTGTCTGCAGGGTGAAGAGACATGACAATACGCTGAATTTCCTATGAACATGAACTAGGCAGACTAAGGGTCAACATGCAACTAGTTTATTAAAAGTCCAAAAGAAAAGGAAATTAAACAATGTGGGAAATAAATGTGGTTGTAAAAGTACAAGCAGGCTGAAGGAAAATACCTGAGGTTGTCTGAAAAGCAGCAAGAGAAGTTGTCATCAAATGGATGCAGTACCCAGTAGTGCCCAGCAGATGGAGCAGGGATGTTTAGCACAAGATTAGGATTGCGCTGTAAGTTGTTTAGACTTTATTTAGTTTACAAATTCATTTATTTTAATGGTTATACTAACCAGTTAGTATGTGTACTTGATTTGGAAGTACATGAAATTTAAACTGGGAAAACTGATTTTAAGTCAATTATTTATCTCAGTCTTTTTCCTAGTGATATAAATCATTCTTTAAATTACCTTGATTTAAATCAACCTATCCTATAATCAAAATTAGCTACATGTGGCACCAGCACCAGATTTGCTGGGGGCCCTTGGCAAAGTCCTGCACCGGGGGGGGGGGGGAGCTTGGTACATTGGGTGCTATCACAGCAACCAGTACAGAAGTTTAGGGGTTGGTCAGGGCAGGAGGGCTTACTTGGCCCATATCTGACCTGTCAGATTTCTAATACCTGACTACAGAGCTGGTCTCATTTAAACTACATAGTATTTTCATTTATTAAAATATTTATGCTCCACTTTTCCAGCATTGTGTCCAAGGCAGCTTAGAATGATCAAAGAAAATCATATTAAAACAATTAAAAACTTCAACAGCAAGATCACTAGACAAAATGAGTCAAGACAAAACAGCTAAAAATAATCAAAGGCCCATTGAAATGAACAAATCTTAATGGACAAGGGATGGATCTTACCAAAGGAGGAAGAGCGATTCTGCTTGGAGGATTTTACAATTTGGAAAATAAAAGGGCACACGCACACCTTCTAGCATCTTGTAAGTGTTCTTAGGATGGATCCTAGCCAGTGGCGTAGCTAGAGAGGATGCAAAGCACTTAGTTTTAAAGGGAGAGTTTTGCTCCCACCATCTGGAATGGCTCCGAAAGGGAGAGGGAGGGGCCACTTGCACACTGCGGTGAAGTTCTCTACAAAACTTAGCAGTTTGCACCCCCTCTAGCTATGCAACTGATCTTGACTACCCCAAGACTTTGCTACCTTTATTGACTTTAACTGAGCTACCCCAAGACTTTGCTACCTTTACTGAATAAGCTTTGTCCAGGATGAGGCGGTCACCTGGTTTCCACATCACAGTTCTCAATTACATCAAATGGAAAACATCCATTTCGAAAGTTTGCTCCTGAAAGTGCAAAGTGACCTTAAGCACTCCATCACACTATCCCAAATTTGTACAGAACTCCTTATTAGAAAACTCTTCATAGTCCTTAAAAATAGACTGGGTTATGTAATATACGATACTACTGAAGTTAAGCACTTTGAAATCCCATTGATTCAAACGGGGCAGTTGGGTATGTGCTTAATTTTCCCTCTGAAATCAATGGGATTTCAGAGTGCTTAACTTCAGCTGAACATTGCTCCTAGTTTCATAAGCAGTTTTGATGTAGTCTTCAATTAATTTCATCATTATTGTTTTAAAGAAAATTGGACTGCAATTGAAAACACAAGAAGGATTTAGGAAGAATTCAGTCTTGCTAGGTTGAATTGGTCACTCCTTTTGTACCAATTTCCATGAAATGATTTTCTAATAAGAATTACCCTGTTAAAAAGCAAAAGAGAGAGGTTTCCACTCCATCAACATATTTTTACAAGTCAGCAGTGGAATGTGTGAAAATACAAAGGAATTTGATTTGATAGTCAATTCTTTTTTCTGTTTTTAAGTATTAAAAAGTATAAAGAGACACAAAAAGTTTCACATACTTTTTTCTCAAAGAGAAAATATTTATTGAAACACTCCAAAATAGTTTCTTTAACAGCATCACAGGGAACTGAGGACACTGCCTTATCAGTTATTTCAAAGGTCGCAAACGTGTTAAAAAAATGAGACAAGAGAATATCAGTTATTTTCTCTTCTGCATGCATTTAAAAAAAATTAGAACGAAAAAGCAAGCCATGTGTTTTCCAAGGAACCGAAAAACAAATTATTTTCTTTGCTTTTAAGGTCATCACCACAGGAGGCAGTAATCCTGAAGATTAAAATCATTTGCTAAAAAATCAGACTATGGATAAAAGCAAATACAATTCCAGTCATTTTAAAGTACCTGAAGGAGATAGGGAGAATTGTAATGAAGTAGCAAATAAAAATACATATGAAAGTGTTTTTTTTTATGATTTAACATTTCTATCTCACTCGTCGTACAAGGGGATCGGTACAGCTTACATCTGCTTCTCGGGCAGCTTCCTAGCTAGATCATGCTCATGTCTGAATTGGCTGAGTTTCAGCAGTACAGGTCCTTCATGGCCATTCACCATTGCCCCTAGAGCATTGTTTCCCAAATTGTGGGTTGGGACCCACCAGTGGGTCGCGACCTGGTTTTTGGTGGGTTGTGAAACTGACAAGCTGATAGCTGACAAGGAAAATATATTGAGCCCTACGGAAAGTGAAACTGAGCCCACATGTGCATGTTTACTTGAGAGTAGATTAATGTGCCTTGGCTCTTATCAAAGGCCAGGTGAAGGGGAATACAAAGCCATCAGAATGGTGGCCCCAATTCAATGAGCATGGAGCTCAACAAATGCTCCAGAAGGCAGTCCCCACCACCACCACCACCACTGTAAAAAGGATAAAAACAGAGGCTTGAGGCTTGCATTTTTTTTAGCCTCGTAAAGCTAGGTGGGTCCGGATGGAGGGCTGTTTTGAAAAGTGGGCCCCAGAGCTGAAAAGTTTGGGAACCACTGCTCTCATAGGGACAATCACCCATGGAAGGCCAAAACAAAATTTGAACCAGGGGTTTCCGGTATGACAGCTCGTATTTTTAACCTGTGCAATATACCAGCTCAGGACACTCATATCTGACTCCCAGTCAATTGGACTGGAAGTTTATCAGGTCCAGAAGGATCCAAGAATGATGAAAAAATTCTTTCTGCCCAGGGTGGATTCCAAGGGATCCAACAGATCTGTTGATTTCAAAGAAACACATTGTGCTGAGACTTGATGATACATCTGTCCTCATATGTTTTGTTTTTTAAATCATGATCATGTTTTTTCTACCATCCTCCTTTGTATCCTTCTCCTTCCCCTCTTTTCTATAAAGTCCTGGCCATGCACGAGAATGTATTAAAATGCCCGACGCCTGGATGCACTGGACAGGGGCATGTGAACAGCAACCGCAACACACACCGAAGGTAGGTGTTTTCACTTTCTTTTCATAGCTCACTTTTCCTAAAAACCCATGTAGAAACTGTTCAAATGGCTTTTTCGGGGGGGGGGGGGGTTAAAAATTCAGTCTCTGTTACACAGGTAAACTCAGCTAGATAAATTATTGGACTAAAGGTTTAGTCTGTGGATGTTTTGCTAAAAGACTGTTTAGGCCAATGTATTCAATTTAAGGCTGAGCCTACTATAAACCTACAAAGGTAGAGCCATAAACATGATAAATACTGTTGCTTAATTTGTTGTTCATTCTGAGTGTGGAAACCAAAAGAAATTGATCTGGCAAATGGTTCCTTGTAGGCTTAGACTAGAAGCTGAAAGGAAAATTAGATCCATTCGCTCAATTAACTGAGAAGAACAATTGGACTTTAAACACCAGCTAGCAAGTGACAGAGAGGGAAATTAAATCTCCGCAGCTGCCAGTGAGGAGGGCAAGAGTTGTGCTGCCTTTTGCAACCCCATTGGTTTCACAAATGCCCCACATCCTTCCTCCCCATCCTAGTGTTGCCCAAGCCCCCTTGTGTAATAAAGTTTAAATATGGCAGGCAAAGGGACACCACAACAATCACAACAGCTTCTCCACTCGTACTGAAGCTGGTTCCTGCCACAATGATATCAAGAACTGAGACTGGTGATATATGGGCTGATGTGAACAAGTCCCTTGAGACGGTTTGCTGGCACAAAAGAAATATAAGGTTGGGCCATAAGCAGCCTAATTTTCTGCATGCCTCACATACCTGACTATGGGCGCAATCCTAACACACCCTTGGGCCTGCGCAAATCCCTTGCACCAGCACAGGAGTGTCGCAAAAGTGCCATAAAGCACTTTTGTGCTACTTGTGGGGAGCTAGGACGGTGCATGAAGTGCACCAGGCTTCCCACGCTGATTTGGGCTCCAGGGAATGGGTAAGTTGCGTTGGCCGAGCTTGGCCAATGCGAGGATTGGGGGGGCAGGATGGGGAGGAGGCGGGAGGGGGCGTTACGGGGTGAGGGAGTGCAGGTGGTAGGCGTTCCTGGGGGCAGGCAGGTGGGTCGGGAGCAGGAGGCAGGACCAGGATCCAGCAGTTATACTGGACCCTAACCCTGTTCCCGAGCTGCCCAGGGCAATCCCAGGCTGCTCAGATTTGTGCTACCTCTACCTCTATTTGTGCAGATTTGAGTAACCCCATTGGGGCTGCTGTGACTTTACCGGGGTAAGGGGAAGCGATTTCCCTTGCCCTGGGCTGAGCCACTTTCAGCCCCAATCCTGCCTTGGATGCAGCGGAGGCCTGCCGGCCTGCCTGATCCAGAGTAGGTTAAGATGGTGCTGTATGTTTTCCAGGTTGCAGCCTGGAGGATCTTTACAACTGTAATTTGGGTGTCTAGTTTCTTCTAGGTTTTGTTGTTTATCCTCTAGTTCCCCTGGCTAAAGCAAATAGAAATTCTCTTGTACCCCCACACCATGCGGGGCAGAGGAAATGAGTCATAGCAAGAAACTCCCAGTGTGACGGGGAAAATAAAAATGTTTTTTAATCGCTGGGTTGTAACCTGGTATTCTAATAACTGACCACTTTTGTACTGGGTCCTGGGAGATTCTATTGCTTGCCAAACCTAGTATTTGGCCCAAACCTAGTAACTCAGGGCCCAATCCTATCCAATTTTCCAGCACTGGTGCAGCCGTGCCAATGGGGTGTGCACTGCATCCTGTGGTGGAAAGGCAGTCACAGATGCTTCCTCAAGGGATGGGAACATTTGTTCTGCAACCTTGGGGCTGCATTGTGACTGCACAGGTGCTGGAAAGTTGGATAGGATTGGGCCCTAACTTAAATCCTGGACTATGGCACTTATAAAATTCCTACTTTCATTCCACTGTGTTCAAAGAGAGTCGGTTTGGTGTAGTAGCTAGAGACTGAGCTACAAATCAGGAGTCCCAGGTCTAAATACCATGAAGTTACTAGAGGGCTATTCAGTGTTCCACTGCAAATATTTACAGACTTCTGCACAGACGTACATATTTCCATGTGAAATATGCATTCATATTCTAAGCCACAGTGTTGAAAGAGTGTTGGTTTGGTGTAGTAGCTAGAGACTGAGCTACAAATCAGGAGTCGCAGGTCTAAATACCATGAAGTTACTAGAGGGCTATTCAGTGTTCCACTGTAAACATTTACAGACATCTGCACAGACGTACATATTTCCATCTGAAATATGCATTCATATTCTAAGCCAGGGGTGTCCAAACTTTTTGACAGGAAGGCCACATCATCCATCTGACAGTGTATTGGGGAAAAAAGAATTAATTTACATTTCAAATTTGAATAAATTTACATAAATGATTAGAGATTGAACTTGAATGAATGAAAGAAGGTCTTTCAATAGCTCCAGGCCTATAAAAGACCTTGCACAAGGCAAGGCCAGCCTTTCCTTCGCTGCCACTGCTGCATCACAGATGTGAAACAGCAAGCAGTGGAGGGAGCCCTCGTCCCACAGCTCACACGACAGGTCAGCCGTCACACTGAGAGCAGTTGCATCAAGTCAGCGTGGGCTCCAGCAAGTCTCTGGAGGGCCAGAGGCCAACTGGAGACTGGGGGCTCCCCAGTGGCCTGATTGGGAGTGCTCAAGGGCCATAAGTGGCCCCAGGGCTGGGGTTTGGGCACCCCTGTTCTAAGCCAATACAGGAACTGGACCCCTCAAAAACATAGTGTACAGATTACAGGTAGTGCTGAATATAACACATGAAGAACTACACATGCATTCAGATCTACAACTGTGAACTCTGTACTCATTTTTCATACATGTTGAATGAAACATGTGAATAGATCTAAGGTGACCTTTGGCAAACTACACTCACTCTACCATCTACAGAATGGGAGAAACGGACCTTGCAATAATACAGGCTTTCTTATTAATAGGATTATAACAAGGCAATGCATGTGGCCCTCGGCTGTATCTACTTAACTTTTCTCCCTTGCTTGCTTTCTTCCACTCTCATTTTGTTGTGCTGTTCCTTCCTTCCAACAGCTTATCTGGGTGCCCCATCGCAGCTGCTGAAAAACTAGCCAAATCTCATGAGAAACAGCAGCCTCTAACTGGTGACCCTACAAAGAATAGCTCCAATTCTGATCGGATTCTCAGGTATCAGAGAGCTGACAAACAGATTCTACTTACCACCCACCCCACCCCTGTCATGTATATTGGACGTGCCAAAGTCTTCAGTTAGGCTTCAGTCAGTAGCTAGTTACACTGAATCTACTGTTCTATTGCATCAATTAGTTCTACACACACAGTTTGTTACTCAGGACAAGATAGGAACGCAGCCGTGTGTGTGTGTGTACTTTCGGTTGTTTGTAAAATTTCCAGCGAACAGCATACACCGTCCCTGATAATCTCTGAGAAGAACAGCTAGGCCATTTTCTGTAAGAACGTTCGGCATATCTTTTGTTTGTTTTTCTGCTGATATTTTTCTTACTGTTAAATGCTTCTTCACAGGGTAGAAATGAAACTGATGTTCCTAAGAAGGACATGCAGGCAGGGGCTGATCCAGTGTTTGTGTTTGGGGCATGAGCACTACCTTAACTCCAGAGCCAGGTCAACCAGGCGGGTAGACCTGGGCTCCCAACAGAACTTTGGCCTGCATGGCCAATGTTTGCTGGGCGCGTAGACCTGGGCTCTTGCCTGGACTTGGAGCCTAGATCTACCTGCCGGGTAGACTTGGGCTCCCATTCCAACGACCCTCTGGAATCACGTCTTCCAGGTGGGTAGAACCTGAGCTCCCAGTTAAACTGGCTTCCATGGCCGAGGGTTGCTGGGCTGATAGACTTTGGCTCCTGCCTAGACTTGGAGCCCAGATCTACTTGCTAGGTAGATCTGGGCTCCCATTCTGCCACTTCCAGGTGAGTAGACCTGGGCTCTCAAGTGTGCTTGGGCTGTTCCCCATCCCAGCAGGTGCTCTTCCCTGCTGGCACAACAGTTTGGGGGGAGGGGGTTACAGTCATGGTCTCCCCTTGGATCGACCCCTTCATGGGGAACAATGAGTGGCTTCTGTAACATCAATTAATGCCGAGACAACAGGCCAAAGCGTTTCTGTGTCCAGCCTCCCTACAGATTACACTGCAAGGCAAACTGCTGGAGAATTGCAGCTGTTATATTGACTTAATGAAAAAAGTTTTAGTTTCAGCCTCTGGCAGTAGTGGCAAGTCAGGTAAGGCTGGGAAATTGCCCTGTCTGAAACCCTAGAGGACTGTTGCTAGTCAGGGTAGGTGGAATGGTGGTCTGTTCCACTGTGATAAGCCAGCTTCATAGATATGGCCATTGTTAGTTGACTGCAGATCGCATCTGCTAAGCTAGAAATCTGCCTCCACTACATTCACACATGAATGGCCAACCTTTGCCATTCTGGAATTATAAATCTAGAGTATTCAAGCTCACTGATGTAAATTAGAATTGACAAAGCAAAAGCTTTCTGCTGGCTAGGGGAACAAAGATTTAGGTTACATGCACTATGGGATTAGAAAGGCATTGCCAGGAATTGTAAACCACCTGATCATTTCAGAATTATGAAATACTCATAATTACATTTTAACAGTGTGTTTCGGACATTTAAAAATCATTTAAATTTTCCCCAAAACACATGTATAATTTCTCTTCCAACTCTAAATCTTACTGCATGTGTAGATTTCATTGTAACTGTTCCACACTCTTTGCACCCAAACTGTTGATTTCTAATTCAAAAAAAGACAAGTATGATCATAAATTCAAATAAATTTTATCTGCAATATCTTTCACTTTTCTTCTCCAGAGACTGTTTCACTTCTAACAAAATTATTCAAAAGCAATAACTCATATGTTCATCTTTTAAAGCTGCAATCCTATACACACTTTCCCTATGGAACACAATGGGACTTACTTCTGAGTAGACATGCATAGGATTGTGCTGTTCAAAATTCAGTGTGCCTTCCCAGAGGAAATTCTACCCCCCCAAAAAAAAAAGTTTGCAAAATAAGACATTCATCTCAAATGAAACATGTTGTGAAATGTCCATCTTAACTGTTTTCCTCCTCCTCAGGCCTATGTGTTTTGTGAAGCAACTGGAGGTTCCTCAATACGGGAGCTACAGGCCCAACATGGTTCCTACCACCCCAAGGGCCAACTTGGCCAAGGAGCTGGAGAAGTACTCCAAGGTCACCTTCGATTATGCAAGTTTTGATGCTCAGGTTTTTGGCAAACGCATGCTTGCCCCAAAGATTCAGACTAGCGAAACCTCACCTAAAGCCTTTAAATGTAAGTTGGGGCTGTTAATGGACATGGTTTGGAATACCCTGGAGGGCTTGTTGTGGTGGTTTGTCATTGTTGCTGCGCAAGGCTTGACCCACAGAATCAGACCAAAGATCCAACCCCTCTTATTCTCAAACTGCCCCCTTTTTCTGTCCACCCTCCATCCCGAACCAATCCCTTGACCACCTTACCTGCACTGGCAGAGTGTCTGGGCAGTTCTGGCACATGCGTGGAGGAGCCTCTGGCTCTTTCTGCCAGCAGCAGAATGAGATGGTGATGTGATGTTTGCACCTTTGCACGGCGACTTTCAGCAGTGGACTGCTAGATCTGCTGCCATGAGTCTCCTGTTGGCATAAGAGTAGTTGTGATGGATCCTTCACAGGATCATCCCAAGCTGAACCTGAAGCAGGTCAAAGTTGCTGTACCCTTAGCTGCTCAGTGAGACACTGTCCTCACATGTATGTATATCCCTTACCTGTACCTGCTGCTGCTGCTGCTGCTACCAGTTCTCCTCCTCCTCCTCCTCTTCCCACCCGCTGATTTTAAAAAGGCAGAATCTGATGATTGAAAGAGAAGGAACGTATGGAGGAGAGCAGGGTGCTGGCTGAGAGAATCTCCCAGGCTCTAGTTTTTGAAGTAGGAGAACCAGAAGGAGAAGTAGCAACAGTGGCAGCTGGGGTCATGCTAGGCCACCTAGGCCAGATGAGCAGGTAGCCAAATGGAAGGTGGAGACTTTCAACAGGTATGTGGAGAAAAAGGGACACCCCTTCCTGGTGTATACAACTAGCCTGCTACCTGAAGCAGCTACTTTAACTGACCTGTCAGTGAGCTAGTCTTGGTCCTCCTTGAATTTATCTAAGTCTTTCTAAAAGCTAACAATTAATTACACAGGCCTACAAAATTGAGGGTCAGAAAAGTTTTTCCCAAACTTTATGGTAGTTTGATATGAATTTGGGGTGCCGATTCCAAAAATGGCAAGAACTGATAACAGGGGGAAAAGCGTGTTTAATCCTTTCAATTCCAAATTTCTCCCTTACCCCCTGCCCCCGCCCCCGGGTTTCAAGTGCAAGTTTGCAAGGGATTTCTCCCTGCTCATGGCTCTATATGTGTGTCGCTCCCCCTTTGGGAATCAAGATGGCTTCCATCCGTATAGCCCCATCCTGGGTTCTGTTTCTTGTTCAAACAAGATTGTGACAGAATGCTGGAAACTGGCTTTTACAGAGAGATTTGTGTGTGTCAGTCAGACCAAAAGGCAAAAAGCCCACCTGCCTCAGTAAAAGCCGCTCATAAATTTCTCACACTGCCCTACAGCCTAGCTCCTTTGCCCATTATTTTCATTGGTTCACACATACCTATTCTAGTGGCATGCCAGAATTTGTAGATAAACACATAGAATTTTATAAACACTGCTCCCTTTCCAGGCCCAGATCAAAGTGTTGGTTATCACCTTTACAACCCTAATGGCGTTAGGATCAAGTTACAGTACCTAAGAGACTCACCATATGAAACTTTCTATTCACAAAGGTCGTGTGATGAGCCCCTCCGAAGTGTCCTGTCACCTTCTGGGATTCAGTTGGTAGGGAATGCTGGAATGGGTCTTCTCTGTAGAAACCCTTGGAATGTGGAACTCCCTGTTAGTTTGTTAATTTCCTTCAATGTCGACCATCAACTGAAGCCCAACTGTTTCAATAATATTTTAAGTCATTTCTGCCCAATGTTGCATATATGCAACAGGAACCAAATGTGTACACCTGTGGGCTGTACAAAAATGGGTTAATTTTATTTAATTTTTAAAAATTGATTAATTTAATTTAATTTAATTTATTGTTTAACATTGTTGTTCCTTTTTGGGTGTTTGCTGCTTCTTATGTTTTTGTCGCTGAATTTTTATTTTTGTTATTTTTTTTTCTTATTGTTTAATATTTTTTTAACTCTGTAAGGAACCTTGATGGCTTCCATTATGGAACTGGAAAGGCAGGGTATACATTTTCTACTAAATCAATCAATCAAGACAAAAGTTTAACATGTCAAATGCCTGCGTGAAAAAAGAATGCACTGATTTGATATCAAAATGAGAGCTGGTGCTAAACAAATGATTCTGGAGAAGGAAGTCCATGGATGGGTATCACCATGGAAAAGGCCATGTCTGTGGTTTTCACCTGCCTCACCTCAGGAAAAAAAGGGCACCTGGAGCTGAGCCTCAGAGGACTACCTCAAAACAAGCGGGTTCATATGAGATCTGATGGACCTTCAGATATTCAGGTCCTAAGACGTTTGGAGCTTTCAAACTGTCAAGCCAACACTTTGAATTGTGCCCAGAAATATAACAGTCCATACATATCTTTTATGCACTGGTGAGATATGTACAGTCCAATAAATCCCAATTAACATCCTGACAACTCTGTTTTGGGCGACCTGCCGTTTCCCAACAATCTTCAAAGGTGGCTCAGTGTATAACTGCAGTAATCTAGCCTGTTGTTACCAGAGCACTCATGTAGGCCACCTATATCTTTGGTTCATTCTCCATTGTTATCGGTGGAGTGACTGTTGTTAAGTACAATTAATATACATGGGTGTATCAGGTATGCTTGCCAAAGTGTCAAATCCCTTTGTTCGAAGAGATTGCAAGTTTATGCTGTGTTGATAATACTGGAAAAATTAATGCTCCTAAATGATACTAATTTTTGCCATTTAACCTTGAGTGGGTGTTTGGACTTTGCTGAATCTCCCATCCACACCCTGCTGTAGACTGAGATCTGAGATGATGCTCCCAGGTCTGGACTGATTTACTTGCAAGCAGTGCTTTCACAACCATCCTACATCACACCCTGTGTTACTCCCTTTTTACAGCCAAACCTTTTCCAAAGGCCTCTTCCCCCGGCCACAGTCCCTCCAGCAGTTACCTGAAGAGCACTTCGTCTTCATCCACAGGCTTCGACTACTCCCATGATGCCGAGGCTGCACATATGGCTGCCAC
The DNA here is from genome assembly GCF_035046505.1 of Tiliqua scincoides. Classification (NCBI taxonomy): domain Eukaryota; kingdom Metazoa; phylum Chordata; class Lepidosauria; order Squamata; family Scincidae; genus Tiliqua; species Tiliqua scincoides. The sequence continues at coordinate 218,735,400 of NC_089824.1, read as the reverse complement.
AGCCATCTTGAACCTCTCCACCCGCTGCTGGGAAATGCCCGAGAATCTCAGCACCAAGCAGCAAGATCTGCCTAGCAAGGTGAAGGTAAGATGGGCTGCCAAGTGTTCATTGTCTCAGTAGAAGAAGAGTGACCAGCCAGAAGAGTTTCTTCTAGGCATTACATGCATGAGTTCCAAGAGGAATTGTGAGACTAACCATGGGAATACGTCTGTGAAAATATAGCCCTTTCTGCTTCTGTCTACCTTTTTGACTGTTATTATGTGTGTGGGTCCAAACTAGATATGAGGGGCGCAGATTGTATGTCAGTCAGGTTGCTGCCAATTCTCTATAACATGGGAAGTAGGGGCAGTTTTCAAGCACAGCATGGGTAAAAGTACAGGGAAGCTGAGCCCTTCTTTCATCAGCCTTTCCCCATCCCCAGTCACTCATCCCCAACCATTTTTCTCCAGTGTTGCTCCATGACAAGATTGACAGTGCAATCCTGTTGGCAACCTTCAGTCTTGAAAGACTATGGTATCGCGCTCTGAAAGGTGGTTCTGGAACAGCATCTAGTGTGGCTGAAAAGGCCAGTTCGGGAGTGACAATCCCTTCCACACTGGGAGCAAGTGCAGTCTGTCCCTGGTCTGTCTCCCTGGCTATGGGCCTTCCTTCTTTGCCTCTTAGCCTCAGACTGTTGGCCGAGTGTCTCTTCAAACTGGGAAAGCCCATGCTGCACAGCCTGTCTCCAAGCAGGCCGCTCAGAGGCCAGGGTTTCCCACTTGTTGAGGTCCACTCCTAAGGCCTTCAGATCCCTCTTGCAGATGTCCTTGTGCAATCCTATACATTGTGCAATCCTATACATGCTTATTCAGGAGTAAGTCACACTATGCTAAAAAAAGCTGACTTCCAGGTATGTGTGTATATGAATGCAGACTTCATATCAATGGGAGACAAAAAGCTAGAAAGAAGTAGTTTCAGTGAGAAAAGCATGAGAGGGGAGAGGGGAAAGGGTTCTGCCCCCTTATCCATACAGACTTCACATTCAGTCTTTCTATAACTCTCTATAGCAGCAGTTCCCAAAGCCCTGCTTGGACTTTGGGATTGCAGTAAGTCTTTGCAGGGGTGGGACAATGGCAGTAATATGACCCCCAAGATCACGCTGCTGCTGGTAACAGAATGGGGGTTTACTTACCTAGTTCTGTTAACCCAAGGGGGAGCTGGTGATTATTAGAGGGCGTCAAATATTTGTAATATTTCCTTGATTTTAAGAGCCAAAGACATTGTATGTAAACCAGATCAGCCATTACAGAATTAGGCTATTATGAAACTTTTGTAGAGGATTAGAATATTAATGTGTTCAGATGTTTACAAGATGACAAATCTTTTCAAGAACAGGATTCCTCGTTTTTCAACTTTGCTTCAGACGTTTGGTGTTCCCTTGCAAGATTCTGTAGGGCCTTCTCATGGCACTGTTGGCTCATGCCACAGAGGGGCTCTGGAAGACTCTGTAGGGCCACTGTTGACTTGTGGCACAGGGAGGCACTAACTGTATGAACTAACTCCTCCGTGTGCCGCCTATGTACTCAGCTACTATAACATGCATTTTCAAAGGGCTCCTCAGATTGTGCAAATCATGGTCCCCTCATGCCCTGCATGGGGGTGCCATTTATGTGAACTGGTGCCTCTGAAAGGGGGCATGAAGTGACCATGATCTGCACAATCAGAACAGCTCTTTGCAAGCCCAGTTCCCATTGGCTTCTGAGCTTCCTGTCAACCATAAGTGCTCCTGCAGGCAATTACATGAGGTCAACTGAGCATCTGGACCAGATTATAAAGTTGAAAGGGACCAAAAGGTCATCTGTTCAATTCCCCAGCCACAAAGCAAGACATACTAGCCCTCAGCAGGTCAACCCAAATTATTCAGTGTAGCACAATCGGGGAGATTAAAAAGAACAAATTGCCTTCAGCCAAAGTAGTCATGGAGGTGATTACAAAAGAATAGTCAAGACTGTTGCTTCCTGTTTCAGTCCATGGACATTGAGGTGGATGAAAACGGGACTCTGGACTTAAGCATGAACAAGCACCGCAAACGTGAGAATGCCTTCCCCAGCAGCAGCAGCTGCAGCAGTAGCCCCAGCATCAAATCCCCAGATGTATCCCAACGCCAAAATAGCACCAGTGCCACGAGTAGCTCCATGACCTCACCCCAGTCGAGCCACACATCCCGCCAAGACGAATGGGATGGCCCCATTGACTACACCAAACCAAATCGACAGCGGGAGGAAGAGCCAGAAGAGGTAAGTAGTAACGGGGGGAGGAGGGTGACTGGTGCAACACTGTGATTCAAAGAACTAGAGCTCCTGCTCTATGGCACAGCTGTGTCGGGGTTATCGTTGATGCATCCTGAGAAAGTAGGGGCAGTATTCCTCCAAACTCTACGAGACAGTAGACATTAAGGAAGCATGCATCTCGCATACCAGGTCAACGCAACGGTCCCTCTGTTTCAACAGTGACCAGCCTGATAGCCCAGAAAGATTAACAAGCAGCTCAGGTTGGTGATATCTACCCTCTGTTGCGTCCTTAGGGTCTGAGAATCAAAGCTATTCAGTACTCCCTGAAAGTGATTGCACCTACAGAGTTGTGCACATGTATGCGCAGTTTGAAAACATTGTCACTGCAGCGTGGATGGAAATGTGCATGCCAATACGTAATATGTAGTATGCATAAGGTCACGCTGGATGCCTTGTATCCAGCCTTATGCACAGATTCTGATCTGCTAATGAGTGCTGTTTCTTCATCAATATATCTCTGTTGCTGGTTCGGAGCTCATTTACAACCCAATCCTATCGCCCGCCAAACCACAGCGTTCAGCCGCAACAATGGAGCATCTCCTTGGACACATGCCAGCTTTTTAGCTGGCATAAGTCTGAGGAAAGGAAGCAGATGTGGCAGGTTAGAAAGTTGGGGATAGGATCTGACATGCATTGTTGCTGCCGAGATCCATCCTGTTCAGCTAGCCCCCCTCCCCACCCTCACTCCTCTCCACCCTGAACCTCCACCTCGCTGCCCTATGACCCCCTCTGCCACCTTACCTGCATTGATGTAGCCTGGTGGGCCACTGGCACGTAAAGGGAGCTGCCAGCTGTTTCCACTGGCTATTGCCTTGCGTTCAATGGCTGTGTGTCATTTGCAGTAGCACTGTGCCATTTGTGACAGTGGAACTCGAGTTCCACTGCCATACTAGAAAAATAGGATTGGGTCATCATCATTTACTTAATGTCTCTTCTAAATCCATTTTATATTAGCAGCATCACAACATCCTCTGGTTCCCAGTTAGTTGTATGAAGAATTACTTATTTTGTGTCTTAAATCTGTTACCATTCAGTTTCATTGGACTTGAAGTTTTGAACTTCAGAGAGGTTGATTCAAGTTATACTTTATAATAGCACTTCAACAGCTAATGTAGATTCTCCTTCTTTGCCCATTTGGAGAAGTTTGAACAGGTACTGGTCAGAGATTGTTTTGGTATAAAACATTCTGTTTGAGGGCAAGGAGCAATACTATAGCGTCAATACCTAAATGTTGTTGCATTGGAAACCACAATTCAGGTTTGCTGCTTTTTTTTTCAGTCCATCATATTTTCTTACCTGGCAGCCAACCATGTGGAAGGAAGCATTAAAGGCTTCTAATTAAGGTTAGCTGCTGCATTTGTCCCATGGTACAGACCAAAGAAACTATATGCCTGCATGGAGATGAGAGAGAGAGAGAGAGAGAGAGAGAGAGAGAGAGAGAGAGAGAGAGAGCTTGGCACACACTTGAGGAAGGGATCTCAAAGCTTCCTTTACAGCCTCTCTGAGGAGCCAACTAACTTTGAGGAAGCAGGATGCCTCATCAATACATGGGAAGAAAATTTTGACTTTTCAACATCTTCTACTTATTTTTAATTTTGCTTATCAGGCACTTGTGCTTGGACAGGTATCTTGGAGGTAGGCAGGGCAAAATCACTCTACAGGTGACAAGCTGAAAACTATCTGTAGTCCCATATATAGAGGGAGAACCAAATGGTGTCCCCCTTCATCAGTTTGCCCAGACTGAGGAAATCAGCAGGTTTGATAACTTTGCTGCTTGCCAGCAGCAACAGTTTGGTTCTCCAGTATCTTCTCACTTCCCAGGCCAGGGAAGCCTGTTTCATGAGTCTGTTTCATGTTTCATGAGTCTCCTCAATGGGATTGCCTGTGTTCTCCTTGCCAGTTAGTGGCTCTCATGGTGCATGAGCCAGGCAGCCAGTGCTAGCTCTGCAGAGCTCCTAGTTTGAGTTGCTTGGTATCTGACAGTGGCCTTGTGGACCAGCTGGACATGTCTTCTTCTTCTTAAATCTTTAGCTGGCACTTGGGGAGCAAGTCATCCTCTCAACCAAAATGCTGCTGTAGGTGCTGCTAAGATCCACATACCATTCATGACATGCTTCCACTCTTGGCAATTGTTGGCAGTGTGTGGCTGAAGATGTGGCAATGACCACTGGACCCCTTTAGAGAATTCACTGTACTTTACAACCTACTAGAGCAGGGGTCTCCAAAACCCGGCATGGGGGCCAAATGCGGCCCACGCCAAGCCTCTATCCAGCCCGCTGCCAGCCTCTTGTCCCCTGAAAACCACTGGCCCACTTGGCTAACATGACTGGAACTATGCTCCGGTTGCATCTGGAGGGTGTTCTAAGGGCCAGAGAGGTTGAATGAATGAGCCCATTCATTCATTTAATCACTTATCTAAGTTTCATCTCTAATTTATTTATATAAATTTATATTTAAATTTTTTTTCTGGCCCCCAGCACTGTTCCAGATATTTGATGCAGCCCTCTGGCCAAAAAGTTTGGAGAGCCCTGCACTAGAGAAATAGTTCTGCATTTGAGTCTCTTGCTCCTCCACACCCATCCTTTGCCTGTTTTTCAGTCAGAGCCTGCTGTCTGCTCTTTTGCCTCTTCTGAAGCAGATGACCAGGAAGTACCTGAAGAAAATTTTGAAGAAAGGAAATATCCTGGAGAAATCACCTTAACCAACTTCAAGCTTAAGTTCCTCTCCAAGGAAATCAAGAAAGAGTTACTCACGTAAGTTGTGTCACTTGGGCTCTGAAATCGCCCAGTAATGGATTGAAGAGGAGGGGAGAGCAAGAAGTAATTTTGCTGGATGGGTGGAGGGCAGTGTGTGTGTGAATTCTTCAGAAAAAAATACCCAATTCATTGATGTTTCACACTGCGAGGGTCTTATTTAATCCAAACACTTCAAATCAAAAGCTTTAAAGAGAAACCTCATGCTCCAACTATTCCTGATTGTCAAGATGAAGTATCACTCCATATGGTTCCCTGAAGCTGTGACATGATTAAAAGGGGGGGAAAATACACTCAGCTAAAGCACCAGAATCTTAGGATTCATTAGAGAGACTATAAAAGCATAATTTTCCCCTACTTGTTTCTTTTCGTAATCAGGAGAGCCTTTCTAATGTGGTGTTGGAAGAAAAGGTCTCTTCCCAAACATGTTGCTTCTTTGTTTACAATGTTGTTTTATTATTTCCCAGGAGCCATATTTCTCAAATGGTCTACAATTGTTGGAAGCATCCTACACAGGGCAGCGTCACCCTTTCTCTCTGAATGTTGGGTGTCTAAGGGGTGGATAAATGAGGGGGCAGAAAGAACTTGTTTCACTTCAGTGGTTCAGAATTTGAAATTCAGATTGTAAGATGTGGTTTTTCCAAATGGAAATGTAAGAATCTGTGCATGTTGTCCATGCAGGCGATTTTATATTTGGTTTGAACAGCAAAGTACAGCAAAGAAAGAATGATCACATCTCTGAATCTCAGCCTGAGAGTACTTGGTGCTTGATGGGAAAAAAAGTTGAATGCTTGAGTTTGAAAGATTTTTTTTTCCCCTCTCAAGCTAAAATCTTGTAAATAAAACGTAAAATACAGAGAGAGAAATGTGATATCATCAATACACACATACTTATATACCACACAAGTAATGCCATATGCACATATCTGCTATAATCTACAAGCCATTCATGGGCAGCCCATTCCAATCTTGGGCTTATGGATCTCACGATCCACTGCCATAGGTCCAGGTGTGATGTCACAAAAGGCACACCGCTGGCATGCACTGCGGGAGGCCAAATGCATGTGCCGATAGCTCATGTAGGCCACACTGGAGCAAGAAAGGTGGGGGGGGAGGGTCATGGGCACCTCAGGGGAGGAAAGGATGGGGAGCGGGGCAGTTCAAGGGCAGGATGGGGTGGACTCTGGTGGCAGTTGCACACGCCAGTACCCTAGGGACTCTTGTTGTCTGTGTGTGTGCGTGCATGCATATGTATGTGTGTGATCTGCATAAATCCATTTGACCCACTCTAGAACCTATAAGGTATCGGTTTCACTGGAAAAACTGATACCACATTCCAAGATATGGTACAGTGGCAGATGGAAGGATCTGGAATAAATCTCCAAGTGATCCATGATTGAGGATAAATTATCAAGATCAATACCAGTCTCGAGAGTACTGAGGTTTCACAGGAGTTTTAGAGAAACGTTATGAGAAATGTTATTTCTTGGGTTGGTAACCAAAATTTCTCTTTAAAACTCTGTAAAGAATAGGCACAGCCCATATTTTGTGGCCTAATAATAATAATAATACAGTACATGTATTTATAGACCGCCTTTCTTGGTCCTAAGATTTCTCCCCAGACTTTATTCAAGGCGGTTTACGTGGGCAGGCTGTTCTAAATCCCCGTAGGGATTTTTACAATCGAAGAAAGGTTCTATCTTTCAAGAACCACAACATTTCAGATGGATCTTTTTGATCTAGTATCACATTCTGGCCTCTGGTTTCCTCCCACGCAAGCTGACAAGCAGCTCCTTCATCTCTCACAGGGAGGGCAGCCAAGACGCTTCTTTGCTCACACCAAAGAGCAGGTTGAATAACTCGGCTCAGCTTGTCAGTTGCTTCAAGGTCTCACCATTCACGGTGCCGGTGGCCTCGAACTGGGGACCTTCGGATGTTATCTTCAGGCAAACGGAGGCTCTACCCTCTAGACCAGACCTCCTGCCCATGACTGATAATCTAGTCATGAGGTAAAACGCCTGTGTTCATGGGAAGGCAAATTCAGAATCCTCTTGCTACTGTTGTCACAACACTTTGGAATGACATGAAATGTGCTTGCTAACACTGCCCTGATGGTAGCAACCAAGTTTTAAAAAATGACAAAAGTGAACAGTGCTATGCAGGGCCAGCCAAAGGCAAAACACTGCCTGAGGCAATTCAGCCTCCTCTTGCCTCCCATTGCTTCTTTCCATGCTGTCCCTTTCAGCAAACAGGAACTGCAGGACACGTTAGGAACTCCCAGCAGGAGCAAGATGAGGGGGAAGCAGATCATAGCCTTCTGCCTGGTCTTTCAGGTGCACGTAGCAGTGATGGCCACAATCTGCTTCCCTGCTCCCTTACCTTAATTCAGTGGCATAGATAGAGGGGGTGCAAAGCACTAAGTTTTGCAAGGAGCCTCACCATGGCATGTAAGCATCCCCTTCCCTTCCCCTTTGGAGCCATTCTGGGCAAGGGGAGCAAATCAGAGGTGAATACCAGAGAAGACCCAGAGAAGAGGTGAATGCCTCCGTTTTGCTCCCCCCACCCGGAATGGCTCTGAAGGACAGAGGCCACTTGCACACTGTGGTGAGGCTCCCTGAAAAGCTTAGTGCTTTGCGCCCCCTCTAGCTACGCCACTGCCTTAATTCTTCCTCACTCTGGGAAAACTGATATCACATTCAGTGGGAGATAGCAGATGGGAGAGTGTGAAACAACTCTCCATGATGAAGGTTAACTTATTAAGGTCAATACCAGTCTCTGGAGCACTAAGATTTCACACAAGTTTTACAGAAATACTATGAGCATTTCCTGATTTATTTAAAGGGACCACACTATGGAGGAGTAAGGTAATGGGGTAGAGAAGCAGCTCGGTGGTCTACAGCAGGCTGGAAAGAGGTAGCAGCAGAATCAGGGTGAAAGGCATCCAAAATATGTTTGCCTTCCCTGCCACCCACTGTTCAACACAAGCCACACTGTCCACTTCGTGGATAGCTCAGCTATGGTTCTGAAGAGAAAACTCTGTATTCCTGGCTAGGGTATGGCTACCATCCTGCACCGGACTTGTCCGCCAAATTTGCTGTTGTAATTTTATTCGGTATACCACATATACAGTATATTGATAACAGCTAGGGGAAATGACATCTTTGAATGTTCCCTCCCTGCATATAGAAAATGACAATGACAGAGAGAAAGAGTGAATTTTGGGGGAAACTCTAATCCCAAAGTGCCGCTAGGGAGGTGTAGTCCTAACCACTGCCTGGATGGGAGGTCAGTGGGACACATATACTGCAAAAGCTTTTGCCACAGATGGCAATCAAGTGAGTAATCCATTAAAAATACTCACAATTATGTATTTTTGAACTGAAAAAAAATGTTAAAACTCATAAAAAAAAACCTGCTTCCATGTTTAGTGATAGAAATGCGTCCTGAAGTGGAAGTGGTGATTCTGACTTGTAATCGTGATTATTAAGGCAGGACCAGGGGTCTTGAAAGTTCATGACTCTCAAGAGTGATGTTGGAATCCTCCCTGATCTAGCCTTGTCTCACAGCCTCTCATTCTAAAGGTCATAAATAATAATAACAACAACAACAACAACAACTAGGTATTTATATACCGCATTTCTGGTCATCGGATTACTCCTCTGACTTTATTCAAGGCAGTTTACATGGTCAGGCGTTCCTAAATTCCTCAAGGGGTTTTTTACAATCATAGAGGTTCTCTCTTTCAAGAACCAACAACATTTCAGAATGGATCTTCCTGGTTTGGTCTCACTTCTGGCCTCCAGTTCTCCCACGCAGGCTGACAAGCAGCTCCATCTCTCACATGGAGGGCAGCCAAGACGCTTCTTGCTCACACCAAGAGAAGGTGGAATCACTCAGCTGGGCTTGTCAGCTGCTTCATGGTCTCGTCATTCCCAGCCGTTCAGGGAGCTGCCGGTGTCCTTGAACTGGCGACCTTCTGATGTTATCTTCAGGCTAACAGAGGCTCTACCCTCTAGACCAGACCTCCTGCCCCATAAGAACATAAGAACAGCCCTGCTGGATCAGGCCATAGGCCCATCTAGTCCAGCTTCCTGTATCTCACAGCGGCCCACCAAATGCCCCAGGGAGCACACCAGATAAAAAGAGACCTGCATCCTGGTGCCTTCCCTTGCAGGTCCTCGCTGTTATGGTTGGATAAAGCCTGGTCAATGGGCTATTGCCTGCCCTTCTGGGACTAGAAGTAAAATGCACTTCCCAGTAACCTCTGAGTTCCACCTCCACTACCTCCAATACTGCTTTGGTCACCTCTTTATTCCTTGAGGAGGAGGTTTTATTAAATCAGCATGCAGTTCCTTAAAACACAACATGTAATGGCAAGGAAGGCAGCCCCTCATTCCATAGGAAAAGTCAGATTCTTAGGGAGATCCCTCCCCCAATTGCCAGATTGGCTATCTAAAGAGGCTTGCTGGTTTTCCTCAGTGGCAATCCTGACTCCTAAAGAAACAACTTAGTAGGAATGCCCTGTGATCCTTAAAGAAGCCTTAGTGAATGCATAGTGAAGAGAAAACTGGCGCAGGCATGGAGCTGCATCCATCCTGCTTCTCACCCTGGCCCTTCCTGCTTTCCCCACCTCTTCCCAATTTTCTTCTGAGATTGATAGGCTTGAATTCATAAATATTACTTGCCCAGGGCTAGCATGTGATCAATCTGTCCCCTCCAACCCCCTCAAGCCCCTTCTCAAGTTGTGCTTAAGTAAACCACTTCCACAAGCACTCAATACTGTAGAGGGCAAGCCCTATCACTAGGGATGTTTGAAAATGGTTTTATTTTTTTGCAGATTTCATGATTTGAACAGACACACATTCCTTTTTTTTGCAAAAGAGTGACCTAGCTAAGTTTTGAAACCAATCTGAAAATGACCGAACACACACACACACACACACACACACACACACACACACACACACATCTACAAAAGTTACAATGTTAGGACCAAAATGAGAATCCTTGTAGGAAGGTCTCACAAACTTTGCATTGGTAGAAACTGACACTGAAAGGCAATATATTTTTGGTTCTCAGGCACAAGGACATTATTCAATTGCAATTTCAGTAATTGTATTAAAGGTTGCTTATATTTTTAATTTGCATGTTTGAAAACAATAAGTTTTTGCAAAACGGAAACTGCAGATTTGGTGACATTTGGAGAAAAGGAAAAAAGGAAGCCCTCTTGGCAGATTCCAAAACTGCCAGCAGAAGCAGTAAACTTCTGAGGCATCCCAGTCATGGCTTCACTTCTAAAGCACTCTTGAGTAGCCCTGCTGTGACCCCTTTGCCACACACTACAATGTTACACCAATGCTATAAAAGCATGGATTTGGTTGGGGTTTTTTTAAGAGTCTCTAGCCCTTATCATCACGAGAGCAACACTTGTGATATGCAGTGCAGTCCTCATCTACTTCCATTAAGTGGCATCTGGTGGGGTAAAGGAGGAGTGGGGCATATATGAACCATCATAAAAAAGCACCTAGGGAGGGTCAGAGTCTGGTTTATATAGTGCTACTACTGTACCTGGGCTGGGCTTTAGCGTGTTGTGACAGTGGAACTCTGCTCCTCTGTTGCAAAATGGCTGCCAACAGCACGTGGAACGTTCTGTTGGTAGATATTTTAAGAATGCTGCCACAAGAGGTGACAGCACTCCTTGGCCACTGCCAGAACTTGCTGTGGCCACCAGAGCAGGTAAAGCAGGGGCAGGAGATGGGTGGGGAGGGGGGAAGAATAAGGGATGCTGCTAGAAAAAGAGGATCCAGTGGCGATGGTGTACATCTGATCCTATCCCCCCTTTCTCTCTTCAGACTGGCACCAGCGACAGAGCTGGGTATGAGGCTTACAGGGGGTTAAGGAGAAATGATTCCCCTTTCCACTGGATATAGCACACCCATTTTCAGCACGGCTACATGGGTGAGGGGGAAAGGATAGGATTGGGCCTTCAGAGTACTAAAAGCCAAATTTTCCCTTTACTTTTGAAGTCACTCTTTAGACAGACAGACAGATGGATAGATGGATGCAGCAGGTGCATCCTGTCAAATCGCATCTATCTGGTCAAACCACTACACCCTCCCTTAGCTCAATCACCCCAAAGCTCTTCCTACCTTACATGCTCGTCTTGCCAACCAATACCATGATAGCAAGACGGAGCCTTCACACTGAGAGGCGCTGTTGCCCTCGTGCCCTAGTTGTAAGCTTCCCAGAGAAATTTAGCTAGCCACTGTGGTCATAAGAAGAGCCCTGCTGGGTCAGGCCAAATGCCCACCTAGTCCAGCTTCCTGTATCCGACAGTGGCCCACCAGATGACTGCTGGCCTAAACAGAGACAAGTAGCATTCCCAAGGCTGCAAACCGAGTCCAAGCTAGAGGTGGGGTTTGAGCCGTGCATATCAAACACCCATTGCAGTTCCTCTGTTCAACACGTGCTGAAAATATGTCCTTTCTTTACAGATTCGTTTCCCTCCTAGATCCTACCGAAAATAATCTTCCTTTCCTAAAAATTTGTTTTCCTTCCAAATCCTCTCAAATTAATTTTCCTTTCTCATTCCCTGCCACTGCTAGAAATCCATTCTCAACAATCCCTTTTCCCCCTTCAATTCCCTCCTCAAAAAACAGAAAAATTTCAATTTTTCTCCCTCACCCTGCTCCGTCTTATCATTTTTAGCTGATAGTAGTATGTCTGGATGCAATAAAACACCTCTGTTCTTCAACTTTAACTCCTGCTTTAGGATGAAATAAAACATTACAAAAAATATTTAATGAGAGGCTGATATCCAATCAACAGCCACTCAAGCACCATGAACCAGCTTGCCTCCACTATCACCACTCTTTCATAATCCATTATCACACAACAGTGCAAGCACTTGTGCTGCACTCCAGTATGATCCATAGAGGCAGACAAGGAGGAAACTTTAAAAACTTTGATTGCATATCTAAGCTGGTGCCATCAGTGGCGTTCCCAGAGGGGGGCACAGCACTTGGTTTTGCAGGGCACCTCTATGTTGCTCTCGCCGCCCAGAATGGTACAACAGCAACGGGGAAGGACAGCTCACATGGCATGTTGTGGCACCCTGCACAACTCAGCACTGCACCCCCCTGTGGGAAAGCTACTGAGTGCCTTAGATCTCGTCTGCTATCATCACAACCTTAACCTTACCTTAACCTTAACTGCATATCACAAGTGTTACTTCTGTGATGATAACCTTAATCTTTAACCTTATCGTAAGGTTAAAAAATATTTATAAAATCAATGCTCTTTAATTTTCATGAGATGTGACCTTAAGATGTCAGTCAGATTCCTTCTTCTTCTTGTTATTACTGCCCTTAAGATGGTGGCTCAGTGCACTGCATATAGATTGATAGATCTGGAGGGTCCAAAGCACAAGCTTAACATGCATGAGGACTCAGATTCTATCCCTGGCACCTCTACTGAAAAGATTACAGGTGTCACTGCTGGGAAAGACCTCTGTGTGAAGTCCAGGACAGCTGTTGCCACTCAGAGTAGACAAGACGGGCTGACATGGTTTAATGTACTGACTCTCACAAGCCTTAGTCCAAATATAGATGAACGTATAAATACTGCTGAATAGACGTTGCCTAATCTCAGAAAAATTGCCCTCTGTATAAAGAGACTTTTAAACAACATAAAGAAAAAAGGCTGTACTTCTGGAAATCCCTACAAGCTCTTTAGTAATTTTTTTCCAATTTCTACAGAAGAAGGATATTCTTCTCCCTTTTTATATTTTTAAATTTTTTTACATATGCATGAATCTTACTGATTTCTTTATTTTTTTTGCCACTCACGTTTTTTTCCCCATAATTATTTTTTGTTCAGTTGCCCTACCCCAGGCTGTGATGGCAGCGGACACATCACGGGGAATTATGCTTCTCACCGCAGGTTAGTTGACCTTACCTACCCTATTCTTTCAGGCTCTGACAGTCTCTTAAAAATCTTTTTTTTTTTTAAATGGTGTGGATACTTTGGTTCTATTCCCTCTTCCCCTTTCTTTTACCTCCCCTACTTTTTTTAGCTTACCCAAATATTCCATCTCTTCTTTTTCAGCCTTTCTGGTTGTCCTCTTGCTGACAAGAGCCTCAGAAATCTCATGGCTGCCCACTCTGCTGACCTCAAGTATGTTTGCGCTAAACTTGAATCTCTGTCTCCTTTCCGCTACCACTCTGGCTTTTTCTTCCTTCCTTTCCCCTGCACTTTTCCTTCTGAACAAGCCAATCAAAAACCTGCCTGTGAGCCAAATTTATATTCCCACCACAACTGGTGTGGCAAGTAGGCAATATGGGCGGGGAGGAGTGTGAAGAACACTTTATTGTTGGTAGGAAGAATTGGCTTGGGACTTCTATATATATTCCTCTGAACCCCAGGCAAATTTTTATTGGCCATCATAGAGACATGCTATCCTTTTTTTCCCTTCCACTTTTCTCTTGATGATCTTCTGCAGTTCAGATTACAACGTTGCCAGTATTTTTCTCAGATAACAAGCTACACCATTTTTGTTAGAGTGATTGATAATCTATCTTCTATAGCCTGAGACATCAGTGAAATTACTGGTCTGTGATGGGGAATTTGTCCAAGCTTTCAAGGTGGTTGTCAAGTAAGGAGTGCTTCTGTCAGGCCTAAAAGCTTGCACCAAATCCTCCACCTGGAGATAACATTGTTTTTTTCATTGTGCTAACAATATAGTAATGAATGCTCAAATTTTCATTACATTTGATGCAAAGCTGCTATCCAGCTGGATCAAGTTAATTGCATTTAAGTACACTGCAAGTTAACTTCTAGGTGGAGTTCACTCTGCAAATGAAACAGTTCAATGGGAATTTGGGAAAAAGAGAATTCATTTTTTTCAAACATGAATCTAACTGGGTCCAGTAAGTCAGCAAAATCAGCAGTTTGGTTGCACTTCTGTCAGTTTGATTTTTTTATATTCACATGAATGGTTGCTTCAGTTTAGCAGGTCTTTAATGCATTTTAGCACTTGTTCTCAGTGGGGCGTCAATTGACATGACTACTTTGGGGACTTATTTTCTATCCATGGTGACTGTGTTATCAGCCTGGACTGAATATTCACTCAACTGAAGCAGCCTTCCAATGTTTCCACCACAGACCTGGCTCACACTTTATCACACCATCACAAATGATCTACATAACATACTACTGAATAGTATCATAGTAGTATACGTTGTCATCTGGGCCTGTGGTGAAGCAGTTGAAAGACAGTACATACATCCCTTTAATATTCAGTCCAAGCAAATAAGAAAAAATGTCACCATGGATGGAGAATGCATCAAAAAAGTGTTCATGTGAATCAGCTCAGACTTCAGAGACTAGAGTTAAAATGAGAAAAGCACGGGAACTCAGAACAAAGAGGAATATACTGTATATATTTCATGCAGGGAACACTTCCTCTAGAAAACAGATTAGAGGAGAATTGTGGTAAATTTTTATGTGACTTCCATCCTAATCCTAACTATGTTTATGTGGAAATAAGTATGGGGTTTTTTTAAATGGGGGATTTATTCCCAAGTATTTATGTTCAGCCATGTGACCTTCAAGTCACAATTCTCTTTGCAGGAAAACAAGATTATACATAAAATATATTTGGATGTTTTGGAAATAAGGGACCTGCTCCTGAATAATCCTAAAAGATGCACATTACATTGTTCACCTTTCTTCACATGAGCACAGACTACATTAAAAAGCCAGATTCAACTGAACTTTGCTCAGAATGTGCCAAAATGCAGCTGGAGTCATGCTGTTCACACAGTAGATGAGTGTTTGGCTCATTCTGAGTGTTTTTTTTTTTTCACAATAGCAGAATTTCACACTTTGTTTCCCAGAAAGGTAAGTTCTTTCCAGCCTGGTGCAGTTCTTTTTCTTTCAAAGATGTCCGTCAGGTCAATTAATGACACTGAGGAAAAAGTAAAGTGGGTAACAATTGTATTCACCTTAGTGTTCATTGTAACACTTTGCATCAACGTCAAACAACACAATTAGAATTACCATATCACCTTAAACATCATGTTTTTCAATAGAGCCAGTTCACTCATTCAGCTGTGAGTCATCAAAAGCTGAGTAAGCAAGTTGTGAGTAATCAAGTGATGTACGCAAAGGTCCATTTAGCCCACCTTCCTGCTTCCCACAGTGTCCAATTGGATGGCTCCAGGAAGCTCCCAAGCGGGGCATGAAGACAACAGTTGAAACACATTGCTTCTGAACATACTGTATATCCACCAATACTATACAAATAGCTGCTGGGGGACTGCTCCTTGTTCATGAATTTTGTCTGAAACTTTTTTTAAAAAAACCATCTAAGCTAGTGGCCTATCATCACCACATCTTGTAGCAATGAAGTCTAGAAGTTAATTATGCATTGTGTAAAGACGTACAGGCATGCATGAGGTAAACTGGGCTCAACTCAAATAAAATCTCAGGAGCCAGCTGTCAAGTGACTTACTGCCCAATCCAATCCTGGGCTCATGTGACAGATGCAGGGCCACCGGCGTGCTGGCTGCTGCATCCTGTGCACTGTCTGGTGACCAGACTGACCTGGGAGTAAGAGTTGAAATGCTTACCATGGCAGTTATACAAGCACTGAGGACACATGTCGTTCCTATGCAAGTGCAAGTCCTATACTCTAAGAGAAGTCACTGCCATGAACTCTTAAAGGGTTCCCAAATTATTACTACATCCAAGTCTCCCACCACTCTTAACATTGCCCTATTAGCAAGACTCTGGATGAAATTTTACAACAGCTTTAACAGTGATAAATATTTTGTTAACAACTCTAGGCTACTGTGCATGTTCCCCAAAATTAGCACTATGTGGCTTCTATGTACACTTCTTCCATTTAAAACATTTTTAAAGCTACCTACCTATCCTTGCAAAAGGTATTGTGGTCATTTTCTGAACACCTTCTTTCCTGCCAAGTTATTCTTAGACTCAGGAGAATGAAACCAGTGCCCCTACTCAACTGTTTCACACTGCAAAGCTGAAATGGAGAGAAGCGTTTGGATGAAATAAGAGCAGACCTGAAACTGTGAACAGAACCAAATTAATACTCCCCCCTTTTTTAAGATGGAAAATGTTTGCCTATTGTCCACAACTGAATTTTTTCAATGTACTGCCTGTCTTGATATGTGTTCGTAGCGCATTCATTGATTCTGATGATATTGCAAGGCACCTCTCAGTAACCCATATCAGAGGTATTGGGAAACTTTCTAGAATCTAGGGAATCTTGCTAGATAAATAGTTAGACTTGGTGACAGTCTTGTTAAAAGAAAAGGAGGAATAAGGAAAGACAACAATTTACACCTGGACAATGTTGTGAACAATTTCATTAGTATAAGAATACATTTGGAGCCTGTTAATCTGCGGATTTTTCATCCACTGATCTGTCTCAGTGTGGGTCCCCTGAGCTCCGCCTGAGTCCTCCGAAGGAGGCCAGGGCTGTGCTTCATTCCCCTCCAGAGGGCTTTTTGATGCCCGCAGAGGCAGCGCGTGTTCACCTGCTGCTTCTGTGGGCTTCAGAAGGACCTGGAGATGCAAAAAACACCACTTCTGGTTTCCCTTGGGAAATCAGAAGTGACTGTTTTTCAGAATATTAGGTATTCTGAGGCTCAGGGAAGCCCTCCAGGGGCTTGGGAAACCGAAAGTGGCATTTGTTCACCTCTCCTTGGGAAACGGTGGTTTTTTTTGCCTCTCCAGATTATTCTGAAGCTCACAGAGGCAGCGGGCAGACACACGCTGCCTCCGCAGGTTTCAGAAAGCCATCCGGATGGGACCAGTGCACAGCTCCAGTCCCCTTTAGAGGGAAAAAGGGGCAGAAAATCACTGATTTGGTTATTTTCTGTATCAGTGAGGATCTGAGAATGGATCCCTCATGGATACTGAGGCCCCACCTACACTTATTAGTAGATAGGGTACTTGAGTCACTTTGACTCACTGATCAGCTTATCTACAACAGATAGAAAGGTTACAATTGGTACACATGTACTCCAATATAGCATGATTTTTTCTCTCTCCCTCGAAACATAGGGCAAGAAGACTGACTCATCACAGGAACCAACAGTCCTAGATAGAGCAACCCAAGACAGAAGGCCAAATAAGCAATTGAAAATTTGTGTTCAGATATTCTGACATTTCTGTTGTATTAAATAAATAATACATAGAAACTTCAGAAGATGTGGTAAGGGACCTTCCTTGTCTCATCAGTTTTGGCCAAGAGATAACTCAAAAACAGTGAACATTTCCCACCAGTTGTAACAGCCTTAACACAGATGGCCAAGCCTATCCAGTCTTACGGAGGAATCTTATGAGGGATCTTATGATCCGTCAACATAAGGCCAGGTCCACCATTACCCAAGCCACTCTTAACAGTGAGTAGCTCACCACCAAAGATGCAGGAGTCAGAAAGCCCTGCACTGGCTGCTGTTGGCTGCCAAACGTCTGCTGGAGCAGGTAGGTCAGCAGCAGTAGGTCATAACAGTCTCATAATGCTAGCCCTCATAATGCCTTTTAAAGGCATAAAAATGTCACTTCTGGTTTTGCCAAAAAACTAGAAGTGACTTTTTCCCCTCTTAACAGTCATTCTGAGCCCCACAGAGGCTGCAGGCAGATGCAAACGGCCTCTGCAGGACTCAGAAGACCCTTCAGAAGTGAGGGGAGCCTTTGGAGATGGGGGCCCAGCTATATCTGCAGTTAACTGGAACTGTGGATACAGGATCCACTGATATGGGGGCGGCTGTACAATTTAATACAGGCTCTTACAAATGTTGCTTATTTATTTATTTTTCACATTTTTACACCCCACTTCCTCAAATGAGCTCAGGGCCATGCACATGGTTCCTGCCCTTCTTTTGTCCTCACTACAACCCTGCAAGGTAGGTTAAGCTGAGAGAAGTAACTGGCCCAAGGACACCCAGATAGCTTCAGGGCTGAGCCAGGATCCCAGCACAATGGAATCCCAGCCAGTAGAGCTTGCGTCACCCTCCTCCCATACAGTGGGCAGGGCAATTCCCCAGACAGTGGATGTGGTGATGCACCATTGCCCCACTGCCCCACTGGTTTTTTTGGCTATAACTTTTGATAGAATATAGATAATTCAACAGTTTGTTTCTTTGCTTTCTGCATGAAATTACACATCAAACAATATATAACATGATGGTATTATTCAAAAGTACCAAGATTTTAAAAACTTTGGACAGTAGCGGTGTCATCCCCACAGCCATGGGCATCACCTGATGTAGCCCACACCCTCCGCATTCCCTTAGCGACGCCACAGGTTCCAGCACATTGTTTAGCTTACATTTTCACCACTTTTCCTATTTCCATTCTATAGCGTGGGGAAGTAAATAGTGTTTGTGTGTGTTTTTCACTGTGATCCTGGCTGATGAGCTAGTTACACAGGATGTATCCTGGAGTGCTCAAAAGTGACAAAGTGCTATAATAAAACCTCAATATATATATAAATAAAATCTCAAAAAATGGTCACCAAATACTCCCGTGTAACAATTGACCGTGAAATCATGTAATGACTTAGGGCCCAAACCTATCCAATTTTCCAGTGCCCGTGCAACTGTGTCAGTGGGGCATGCACTGCATCTTGAGATGGGGCAGCAGTCACAGAGGCCTCTTTAAGGTATGGGAACAGTTGTTCCCTTACCTCAGGGTTGCATTGCGGCTGCACCGGTACTGGAAAATTGGATAGGATTGGGCCCTTACTCTTGCTTTGACATGAGATAAATGTGAGAACTGAAGGCAAGCAGGTCGTAGCCACATTTGAGGTCATTTGGTTCTCTTTTGATGCAGATTTAACTGAATGTTAAAATCAGTTTCCAGTGTCAATGTTCAGCGACTCTTCTTTCTCTTGTTATTCAGGTGCCCAACTCCCGGCTGTGATGGTTCTGGTCATATAACAGGAAATTATGCATCACATAGGAGGTAAGTGGAACCTGCAGGGGAAGAAATGGGAGGAAGTTATGGGTAAGAAAGATGGAGCTTTGGTCACATAATAGAAATGAAAGGGAGCCTAAGGTCCAAATCCCAACCAACTTTCCCACACTGACACAGCTGTATCAATGGGGCAGGTGCTGCATCCTGCAGTTGGGGGGCAGTCACGGAGGCCTCCTCAAAGTAAGGGAATATTTGTTCCCTTACCTCAGAGCTGCATTACCCTCACCTCGGAGCTGGAAAGTTGGGTGAGATTGCGCACTAAGGGCCCAATCCTATCCAACTTTCCAGCACTGGTATAGCCACAATGCAGTCCCAAGGTAAGGAAACAAGTGTTCCCTTGAGGAGGTCTCTGTGGTTGCCTGCCCAACACAGGATGCAGCACATGCCCCACTGGCACAGCAGCACTGGCACTGGAAAATTGGATAGGATTTGGCCCTAAGTGAAGGGGGGGGAAGGGATGCTTTGAAGGAAAGGTGTGAAAAAAGTTGCTGAGAGTGAGGGAAAGAGAGTTCCCTGAGGGAACAGATTTTTATTTCCAGTCTGGGGTTTCCCAGAATGCTGGCACAAGACAGAATGTTTTCACACATTTTTGTGTTAAAGTATTTAAAATGACTAGGAGGCAGTCTTGTCAGCTACGTAAGGATCTTCATATACATTTAGGAATCAAGGCTCTTATATGTTTAAATGCATATCTGGGAAAATCCATTCATGAAATGGATCCATTTCCACGGTACACGTACGATTTCTTTTGAATGTTTGCAAGCAAATACAAGAGCATTCAGGGTTGCTCAGGATTCCTCTGAGTTTTGCTCCAGTTAGTCATTAGGAGGTAGCCTGGCCACAGTTCCTGGCATGACCGACCCATCTCAGGCTGAGCAGGAGAGGGAATTATGCAGTGGGTGACTGGAGAGAGGGTGGGTTTGCTGTTGCTTGAACAGAGGGTTGTGTACTGTGCAAAACAGATGTTTCCCCCCACAGGCTGAAGGTACTCAAGTATTTCTTAAAGCAATGAATCCTCTCAGGACTCCTGATTGCTTGGACCTGGCAATGTTGCCACACCTGAGTTTACCTCAGGACTGCTGCATTTCCACATGCCAGGAGAGCCGCCCTGTCTCTTCTCTCAGACCTCTCCGCAGTCTCAGGCCATGTTTTTCTCCTGCTGACACTGTTGTCCTCATCCACACAGAGCCATACCCCTCGCTAAGCTATGGGGCTTTGTTGCCCCCTCCTGGAGACAGGAGATGGTTCATTCACCTCAGCCAGTGTACACACTGTGCATTCTGCCTCCCAACTGCCTCCATTTCCAGCTGCTCACCACCTGTCTCCTTCTATTCACTGCAGCACTGCCCGCAAGGCAAGTGAGGGAAGGGAAGCCAGCAGGGACTGGTCTCTCTGAAGGCACTGAGGACAGGAAAGAAGCAATATGGGCATAGGCACATCTGGGATTCTGAAAGGGCAACTTGAGAAATGGGTGATGGATCTGGCTGGGGGGGGACGACTCTGAGCACAGAAGAAAGGCAAGGCAATACGGATCACCGTAGACCACTTCACATAGTCTACCTATTTGAAGTACCACCGGAAGTAACTGGTGATGACATCATCGCCAGTTATTTCTGGGTTGGGAGACCAGATGCGATGAGGCAAACACCAGTAAGAAGCTCAGGGTGGATGAGAGAACTTTTTTCAAGTGCAGAAAAGCATGATTTGGAGCTCTGCCTGCCGAGCCTCCTACCACTGTTTGTTGTGTCACATTCCTGGTCTCGCTGCCAGAGCAAAGGCCCACGATGGTGCCCCCCACGGGATGCCACCACCCCTCTGTGCACAAATCTACCCCCCCACACACACACAGACGCACACACACTTACCTGGTGCACACAGAGCCTTGCGCAACTCCAGGACGCATTACAGAACCCTCCTGAAGTTTCCCCAACGCTTTAAACTGTGCTTCCAGCAAACTGTGCTTCTGCTGGGAGCCTCAGTGAGGCTTCCACATGATCCTAGAGGCTCGCAAGGCTCCTCGCCGGGGCATTTGGCCCTTTCATTCAATGACAGGTCCGCCACTGTCTCCCCTCAAATAATAGCTACTTTCTAGGATTCTTGGTTTTGCCAGGAGAGGCTGTGAAAAAGGAGTAAATGGCCTTTGGCAAGGATCGGCAACCTGCCTGCGGTTTAATTGCAGTTTAAAAAGTGCTTTTATACCATTGTAGAATAGCAGGCAGGTAGTCTCCACCAATTAGAACGGCTATTTCCAGGTTGTGTTGAGATTGTGACCCCCTCCCTTGGCCTTGGTCACCCCAGAATGCAACTTGGAAATCTTTAATGACTTCCTCCTTGCATTCTTCAGTACACCAGGCCCCGGGGGGGGGGGGTCACTTGCTTTGGCGTGATTCGAAAATAGCCATTCTAATCTCTGGAGACTGCCTACTTGCTGCTCTACAATGGTAAGAAAAGTGTTTTTTAAACTGCGATTTAAACAGATGCTTTGAAAAAAAGAAAAATAATGGATTTGACTATTATTGTTGTTGTTGTTGTTATTTATATACCGCTTTTCAACAAAAGTTCACAAAGCGGTTTACTATCTGCAGATCAACCTGTATTTTTTTATACAAAAAGCCAACCTAAAGCATGTCAGCAAACCAGGCTCCAGGCTGAGTCGCATCATTTTCTCGCTGACAAAAACACACTCCAGAAGCAGGCTTTTCATGTAAAAAATGCAAAAGCTCAGCAACCTGGAAGTTTTGGCATGATGCGGTGACATCATCACATCACCGCCAAAACTTCCAGGTTGCTGAGCTTTGTGCTGAAGGTGGGTCACGGGGCTAAAAAGATTGAGAACTGCTACTATAGACTAAAATCCTTGTGAATACACACATACATATTTCTAGGAGTAGAAATTCCATTTCAATTCCACAGTCATTTCCACTTGTTTATGGCAAAGTGCGCAAATTGCAAAGTGCTCATGCATGTTAGCAACAAGTGAAGCCTACTTTCATCTCTTTAATCTGATTTAACCCCTCCCCCCAATTTTAGAATCAGATTAGAAGCTCTCTCTTCAGCAAAAGAAAAGAGTTAGATTTTAGCTGACACAAAATTCCTGTTAATAACACTGCCTATTTATGACTTCTATTATCTTTTTCAAACATTAATGGGGACCTCAGCCTCCCATTTGAACGGTTCCATTAACAGCTGCTGTCTGCTAGTAAATTTCTTTTAATCTCAACAGTATTAATTGCAAAGTACACCCCCTTTCAAAGTGAGTTTTTTTCCCTTCTTAATTTTCACTACTGTTTTCTCCCCTTTGTGAGGTGTAGAAGCAGTCATCAAGATCAAAGCACAGGCGGGAGAAACATTCCTTTTAGCTGTTGGAAAAGGAGACGCTCAGTACAAGGAAGGACGTTTTTACAGAAAGCTGATGCAGGTTTATGAGCCAGGAGCCCAGGCCAGTGTTCATTCCAGCTGAAACACTTAGGTTCAGGACAAATGTGTAGTTATTCTATGGGGAAAAAAATCCATAATTCACAACAGTGGGATTCAAGACATGGGATTTACAATCCCTTGTTCACTGCAATCCAGGACTTTCTTCAAAGTAAAAACTGTGTCACGGCCCAATCCTGAGCTGTCCAGGATTGGGTAAAATCCTCAGTCTTCCACATTGTAGGTTCCAGACAGTTTTCCTGCTTTTAACCTATACCCTGAATGCTTTGTGTTCATATATATGTATTGCACATACGTATGTATTGGAAATGTATTGCACATACACATACATACCTACATATATGTAGGTATGTATGTCTATGTGCAATACATTTCCTACCCTTGATAGAGGGCAAGCTGTGAATCAAAAGCAAAGTTAGATGCTGCCAGGCTGCAAGTAAAACGTTCTCTCTTCCTCTTTTTCAAAATGTAGTTTATCAGGCTGCCCTCGTGCCAAGAAAAGCGGGATCAAGATCACCCCCACAAAGGATGACAAAGAAGACCCAGAGCTGATGAAGTAAGTGAGCAGAAAATACCTCTGCAGATATCCCAACAACTGTATTTTATGATTCCTACACATGGGTATATAGAGAAACCCGCTGACCACCTGCATGTACATGAATCATTTTCTTTTAGCATACAAGCATGTGGCAATATTCATTTTCAGACATACTAACATTGTGTCAGTATAAGACACAAACCACAGCAGGAGTGAAAGGGTTTGATATTGTTAAATGAACCCCACCAAATCAATTTAGGGCACAATCCTACAATGCACTTGGGTCGATGCAAGTCCCTTGCACCGACCCGAGAGTGCCGCAAAAGTGCCATAAAGCACTTTTGCGCCACGGGTTGGGGAGAGTACACTCCCTGCACTGACGTGGGCCCCGGAGGAAAGGTGAGTTGTGTCAGCTGAGCTTGGCTGATGCGGGGGGGTGGGTGAGGACGGGGAGTAGGAGGAAGGGAGGTGTTTCAGGACAGGGGGAATGTACGTGGTGAGTGGGACTGTGGGTAGGCGGAACTGTGGGCGAACGGGCAGGAGTGGGAGGTGGGGCCAAGATCCAGCAGTTATGCCAGATCCTGACCCCGTTCCCAGGCAGCCCGGGACAGTACCGGGCTGCTCTGATTTGCGCCATCTCATCAGGTGGCACAGATCCAAGTAGATCCTTTGGGGCTGCTACAGCATGACACAGGGTAAGGGGAAACATTTCCCCTTGCCTCAGGCTGCGCTGCTTTTTGCCCCAAACTTGTACTGGATGCAGCGCAGGGCCACTGGTCTGCCTGTTTCCAGGGCAAGTTAGAATTATGCTTTCACTTGGCTTCTCCCCAAGTGAAATAAATTACTGGCTTGTAATCCTCAAACAAAGATGAAGTTATTCCACCTACTCTTAATTTTCACTCACCCTGTAACTGTACTGAAGGATTGCTTGTTTCATGGACACCTGTTAACACCGTGATGTAAAATTGGTCTGCAATTTCATTAACTCCAATTTAATTGATGCTAGTAACGTCTGAATATTTTTGGCTTGAGAGTAGTGGAATTTGGTATATTACTAGTTTATGTATCCAATTAATGACCACCTTACTCTAACCCATTTCCAGTCATCAGAGTGCTTGACTGGCAAACATTTCAATCACAAATTAAAATCCTAGCACAAGGACTTAGAACAAGGACTGAGGATTCTTAAAGGGCTGTTGCCACACATGCTGCAAATGTGTGTTTGCTCTCAGATCTCAGTGCCCATTTTGATGAAAGCAAGATAACAAAATGGCCTTTCCTTCAAAAAATAGTACAGGTGGGGCCTCACTATCCACGGGGGATTCATTCTTCCCCCCCTGCCCCCTGCAAATACCTAAAATTGTGGATAAGCGAATCCGTGATTTTCGGCCCCTCATGTCCTCCGATGGGAACTGGAACTGCCTTCCATTCTCTCCAGAGGGCTTTATGAGGCCCGCAGAGGCCACACACATCTGCCTGCGGACTTCAGAAAGGTCTGGAGAGGTAAAAAAACGCCACTTCCAGTTTCCCAAGAAAAACCAGAAGAGACATTTTTATGCCTTTTCAGGCATTTTGAGACCTGGGGAAGCCCTCCAATACAGCTCCAGTTGCCTTTGGAAGTGCAAGTGGGGCCTGAGTCTGGCTCAGCAAAGGTCCAAAGGACCTGCATTGGGTCAGATTCGCAGATACAGGATCCACAGATACTCCACCTGTAGTAACTTTTGTTGATTATATTTTAATTATCTTGCATTGATGAGAAGCCCTTTCAGGATCCTGGACTCCTTTAGGTTGCAATTTTATACATGCTCTTCTCCCACAGCAAGCCCCACTGAACACTATGGACTTCTGAAGAATGCATAGGATTGTCCTATAATATGGTTTTGTAGTTTTGTAGACATTTAAATTTAACTAATGGCCAAATTCTATCCATCTTTCCAGCACCAGTGCAGCCACAATGCAGCCCTGAGGCAAGGGAACAAATGCTCCCTTACTTTAAGGAAGCCTCCCACCCTTCCACCTTTCAACTTGTGTTTCCATCACCCTGTGATTTTTCTCTGTTGTATTACAGGCATAGAAAACAGCAAGGCAAGGGTGCGAAAATTCTGCACACTTAGGCACCTGCTGTAAACAGTGATGCCATAAGCGATCCAAAGGCCTTGTAAGAACCAGATGATGTTTGGAGCCATCTGCTCTGTCTTCTATCCCTAGGAAGGAGAGCATTTGCACTAAATGAGCCGTGTCACAATTAGCAGGAGTAAGCAGAGTTTATTAAAAACTGAGCAACCCACATTTAAAATCTACAAGAAAAAAATCCTCACTTTTCACTTTAATGTTCTGAATTGCTTGGGGAAGTGGAACCACACATAACCCATACTGTCATTCTACTGTCCAATGGCACTAAGAGAAAAAGAGGGAAACTGGTCTGCCTGCCAAAGATAAATGCTGCAATGTGCAGTTTATAACCCATTAGTGCAACGAGCTGGGCAGCTCCTTCCTCTGTACCGACTTCCTCTGTGTTCATGTCAGGAAATTAAAGTAGGATCAATGAAGCCTGTAGGTTGTCCACGTGTTACTTAGGATTGCCAAACATTGATTTTAAAAATACTGCCCGCTCTTCACCAGTAGGCCAAAGGATTGTCAGAGCTAACCATAGGCAACCCTCCAGAGGGAGACAGAAGTTAGGCAAACTGCCCAACCTATGCAGGATTGGGCTGTACTGTGAAGACGCTTCCCACAGTTGCAAAATGGCTGCTGACAGAACAAAGGACAATTGTATCTATTATGGGGTACAAGCCATGATGTGTATGTGCAACCTCCTGATTTTAGAAATGGGTTATGTCAGAATGCCAGATGCAAGGGAGGGCACCAGGATGAGGTCTCTTGTTATCTGGTGTGCTCCCTGGGGCATTTGGTGGGCCGCTGTGAGATACAGGAAGCTGGACTAGATGGGCCTATGGCCTGATCCAGCGGGGCTGTTCTTATGTTCTTAAACTACAATTCCCAGGAGGCCTTGCAGGTCTTATTATCAGGTGTGCTCTCTGGGGCATTTGGTGGGCCGCTGTGAGATACAGGAAGCTGGACTAGATGGGCCTATGGCCTGATCCAGTGGGGCTGTTCTTATGTTCTTATGTTCATGGAGCGCTCTGTTGGTGGCCATTTTGGGAGTGCTGCTGCAAGAGGTGACAGTACTATCCCATCCATTGCCAGACCTGTCTCCAGACCCTGAAGCAAGCAATGGGGGCAGCAGTGGGGGTGAGGAGCAGCACCCTCCAAACACCTCTTTTTGCAGCCTCCCTGACCCCTTTTCTTTCCTCAGACTTGCACCAGCAAAAGAGTTGGCACAGGTGTGAGGAGACCCACTGTAGAGAAGGAGGCTTTTGGAGGGGTAAGCGGATTTAAATCCCTTTCACCTCCTAAACCTCCTGATCCATACCCTCTTCCCACTGGATACAGCACGCACCTTTTTGGCACAGCTACACCAGCAGGGGGGAGGCATTGAGGATAGGATTTCTGTAAAAGTTGGAGCCTAGAGGTCAGAACTAGAGAATAAACTGGAGCCAGTGAAGCCTACCATTTCCCAGGCACTGCAGCTTGAAAAGGAAGGCTTTACAGATTAAGGAAGTCAATGACCAGGCTGTGGGAGTGGAGTCACTCTGCGCTAGAAGATGCTCCAGCCAGGGCAGCTATGCACAGTGCTTCCTAGTTCTAGCCCTAGCAACTCTTAAGGGTGGCGCATGGGTAAGAAAAGGTCCGGTGGGTCAGGGACAGAGCCAGGAACGAACCTACTGTGCCTGGGTGAAACCTCGTGCATTATGGGTGAAACCTCACACAATCTGGTGTTTACTGACTTTTCAATCACTGGTACTAGTTATTTGACAGAGCATACTTCTACTGTTCAGACCAATAAATACTGCCTGGTGGACAATTGTTTCTGTGTAAAATCTCATATTCTGAATCATTTCACAATGAGGGTCTAGTCTGAACAGTATCAAGCCAGCTAATGGATAATGCTTTTCCCAAGTGGCCATTTGCTTTAAGGAAGCTGTCATTTTGGAAGGCTGAAGGGAGGGGGAGACACTTTTAAAAGTTGTACAGATGCCAGTACTAGAGACCAAAATAAAAATAAAAATAGAAACTGTAACCTAGAGCTCTGTGATACCCACTGAAGGTACACATAATGGATGGTTCTCCTCTATCTTCAAAACTCAGAGTCCAAGGCAACTTTCAGGACCTCAAAATGAATTTGTTTCAATGCATTATGGCTGCGGATTTCAAACTCTCCGGGAGTTTGAAACCCGCAGTAAGTCTTTGCAGGGGCGGGGGGAGGCAGCAAGGGCAGGGGGAAGGCAGCGACGCAATCCCCAGGATCGTGTCGCTCTGGGGGCTGCAGGGACTGGGGTCCAGTCCCTGCAGCAGCCGTCCCTGTGTGTGGGGAGCCCTGTGCGAGCTCCTGCAGGGCGCCCCAGGTCAGGGAAAGGGAGATTGGAGCAATCAGCTCTGCCTCCACAAAAGCAGAAGCGGAGTGCGATCACCCCACTCTCCCTTTCCCTGACCTGGGGAGCCCTGCAGGCGCTCACGCAGGGCTCCCCGCACACAGGGACGGCTGCTGCAGGGACTGGAGGGTGCACCCTAGTCCCTGCAGCCCCGTCAGACAGGAAAGCGGAGCGATCGTGCTCCACTTCCGGTTTTGCGGAGTGGGGCACAATCGCTCCACTTTCGCTTTTCCTGACCTGGGGAGCACTGCCGAAGGTTGCGCAGGGCTCCCTGCACCCCCGAGAGGCTGCAGGAGGCTTGGGCAAGTGCACCAAAGCCCCTGCAGCCCCCCTGAATGGTGCGATCCTGTGGATCACGCCGCTGCCTTCCCCCTGTCTCCTGGCTGCCCCCGCCCCTTAAGGGGGCAGAGGCCAGGACCCACAGGCTGGGGCATCACAATGCCCCAGTTTGAATACCACTGCATTATGGCCTTGAAAATTATAGGCCCATATTTCATTCTTCCAAGACCTTTACCAAATCCACAGGATGAGAGATCCTACAGAGACATCAGCACCCACAAGGACATTCTGTTCGATGACCATTCAGCTTCCATTTTATTTTTAAAGTCTTCAGCTCTTTCACTTCTAGAGATATAAGGAGGAAAACATATAGGCATACATTTGTTCAGTGAGAAACAAACTCATTCCAAACGTGTGGAGGATGCTTAGGGCTTATAAAAGTCAAGAAGACATCCATCAGAAAATAGAAGTCTCTTGCCCAAATGAGGAAAACAAGAAAGAAACACAAATGCTGGCAAAAGTAATGAGAGCTGACAAAAAGGGATGCACAGAAAGAATATTAGTAGCACATGGCAAAAACCAGCAAGGCAATCTGCAAACACTTCTTGAAATATATCAAAAGCAGGCAACTTGCCAGGAAGGCAGTTGTACCATTAGCTATCGAGGGAATAAAAAGGAAATTTAAAGAGCACAGAGAGATTGCAGAGGGACTGAATAAATTGTTTGCATCTATTTTCAGTACAGCAGATGTAGGGTAGATACCTGTGCCTGACCTGACCTTCTCAGGAAGGGTGTCTAAAGAACTGAGTCAAGCAAGAGTGATGAGAGATGGGGTTCTAGAGTGAATTGAGGAATTAAAGATTAACAAATCACCCAGTGTGGATGGCACTTAAGGAAGTGAAATGTAAAATTGCTGATCTGCCAACAAAAGTATATAACTTGTCCTTTAAATCAGCCTCCATGCTAAAGAACTGGAAGGTAATGAATGTAACACCTATATTTAAAAAGGTATTGGGGGGATCCAGGAAATTACAGTCAGTTGTAAACACGTTTCGAGTTAGTTGGTGAAAAGCATAAAATTATGAAGCATATATAGAAGAACAAGACTTGCTGAAGGAGAATCAGCATGCTTTCTGCAAAGGTACGTCCTGCTGCACTGGCCTTCTAGAGTTCATTGAGCATGTCGAGAGGCAGGCGGATAGCAGCAACATTGGACTTGAACTTTTGAGCAGCTTTTGAGAAAATGCCTTAGGCTTCTGAGGAAACTATCATGGAAGAAGGGAACAGGCTCTTCTATGGATTGGTTAAAGAACAGGAAGCAGGCAGTAAGAATGAATGAATGAATGAATGAAGCTGCTAACATTATACTGCTTCTATGCAAGTCAGTTGTGTGGCCACATTTGGAATACTGTGTTCAGTTCTGGTCACACACCTCAAAAACTGGAAAAGGTGCAGAAGAAAGCAACCAAAATGACCAGAGAGTTGGAGCATCTTCCTTATGAGAAAAGGCTACAACTGGGGGGGGGGGGGGCGTAGCTTGAAAAAAAGAAAAGGCAATTAAAGGGGACATGGTTGAGCCTTATAAAACTAGAAATGGTGTGGAAAATGTATTTTCTTTTCTTCTACTCTCATAATACGGGAAGCAGAAATTATCCAATGAAATTGATGGGCAGGAGATTTAGGAGAGATAGAAGCAGGTTCTTTAAACAGTGCATAATTAGTCTGTGGAATTCCATGGCACAAGATGTGATGATGACCACTAGTGTGGATGTCTTTAAGAAGAAATAGGACAAAGCCACAGAGGACGGAGCTATCAATGGCTGTATGGTGACTATGTGCTACCTCTCTGGTACAGCAGTAATCTGCCTCTGAAAACCCATTGCCCTGGAGCAATGGCTAGAGACTAGGGATCCTTTTTTCCTGCTTCAGGGCTTCCCAGAAGGTGTTGGTGGGCTACTGTGGGAAGCAGATTGCTGGACTAGATGACCCCCCCCCACCCCCGCTTAGGCGTAATCCAGCAGGACTTTATTTCTTATGTGTTAATATTGTTTAAATTTTATTTTGTTAAAATTGTTCAACTTTACCTTAAGCACAAATACATACTTGTAGTTCAGATTTGCTGTTGAGTTTTTCCTGCTTTTGTGTGTACCCCAACATCATATTTTTAGTTTGGCCTGCCTTTACTGTATATTTAAGCCAATTGGGTAGGGCTAGTGAAGGCAGAGAATGAGAAGCAGCAGCAGTTGTAATGCACTTTTTCAGTACTTCAGTACTTTCAAATACACTATCTTGAAGCATAAGCCTATCCCTGTTTATTTAGAAGTAAGTCATTGCCAGGAAAGTACATGGGATTATAGTCTTCCAGCCACCCAGTGAAATAGGTCAGTATTATTATTCCCTAACTGCAGAGAAGGCTGAGTCTAACAGAGAGTGGCATGCCTGAGTGAGCTCATGGCTATAGAATTGTAACAATGTTCCAATGGGAGTACTATTATTATTAGTATTAGTATTAGTATTACTATATTCCTATCCTTGCCACTATCACAGCATTCAAAACTCAAGGTGTGCATGTTATTTTTTCCATTACTACCTATAAACTACCACATGTGCTATGTTTAATTGTTACTCGTTTGCATGGAGGAGAGTTATAACTTATCTATGTAATGCTGCATGTCTGGGTCAGAGAGCTTGCACCTCCTCAAACCCCCCTCATGTAGGCTACACCAGTGGTGTAGCTAGAGGGGGTGCAAAGCACTACAATTTGCAGGAAACCTCACCGCAGTGTGCTTGCAGCTCCTCCCCCTCCAGAGCTATTCCCAGTGGGGAGAGCAAAACAGAGACAAATGCCTCCGTTTTGCTCCCCCTACCCGGAAAGGCTCCAAAGGGGGGGACTGCTTGCATGCTGCGGTGAGACTCCCTGCAAAACTTAGAGCTTTGCACCCTCTCTAGCTACGCCGTTGGGCTGCACACTTTGCAAAAACCGGGGACTCTCTGAAATGGATGGCAGGCAGGAGAAAAAGCTAGAAGCTTTCCCCTCCCTTGCCAAATTCCTCTAGTCCTTGGGAAAGTAGCATTTTGTCTTCTTTAACAAGGTACACTCTCACGGAGGTCCCTGCAGGTTTGCACTAAAGAGGCTCAACAGTCATTCCGTGGCTCCATCTGTGTGCCAGAAAACCACTTGGCTGCTGTCCGAGATTTTCACGCCGCCGCCGAGAAGAAACTATTATAGTCCCTGGTGCCTTGTTGCTCTTTCCTCACGCCATTTACCACGCCATTTACATCTGAGAGCATGCTTTCTGCCCCCTAACCATGCAGTATCGCACAGATAACAAATTGATTAGCAATCTCCTACACATCTCCTCCATCTTCTGCCTCTCTGCTTAAAAAGAAGAAGACAATTCAGGAGGGTAACTATTCAATTGACCAGTCATTAGTACCACTTCAATTAAAAAGCAATAATACATTTTAAAAGCATACTGACACATGCAATTGCACACACACACACTATACATCCCAAGCCAGCTGTTTGCCACAATGAGGCTCTGGTTTATTTTTTACAATAAAAGTGTAATGAAAGTTAAATTAACAGTGTAAAATATGTAACGGCTGGGCCGTAAACCCTGCATACTAATGGCAGCCTTTCCCTTTCTTTCCTCCTTCAGCCCCTCTCTTTTTCTCCTGAGGTTTCAGTAATTTGCTTGCGATCATATAAACAGCGATGCAGTTATGAATTTAGTGAGCATCCTGCTGGCAACGATATAAGAAGTGAATGGTGCAGCATTTGCAGATGATTAAAAACAGCATCAGCGTTTTTCAAATTATCTCGGAGGGTGGATGAATTAACAGAGGGGCAGCCCTCAACTGTCAAATTCCCTGTGTTTTTTTTTTTTTTATGGAATAAAATAAAAATAATGATGATGACAATGAAACATAGAATGTGCTTTTCCAGCGCAGGCGGGTGGTGTTTTGACAGTCATGTTTGATGTGCCTAATTGCCGCCTTGCATAAAGGGGTGGCTCTGCCTTTCACACTGACTCCTTTCTTTCAGGCTCTTAGTAACAAACTTGTTCGTCTGTGTTCGTTAGTGACATGTGTGTTTAAACAAATGCAAACAGCTATAGGAGCTGTAAGGAATAATCCTAAACTGTGCTGGTGCAGTGGGGCCCCATGGCCTACGATGCATCCAATGCAGCTCAGGAGGCAGCTGGAAGTCTCCTAGGGATACAGGGATTTATTTTCCCATTACCCTGCCTCAGACGTCCCTATGAGACTTCTCAGATCCACACCAGCTATATAACTGGCACAAATCCGGAAGCCCCAGGCAGGGCTGCCTGGCCTTGGAAGGAGATTAGGAAATGCAGGAGGAGGCGTCTGCTGGTGTCATCCCCCTCCTGGGCCTGATCCACCTCTCGTTCTCCCCCCCCCCCCGCTCAGAAACATCCCCTCCCCGCCTCCAAAATGCTCTCTCCCAGCCCCCGCACCACCTGGCACAACCTTACCTATGCTAGCTGGCGCTGGGATGGGATGCAGCACTACCAGGCCGGTAGAGGCTGTTCAGTGAGTGCTACTGGCTCACAGGTCATTTGAACATGCATCATTGCATGTTTGCGACACTCTGAGCCAGCATGGGGACGGCTGCACTGGCTCAGCCCAAAGTTAGGATTGCACTGTTAATTGCAAGGGCAACACTTAAGTGACATTGATAACTTTGGGTTTCAGAAAAGATGGGAGCAAGTAAGAGCGCAGGCAGGTGGATTTAGGGCAGAACCTTGGGGTCAGGGAGAAATCTGTTGGGTCCAGGGAGAAGGCTGAAGGAATCCTGTGGGTCAGGTTGTTGACCAAAGAAAGAATGTGGTGGGTAAGGGGTAGAGCCAGGATGAATTTGTGCAGAACCTGGCCAGGTCCTGACGTCACTGTCTTCACAGACCCCAGTGGTGGTTATCTGACAAAATATAGTTTGCAGGATTCAACCAGTAAAATACATGTGGTTTATTTTGCAATGCTAATTTAAGAAGGGTAGAAAGGAAACTCACCACCATTAGATATCAGATCATGTTTTGTTATTCCTCAAGATGATCTGTATTTCTGAGCAGCTCACTTGTTCCAAGCATACTGGAGAGGTTTACATGGTACATAAGAACATAAGAACAGCCCCACTGGATCAGGCCATAGGCCCATCCAGTCCAGCTTCCTGTATCTCACAGCGGCCCACCAAATACCCCAGGGAGCACCCCAGATAACAAGATACCTCATGCTGGTGCCCTCCCTTGCATCTGGCATTCTGACATAACCCATTTCTAAAATCAGGAGGTTGCGCATACACATCATGGCTTGTAACCCATAATGGATTTTTCCTCCAGAAACTTGTCCAATCCCCCCTTAAAGGCGTCCAGGCCAGACGCCAGCACCACATCCTGTGGGAAAGAGTTCCACAGACCGACCACATGCTGAGTAAAGAAATATTTTCATTTGTCTGTCCTAACCCGCCCAACACTCAATTTTAGTGGATGTCCCCTGGTTCTGGTATTATGTGAGAGTGTAAAGAGCATCTCCCTATCCACTCTGTCCATCCCCTGCATAATTTTGTATGTCTCAATCATGTCCCCCCTCAGGCGTCTCTTTTCTAGGCTGAAGAGGCCCAAACGCCGTAGCCTTTCCTCATAAGGAAGGTGCCCCAGCCCCGTAATCATCTTCGTCGCTCTCTTTTGCGCCGTTTCCATTTCCACTATGTCTTTTTTGAGATGCAGCGACCAGAACTGGACACAATACTCCAGGTGTGGCCTTACCATAGATTTGTACAACGGCATTATAATACTAGCCGTTTTGTTCTCAATACCCTTCCTAATGATCCCAAGCATAGAATTGGCCTTCTTCACTGCCGCCGCACATTGGGTCGACACTTTCATCGACCTGTCCACCACCACCCCAAGATCTCTCTCCTGATCTGTCACAGACAGCTCAGAACCCATCAGCCTATATCTAAAGTTTTGATTTTTTGCCCCAATGTGCATGACTTTACACTTACTGACATTGAAGCGCATCTGCCATTTTGCTGCCCATTCTGCCAGTCTGGAGAGATCCTTCTGGAGCTCCTCACAATCACTTCTGGTCTTCACCCCTCGGAAAAGTTTGGTGTCGTCTGCAAACTTAGCCACTTCACTGCTCAACCCTGTCTCCAGGTCATTTATGAAGAGGTTGAAAAGCACCGGTCCCAGGACAGATCCTTGGGGCACACCGCTTTTCACCTCTCTCCATTGTGAAAATTGCCCATTGACACCCAGTCTCTGCTTCCTGGCCTCCAACCAGTTCTCAATCCATGAGAGGACCTGTCCTCTAATTCCCTGACTGGAGTTTTTTCAGTAGCCTTTGGTGAGGGACCGTATCAAAAAAACACAAAGCAGTAAAATGCATACAAAGCAGTAGCAGGTAAAGCAGGTAAACTAACCTATGATAGTTTAAAACTATCATAACAGTCAGGAAATTAAATAACCTGGGAAAATAAAAAGGTTTCCTTGTGATGCCAAAGGACTTCAAACTATAGTCAAAGTAGTGCCTCAAAGAACTCAAAGTTTGTGGCCATTTTTACCATGATGTGGGGTCAGCTGTGGGTTTTGAGAATGGCTGGATTTCTGGTTTCAAGTCTCCACTTTGTGTCTCTCTAGGTGCCCTGTACCTGGTTGTGTTGGGCTGGGACACATCAGTGGGAAATATGCCTCTCATCGCAGTGCCTCAGGGTGTCCCCTTGCAGCCCGGAGGCAGAAGGAAGGGTCTCTCAATGGTTCATCCTTTTCATGGAAGTCACTCAAGAACGAGGGTCCCACTTGTCCCACCCCAGGCTGTGATGGCTCAGGTCATGCAAACGGAAGCTTCCTCACTCACAGAAGGTAACTATAATGTATGCAGCATCAGTGTCTTATGTGTTAATGATCTGGAGGGTGATGTAATTAGCTAAATACTCCAGTAATCTAAACACAGATGGTATGACTTGGTGGAATTGAAGGGGCAGAGAAATCTCATCAGGCTTCTGATTGTTGGATGTTAAAGATTCATTTAATTCAAATGTAGGCAAAAGTCATTTCTGCTCAAAATCTTTCATTCATCCCAGTGTAATGGCAGCTAATTGGAATAATCCTTTGTTTGCTCTTAAATTAACTCTCCACATTGAACCGCAGATTCAGAACTCATTCTCTCATATGATATCAGATAAACTGGGAATACTGTGGGAGACTTGCTTTCTCCTGTACTGTGTGGCATGACTGAAACATATGATCAATCTCAGTTTATGTTACTACTGTAGTTTTAGGAGGCATATGAATGCAAAGGTAGGGAATTGGTTGTACAACGTACAACCTATTTGTGCAAACGTTACTACTTCAAGGGCCAGTTATTCTGCATCCCCCTACACTTAGGTTTAGCTGAACTGAGGGATCATGAAAGCAACTGCTCACTGGCGTTGAGTTTTCCAGCAGAATGGCAGGTGCAAGAGACAGAATTCTAGCTGTATCTCTTGTCCTTAAAACACATACAGGTTGAGACTAATTATTATTCGCGTGGTTTCCCTATCCACTCACTGGAATAATAAAATATGCAGGGGCAAATCAATTTAAAAAAACAAAGTTTCTTTGCTCCAGTGATTGAAAAACAGCCTTGCTGACCTTTTGACTCTAAGATAAGAGTCATTAAGAAG
Source organism: Tiliqua scincoides (assembly GCF_035046505.1). NCBI lineage: Eukaryota > Metazoa > Chordata > Lepidosauria > Squamata > Scincidae > Tiliqua > Tiliqua scincoides. Next base: position 218,699,874 of record NC_089824.1, on the reverse strand, counting down.
ACAATCCCTCAGCACTTCACTCAGCCCCTCCCTTCACCAATGCAAAAGGATCACCTTTCTTTCAGGTGCTGGGGGAAAGGAGGGGTCAGAAGGAGAGAGAAGGATTGATGGATTGTTAACCTGCTGCCCTCTCTCTCTCTCTCTCTCTCTCTCTCTCTCTCATTAAGGAGGCTGTTGTTAAAGGGCTGTTCAGTTTTTAAAACTGATTTTAAAGGGATGCATTTTTCCCCTTCTCCAGGGATCAGCACATTCCTTCTCATTTGCAGGGGCCATTCGTGTTGAGTCAAATCCGTGTATAAAAAATCCATGTATAAATTGGCTGGACCTGCATATGTATATGGTCAGACCAATAGTTAATCTAGGTCAGCATTGTCTTTACTGACTCCTAGTGGCTCTCCAGGGCTGGAACTGAGGAGAGATACTGACAGTCAAAGTTAACAGCCCTAACAGCACAATCCTATGCATCTCACTCAGAAATAAGTCACGTTGTATTCAATGGGGCTTACTCCCTGTATAGGATTGTAGTCTTACAGCCCAATCCTATGGGCTCTTTACATCACCCAAAGTGTTCCGAAACAAGTGCTCCAGCAGTGTAAACTGCTTTACAGCTGTCTTAAACATGAAAATGGAGAGGCTACAGAGCAGGGAGGAAGTAAGTTCAGGTTCAGGAAGGGGATGGGTTTGGTGGTAGCAGTGCCCACCAAATCCCAACCCCCTTCTTGGGCCTGATCTGCCTTCACTAGTCAACGTGAACTTGCATCAACGACATCACTGGTTAACCAATGGCGGCAACAAGGGCTTAACCTATGGGAAGGTAACAGATGTTCCCTTCCCCTGAGGAGGCCTCAAAATACTGAATCTCTCTCAAGGGATACAGCAGATGCTGCTTCATCACTGCACATGGAGTTAGGTAGGATTGGGCTGCCAGCTAGTTAAACCAATGATCTGACTTAGTATACATTCAACGGAAAGGCTGCATGGCTGACCTGAGGCCTAGGTATACATTTAGTCCAAGACATCATGGCAAATCTTGAGATCTCAGGGATTGAACCTGAGGCTTTCTATGTGCAAAGCACTGTTCATCCACTGAGCTATAGCTCCTCCCCTCCAACATTAGCGCAAGGGTGAAGCAGTATTTGATGCCTGCGTGCCCAGAAGTAAACTAGCAAAACGTTTTAAATACAAGGAAATAAGCCAGTCCAGCTGAGCGCATGTTTGATGGGGGTTGATGGGGGAGATATTTTGTTCAGTGCTCAGAAGAGAACAATGGTCTATCTGCTAGAACAGCAAGTTTGAGGATCAGGATCCATTCAGGTTTATGGGACATAAAATATACACTTTGATTAAAATCCACATTTTATAGCTGAATCTTTTATAGGGCAACCTGCAAGGGAATTTCTTCTCTCGTATTCAACTGTCAGCTTTTTTTAATAACTATTCAAACTGAAGCTTGTCCAACTGATGGTGAATTCCTGATGGGTGTATAAAAAAAACTACTGCTTATAGAGTCAGCTGAAAAAACTGTCACTGGGAAATGGGTTTGCAATGAAATTAAAATAGCTGGGTTTGGGGGGGGAGGGGTAATTTTCTCCATGGAAAAAAGGAAGGAGAAAGTGGAAAACACACACAAAATGTAGATAAATACGTCTTTCTTCTTCCAAAGAAAGGTAAGGTATTTTTCAAATCACTGTCACACGTTGTTTTGAAAATATACGTAAACATTTCCAGCCACAAAGAAGTGGGAAGGGGGAGATCACTGAACAATTTCAACAAAAGTGCTTTCTTGAAATGTTTTCTAAATATTATTATTAGAGCCTTGCCAAATATGTGACAGTTTCTATTTTTGGATTGAAACTAGTGCTTACAATGGAATCAAACATTTTCAATTTTAAAGAATTCAGATTATGTGACAGTCACCTTTCTTTGATCCTGACTGACACCTTTGTTTGGTACAACTGGTAATTATGCACGATTTCTCCCCACCCCAAGCAGGGATCACATAGTGCACATCAAAAAACTGTATCCAGCATGAAATGGGGGGGGGGGAATTGTGTGGGTTGGTCTGATCTATCAGACTTGGCTGAATGAAAGAGAAAATAAGGAAAACTGAGAATGAAACAAGTGAGTACATTTTAAACAAGTAAGCAAACATTTTCGCAAAGAACATTGAAAATAAACAAAATGGGAGATGTTTGAAGGGGGACTGCTGAAAACGTGGCAAATAATTCCAGTTCTGCCCAAATTATTATTTGGTTTCAGTCAATTCTGAAAATTCTAATGCAATTCCTTTTGCTTGCCTTTCAGCCTGTCAGGATGTCCAAGAGCTACTTTTGCTGGGAAAAAGGGGAAAATCTCAGGGGATGAAATTCTCAACACTAAATTCAAGACCAGCGATGGTAAGAAAATGGAATTTGTCACTTGACTTGGGGGAAAAAAACAACACGTAACCTCACGTGTTCTGTGTATCCACACTGTTATTGTGATCATTGGATCAAGATGACCATGCAAGTTGAATTTGCTAAGTTATCTGCTGTTCTGTTCAAGCAGAATACTTCCTGAACTCCAGAGACCCTCCCCACAATTCTGAACGCAAATCTTGCTTCAGTCGACCTCCTTTAATATCTAAACAAAATGCACATCCAAATGGAATTCTTTGTCCTTCTCTGTCTTCTCCTGAGAGTACACTGGACCACACCAGTAAGTCACACTTCCAGAACCTGGAAGCACTCAAAGTGAGCCACTCATTCTAACAAAGGTCAGAGAGAAGACCTTAAACCCTGCAGGCTCAAACTACTTCTCCCAGACTCCACCTCCTTTCTGAAGAGTGGAGAGACTTATAGGTTTTAGAGGTAGCCCACCTCAGAATGCCAGGTGCAAGAGAGTGGCAACAAGATGTAGGTATCTTATTGTCTTGAGTGCTCCTAGAGGCACCTGGTGGCCACTGCGATATACAAGAAGAGCTGGATAGATGGGCCCTTGACCCGATCCAGCAGGGCTATTCTTATGTTCTTAAAGGCTCCTCTCACCTGGAGCCTTGCACTCCTCCCCCTCACATTCCTGCTGGCCTGTTGCCTGTATGCAGGCTCTGCAGAGCACAAGGTTCTTAGCATAAAGGACTTGCTTCTTCCAAGGGGCTTGGGCTTAGGCTTGGGGAGTGCTGCTCCTGATGTCTCCTGCCTTGCATGCTCAGATTCCATCCTGGTGTCAGGACTTGGGCCTGGATCAGGAGTCCAGGGTAAAGCCAGACCTTCCAGTCTGGCTGCTCCTCCCTGATCAGTGTTGGACTCCAAGGTACAGCTCTGGGTCAAGGTCAAGATATGCTTACACATGTAGGCTGCATAACTTTGTGAAAGCTTGAAGTGTGCCATGTGGCTACATTAATTGCAATATGTCTTCTGCCTGCTTGATTACAAGGGATACAGAACATTGCGGTAAATGTGGAAGACCTACAGCCCAATCCTATGGACTATTCATGCTTGCAGGACTAGTGTTTCACCAGCACTGATTACTTGATGACAGTTGTAAAAAAAAAAAGCATGCAAAGTAGCATGCTGCCTAAACACTGGGGGGAAGGCCCAGACTTGCTTAGCTTCAACAAAATTGCTGCATATTCTGGATCTGTGTGCATGTAACAAAACAGGGAGGTATCTGATGGCTGTTTTATTTCATTTTCTTTCACTCTTTCAGTTCTAGAGAATGATGACGAAATTAAGCAGTTAAACAAAGAAATTAGTGAACTGAATGAGTCCAACACTGAAATGGAAGCGGCCATGGTAAAGCTGCAGTCACAGGTAGGTGTTCCTGAACTCTTATGACTAGGCTCTACATGGCCAGACCAACAGAAGGAAATGGAATGGCCCTGTAGATTAAGGGCACAATCCAAACTCGCCCTTGGGCCGGCGCAAGTCCCCTGTGCCAGTCCAGGAGGGTTGCAAACGTGCCATAAAGCATGTTTGCACCTCCTCTAGAGTCAACTGGGCTGGCACAGGGACATGTGCTGGCCCGCAGAGGCTGAGTCCAGCCTCCACTCCGACTCAGGCAGGGAGGCTTGCATCGGCCAAGCTTGGCTAATGCAAGGGTCTAGGGTGTCCAGGGAGGAGGCAGGATGGAGGAGTTCCAGGGCGGGGGGAGGGTGGGTAGAGGGCAGTCCTAGGGCAGATGGGCAAGAAGCAGGAGGTGGGGCTGAGATCTGGCAGATATGCAGGATCCTAGCCCCCATTCCCAAGCAGCGCGGAGCAGCTTCAAGCCACTCCTGAGGTGGTGCAAGTCCAAGAAGACTCATTGGGGCTGCAGTGGCTTACCTGGTAGTAAGGGACTGACTTTCCCTTTACATCCAGCTGAACCATTTTGGGCCCCTACCTTGCTTGGATGTAGCACAGGTCTCCTGGCCTGCCTGTTCCAGCACAAGATAGTTGCACGTGTGTCAGATTCCTGCATCAGTTGGGCAAAGTGTGGCTGAGTCTTCGGGACCCTGAGCCAAGCCTCTTTTCCCCAAAGTTGGGATGAACAAGTCTTGCTTGCTTTCCGGTGAGGTGTCAGAAGTCCCTAAACCATGCCTTCTAAGCAGCAAGCAGACCTTCTTGGCAGTAGCAAAGCCAGAGGAGGGTGGCATGGTAAGTACAGCAGGTGCCACAAGGCGCTGTGTAAGCCGCCCCTCCCACTCGCCACTGGAGCATTTCAGGGCAGTGCCAGCAAGTGCGCGTTATAGTAGTCCCTCTGTATCCATGGAGGATCCATTCCCAGATCCACCGCAGATACCAAAATTCATGGGTACTGGGCTTTGCATTAAAAATGTTTTAAAGAGTATTCAAAAGGTGTTGCTTACTTTAGCACTACAAACTGCGCCAGCTGCAGGGCAGTCTCCAGCACTCCCGGAAGTCACTTCTGGGTTGCGCCCAGGCCTTTGGCCCACTCCCTTGGCCCAGGCATGCCCCTGAATGAGTTGTGGAAGTGTTTCCCAAACACATCGCTAAGGTAAGGAACACTCCTTTAAAACTTTTTAAAATGTTTTTAAAGGGAGCACTTTTTTTTTAGCCTCTGCCGTGACCTGGAAGTGGCATCCCAGAGCTCCAGGAACTGCCCCCGCCATCCACAGATGGTCAAAATCATGGATGCTCAGACTGTGAATAGCGAGGGACCACTGTACCTGGGACCTGATTTTGGACCTAATAAACTGTACAGGGCAAAACTTGACACAACAGCCAGTTCAAGCTTTACTTTTTGAAGTCTGAGACAGGCAGCCCAATTCTACCTAAATCTTCTGTGGTGATGGAATAGTGCTGGCGTGGCTTCCACTGCATCTTGGGGGGGGGATTTTTGGCTGCTAGAGGTCTCTTTGTCTTAATATATGTGATACTCATGGAATGTTTAAAGATAGTGGCCATTTCTCCTTTAATCCGTATTGTTTTTACCCTGCAGATCTCAAGCATGGAGAAAAACCTCAAGAACATTGAGGAGGAGAACAAGATTATAGAGGAGCAGAACGAAGCCCTCTTTCTTGAGCTCTCAGGGCTGAGCCAGACTCTGATCCAAAGTCTTGCCAATATCCGCCTTCCACACATGGTGAGGATCCCTTCTCTATAATGAAGTACCAGACCGTGAAAGAATTTTCACAAGGGGCTCTGCATATAAATAAGGAATGGAAGGAAAAAAGGAAGCTATATTCTTCCTGCCTTTCATGAGGTTCAGTATAGTACTTATATAGATAGAGTTGCTGCCTAAGGTCAGCTTGAAAACCCAATCCTAAGGGCTCTGTGCCTGTGCTGAGCTCCAGCACCAGCACTGGGTATTGTAAATGTGCCGTAAAGCACATTTACAGTGCGTAGGGAGCACCGGCATCAGCCCAGCACTGGACAGATGCCACCCAGAGCAAGGGAAGAGCTCCGGATGGCAGTAAGGCCTTTCAGGGTGGGGGAGGCAATCCAGTGTGGAAAGAGGGTGGGGCAGGGGGAGAAACCATGATGGGAGGGGGGTGGGACCAGTGGAGCCCTGCTCCCTTGTATCCTATCCTCCATGTCAAGCTGCTAAGCCCAACACGGAGGTTCTCAAGTATGTGACAGCAAAATAACTGGCACAGACTTCAGAAGCCCCATTGCGGGGCTTGGGGCTTTCCTGGGGGGAAGCAGACAAAAGTCCCCTTGCCCCAAGGAGACCTCCAGCAGCCCTGGCAGTGCTGCTGGATACAGCGGTAGCCATTTTGGCGCCGCTGCACCTGGCTACTGCACCAAGTATAGAATTGGGCTGTCAATCAACAGTGGCCAACCTTTCAACTTTAGGGCTCCTGGACCTTTAGCAATTGTGTAAAGAAGGGAATTTCAGCAGGTGCAGTTTGTCATTTGTGAGATGACAAGCTGCACCTGCTGAAATTATCTTCTCTACACAACTGTTGAAGGTCCAGGAGCCCTAAAGTTGAAAGGTTGGCCACCTCTGCTTAAATGCTTGAAAAATCCTGACTGAAATCCTGCTGCTCCCTAATGTGGCCATTATTAGTTGCAGTGTGAAAAACTTATGGGTCCAGTTTCATGCCCCTGAGTTTTCCCTCCAAAACTAATAACAGGTTGAGAGGAGCAGAGCTGCCTTATGGGCCCTGGGCACTTTAGCCTTCGTGAGCCCATCCCATCATACTAATATGAATATTAAAAATTATTTTTGATATAACTTGAAATTTTTCAACTTTTCCAGGCAAAATTTAATAGATTTTTGTAGGCACTAAAAGTTCATTTTTTTCTGATATGAGAAAAAAATTACATTTTCTTTGGCCCTAAAAGTCCTTTTTTTTCTTTCTTCTGATTTTAAAAGAAATTAAAACATTTCTGTGAGCCCCTAAAATATCATGGGCCCCTATCACTGTGCCTACTGTGCCTAATGGATAAGTTGGCCCTGGAGGGGAGGCAGCTTAGATCAGAGTTGTGGCATGAAAGGAAGAGTTAGATCCCCCATCCTGTGGCCCTGTTTCAATTGTATCCTATGGCTGCGTTTTCAAGATGAACAAGATACTGGTGGTTCTAGTCATGGAACTCCTATGCCACATCTAGTTTGACAGTGATGAACTAATTAGGCAATGTTTATGTTGAAAAGGGGTGGGACATATAGTTCAAATGTTTTGATAAAGGTAAATAAAGAATCCCAGCTTAATATCCCAATTCTATGGAGCTTTTGCACTGCTAGAACTTGTGTTCCGGCAGCAGAACGTGCTTTATGGCTGTCTCAAAAGGTGAAACTGGGCTGCCGCCACAATTGGCAAAAAGCCACAGCCAATACTACTCGTATGTCAGCAGATCCAGGAACAGCCCAGCAAGGTGGGGGGTTGGAGGAACAGGGTGGGGGGTGGATCGAGGCTGGAAAGGGGGCAGTATTAGCAGTAGCAATGCTGCCAATATCCTATCCACCTCCCGGGCCTCGATCTGCCTTCCTGGGTCCACTTGAACTTGCACCAGCAAAAGAGCTGGTGCAGGTCAGAGTAGACCTGTTCAAGCAATGGAAGCTTGTGGCAGTGGAACAAATATTCCCTTACCCAGAGGAGACCTCCAGGACCGCCCCCCTCCCCGAATGCACTGCACGTTTTGGTGGCACGGCTGCATTGATGGGAGGGATTGGGTGGCAAAATGTATACAAATGGGCTATGTCAGAAGGCCAGATGCAAGGGAGGGCACCAGGATGAGGTCTCTTGTTATCTGGGGTGCTCCCTGGGGCATTTGGTGGGCCGCTGTGAGATACAGGAAGCTGGACTAGATGGGCCTATGGCCTGATCCAGTGGGGCTGTTCTTATGTTCTTAACTACAATTCCCAGGAAGCCTTGCAGGTCTCTTGTTATCTGGTGTGCTCCCTGGGGCATTTGGTGGGCCGCTGTGAGATACAGGAAGCTGGACTAGATGGGCCTATGGCCTGATCCAGTGGGGCTGTTCTTATGTTCTTATACAGGACATCCTTGTGTCCTCAGATCCCATATCCATGGATTTATGTATCTGTGGATTAGGTCCACAGGGCCCTCAGTGGCTTCCGCTGGCCTCCTAATGCCTTATAAGGCATTAAAAAGTCACTTCTAGTTTTTAAAAAAAACAAAACCAGAATCGATGTTTTTTCTACTGCAAAGCTCAATCTGAGCCTGGCACAGGCTGCTGATGAGCGTGTGCTCAGATGACCCTCTGGAAGCAAGGGGAGCGGAGGGTGGGGGGCAGCGTTCGCCCATATGGGGGCATGCCTGATGTGGGTACACGCTTATAATGTGCTTCAAGGAGATCTAATGAAACTGGTCATGAAATTTTAGGTAGTTCGCTATTTATTTAAAGGCAGTTTGGTCTAAAAAATGTTGGAAAACTATACATTTAATAATTCAACTCAAACACTCTGGTTCTATTTGTCCAATGGTAGCAACACCTTCTTACTGTTCCTCCCTTTGTCACTCCTTTGTTGTCATTTTTCACTGACATGTTCCTTTGAGTCTGCTGTTGTCTCTCATAGCCCAAGTAAGGGAGAGAACAAAAAAAAAAGATAAAGGAAGCTTCATCAAGGGTATGGGTTGTATTTTTAGTCTGTGAGTGGATAGGCAGGATTGTCTTTCAACATCAAAAAGAACTTACAGTTCCCATTATAACAAAGGTAGTTTCAATTCTGTTCAGAGGAGCTGTCAGCTGAACAATCATGACCATAAAGGAAGTATATTATATTTAACATAACAAGTGTAATAGTGACCAGCATGTTGCCAGAGAGTTGCTGTGAAATGAAGTGAAAAAAGCCGCATTGAAGTAGAACAGCCGAAAGGAGATATTAATTGCCTTCTCTCTGTTTTCAGGAAGCTAATTGTGTTGCATGCATCACACTCCCTCCAACCCCCTGTGCCAGCTTCCCAGCACAGGTGGGTGTCCAGTGTCTGTCTTCACACAGACCCAGCTACTCACCACTTGCAGCTAGGCCCTGCGCACTGACCTAGTTGTGTTTGCAGTGGTCATAAAGCTGTTCACATCGGCAGAATGCACGTTCCACCAGTATAAACAGCAGATAGGATAACACATGCTAAGCCCAAAGTAATCCATTCCTATCCCAGTATGACACATGTGCAGTTCAGAGCAGCTCTCAAACACATCATGCCCAGTCCAGTTTCACTCCTCAGCCTTCTGCTTGCGCACTGCCATTCCTGAATTCTTCACACATTCAGCATGCACTCATGTGTGCGTCACCACTTCCTGCTCTTTGCATTCTCTAGCTTGCTGTTTCCCATGTTCTCGCTTCTTCTGTCTGACGAACACAGTGTTCATTTGTTCACTCACTTACTGAAGATCCAGTTCATACACTAACTTATTGAAGCTTGAACGGTCAGGCTCCAGTGCTCCTTCTCAGCCAATTCATGTCCCAAGGCCTCTTCAGACTATTCGTTTTTATTATAATAATAAATGTACAGTTGTCACCCATTTGTTACACAGAGTTCACTCATCTTCCCTCCATGGCATGCATCTATTAAAGTGATATCACATTTTTCCCACCATTGCATGCCAGGCAGTGCCTGGGAAAATTCAATTCCTCACTCACTTGCATTTCCAATGCTATTGTTATTGCTGTGTGAAATGAGACTGTGATAGGCAGTCCCTGTTGGCTAAGGTCTGTGTTATCATTAATGATGTTGACAGAAATCCACCCCCGTCCCATGTTCATGTTAAGTCATGAATTTTTACTTTACCATTTCCTGTTTTTAACCTTTCTCACAACCCAATCCTGAGCTACCTGGAGCGCAGGGCTGCTGCGATGACAGAATGGCTGCTGTAGCATCCAACATGCCCTGGGCAGCTGCCACTGTCTTCCTGGGAGAGGAGGACTTTTGTCCCCTTCCTCCAAGTAAGGGAAGTAGCCCCACAATGGGGCTACTCAATTCTACAGCAGCTCTTGAGCCAGCACAGAATCAGAGAGTCCTATGTAGGACCGTGCAGCCTGACATGGGGCTCAGAATCTGGTGGAGCTGAGCTCCCCTGGTCCCACCCTTCTCTCGCTCCTCTCCCTACCTTCACGCCTCTTCCCCACCCTCCCCCACCCCGGAACACCTCCTCCCCCCATACCCCCACTCACCTCTCCGTCACAGTCCAGGCGACCGCAGGACAGTAGAACACGGGCCCAGTGCCAGAACTGGCCCAGTGTGGGCTCACACTGGGCTAGCTCTGGCATTGGTTCCGCCGTGAGCTGGTGCGCACTGTTCGGGATCAGGCCCTCAGTCTTTAATGGAAGGATGCTGGATTGGAAATTGTTCAGGTATAATGTTCAGGATAAAACCCATCGTTTTGGATAGTCTGGAAAAGCCCAAAACTCCACACAGCGCTTTGGAAGAGCTACGTAGTAGTTGCTGCATGAACTCTATTCAGGAGGTTGACCATAACATCAAATGCAAAGATGAGCCAATACTTGCTGAAATGACAAAATAAAAGAGGAAGATGGGGGAACTTTAGTAGCAGAATATTTTTAAGAACAGTTGATATTCCCAGCAGTTGATATGCTCCAGCAAAAGTTATGTCCCAGCAGTTGAACTGTTGATATGTCCCAGCAAAAGAGACATGGGGTCTAGAAGAGAATGCCGAATGTAGATTCACAAGACTAAAACTTTTTGGGCTGAATTTGGGCCTCCATTTTCCTTTTGTTATTTTTAAAATAGCAGCTGGGTAGAGGGAGTTCAGTACTGGGATTGTGCTGTGTTGCCCAATCCTTTTACCCCTTCCTGCAGTCCTTCTGACAAACTTCACACACGCACAAACCCAAAATGCTACTTTCTCCAGAAGATCTCCTCTGTTAAACAGCAGTGATTTTTGTGAGGGCCCCAGTGTGGGGTAAAAGGTTACATCCCTTCCTACCACACTGCATTCCAGATCTTTACAACCACCCCATGCCTGCTATTTATTAAAAAAAATTAAGCAGTGGGACAAATTATATGTTTACTGTAATATGCAGTTTGGCCTTGAATCTCACTGAGTCAGATATTAGACTTTTCTCTGCTTCCAGCTAGGATTTATGTTTTTGTTTGCTTCTTTTGGCTTTTCTGTTGGACCCAGGAGCCAATCAGTGAGCAGAACTTTGATGCATATGTCAACACCCTTACTGACATGTACACCAACCAGGAGTGCTACCAGAATCCAGAGAACAAAGATCTACTAGAAAGCATCAAACAGGCCATTAAAGGAATTCAGGTCTAATTACAGTGGGACAAAGAAAGTAAACATAACTGGAATAAAATAGAGGACCTTCACTCTGCATATTCAGGTTTACAAGTTAAGAAACTTGTCGAATGAATGAATAAACGGACCAAAACCTAACCACGAGGCCATTCTCAAGAACTGAACTCCATGTTTTCATTTATTCAACAGCATCCTTTTGGCAAACAGTGGAAGCTTTGTTTCTTTTTTCACCCCATTCTATGGGGGAGTCAAAAATGGGCTTGGAAGCAGATGGAGATCAGGGATCTTCACAGGTTGCCAGCCACCTCCACTAGCAAAGAAGGTTCCATAGTAGAGGTAATCCAAGATCCAGAGCACTCAAAGAACAGGGCTTTTGTCTGCATCACAACAGATTCCACAACCTTGTGTTGTGCCACCCTTGGTCATGTCCCCAGATAACACATGCATTCTGTGACCTGTTACTGTACATGAAAATCTGGAGCTGCAGGCTACCCATCCTACTGAATCTGGGCTGGGATTCTGACCCCACCAAGGATTCCGACTGCTGTCGGACATGAGAACTTGTACAAGTATTATAGAGTAGCATTATTTTTTATTTTCTGAAAGAGCAGCTCTGCATTTCCAGTGAAAAGCGCAGTGGAAAAAAAAATACAAAAGGTTCTCAGGGAAGCTTTTTTGGAGTTTGCAACTACAGTATTCCTTTGTCCGTCTAAAAAAAAAAAAGCTATTAATGAACAGACCAATATTGGAACATTTCATATGGAAGATTTCTAAATGTGTCATGGTCCAGTGTACATGAGTTTTGGAAAGTCCTTTTGCTGACCTGGTTCTGTTTCTGTTTGTCGTTGTGGTCATCGTTGAGTAGCAGCAAAATACTGCAGACATCAATGCCAGAGACAAGTTTAAGGTGTGATTAGGGACAAAAGGGAATCTACAAAGTGTATTCATTTACCCTTCATAATGGACTTTGGCTGATACATACATGGCAATGTTTCTTGGTTCTCAGCATTGTTTTCTACATTTTTTATAAGTTTGACAAGACAGAGCGATCGTCACAGAAGGAACAGCTGAGTATAGATCTTCCAAAGAACCAGTTTCTTTTATTTTTATTGTTTGGTTAGCCCTTTGGTACACATAGTCCGCTGTGCACTTAACGAACTACAGTGAAGTGAATGTCTCTGGCAAAACAAATTTCTTCAGCTCCTCATTCGTCCATTATATGTATTTGATGAATTTGTGAAAGGAAATAGCTGTGCGGGGAGGATACAAATATTGATTCAACATAAGGATTTTCAGCTCTTGGCAAAGGGAACCTTCCCTTAGTCAAGCAAATGAAGTTTTTCAAAGCCTTCCTATTTGGAATGGAGGCCAAACATGGTCCATTGGTGCCGTGTCAGTGTGGAGGGATTGTGGGAAGGAATTGATTCATGAGAAGCTCCCCACACTGTCTTAGTTGTATTGATTGGATATAGATCAATCAGCAACTTCCTCCCAATCCCAATCCAAAACATGTCTGTGAGGCGTCAGGAAAAAGTTGCCATTTCCCCTGGCAACCACTCAGCCCTCCTCAGACAAGTCCTCCTCACACTGTGTGAACAATATGGGGTTCCCAGCATATTCAAAAGCCAGAAGATGTGTTGGATAAATTTAATATGTAAAAGTATTAACTATTCATTATGTGTAAGATTTTTGATGGTGCTGAAATTGCTCCTCCTCTCGGCAATAATTTAGTTTTCACCAAAAAACAAAAACAAAACTCTAACTTCTAAATATATTTCCTAGCGAGCTAGGAAAGCCTTCGTCAGGTTTTTTTTCCCTGATAATTGAATCCTGGGTTCACTGAAGTGAATGACAAAAGTTGTTGATTCCATGGAGACAAGGACTGGTATCCAAAGAGTCCCTTGTGCCCGCCCAAGGCGCTTCTGCTTGCATACAAGAGATTGCCCTTTTCCTGCTTTTGGCCATCATCTCTCAAACCACATCAAATGCTACCCCAGGGGGGTCACCCCAATTTTAAGCACTGACTTTTGGGGGAACGAAAGAGGTGATGGCAGAAAGGGGGGCTGGCAGCAGAATACCACATATGACCTTTGGATTCCAACCAAGGTAAAACTGAAGTTAGAAATGTGAGATTTTTGAAAGCATTTTCATATGTGAGGCTTTTCTGATATGTGAGCTTTTCAACTTTTCTCATGTGATGTATGTGAAGATTTCTGATTGTTACAGCAGATGAGAAAGTGGAAGTAACACAAATGAGCATTCTAGCCAATGTAGGGTCTACATTCAAATTACAAGCCTATTTGGAGGAGGGACGACATTAAGCCTCAGTGTGAAAATGCACTAAAAGCTTAATCTTGCGTGTACCTGGGCTACAGACAGAGGTCTAGGAGAAGGCTCCAAAAACCAATGGAGCAGGGGGGAGAGGGGGGGAAGAAAAAAGACATGGGTGACTTTACTCAAATGCATAGCCTTGTTGTAGCCCTTTAGAGCTACTCATCTGAGTAAATTGACTTGTGTTGATAAAGATGATTACAACACTGGGCTCTATGACTTGGCTAATTTATAGAACCCATGGAAAGTGCAAAAAGAAAGGAAAAATTAAGGAAAGGATTGAGCTGAAGTATTAAAAACACAAGGCTTTCAATATGTAAATAGAGTCCAATTTGGTGGTGATTGCAACTCATTTAGTATTTAAGAGTAGAGAAATTGCACTTCCTTAAAAGAAAAAGAAGGATTGGGGGAAAGTAGTTAGCTGAATTATCCTGTAAATTATTTAACGTGCATACTTTGAGTGGTGGAGCCACTCTGGAAGCGCACTTACTGTGTTTTATTCAGAGATACAATCTTCTCCCCAGGACTGAAGCTCAGGGGAAAACCAGTTCTGCCAGTTGGCCACAGAAGCCAGCTTTCCACAGTGGGGTTTGGCTAGCACCTGTTCCAGTATGAATTTACCTCCCAAGAGCAGATTTCAGCTTTTTAAAAAAAAAAACCTGTGTATTTTAACAAGGCACACAACCAGTAGCATAGCTATCGGGGGGCAGCTCAGTAAGTATTGCAGGTGCTCCAGCGAGATGTGTAAGCGCGCCCCCCCCACTCATAGTTAGAGCCATTTTGGCAGCTGTGTTGCCGTTATTGCCCAGAATGGCTCCAATAGTGAGTGGGAGAGGCTGCTTACATGGTGCATTGTGGCTCCTGCAGTGCTTACCACACCATTCCCCCCTGTAGCTATGCTTCTGATTTAAACAAATTTTAAATCAGATAAAGCATCATGTGGTATTTTAAAAGAAGGTGCTTTGTTTAAAAGACAAACCATTCACTTGAAGCACAGGGAGGTGCTAGACAGACCTTTAAATCAGCATACAGTTCACGGATAAATATGTTTGTCAAAAGCACTGGGAAGCTAAGCTCACTCTGTAGGAGGAAATCCAAAACACAGTAAGTCTGTTTCTGTATGGACCCTAATTTTGGAAAATGTATGTAATTTATATTTGCAACACCTTATGTTTAATTTTTTTTTTTTGGCTATTTATTGAATCTTTATTTATTAAATTTATACTTCTGTTGAAGCTGGACATCACATCATGAGAACAGAAAGGAGTTTTAAAAAGAAAATCCCTGAAAGAAATACAACTTTTTGATCAATAAAACAATAATATTTCCTCTAAGAAGAGAAAAAAAATCTAACTTTTGCGTGTAATTTTGATGCAACCAAGTTATTTTTTATATATTTTTGTTATTTATTCTTTTAACAATGGGAGTTTTTTTAAAGATATTTTATAACAGAAGCGCTTTTTTAAAAAAGATTTTTTTGTTCAATTTTATTTTGGGTGGGGACAAAATGCAGAAACAGAGAGAGCGGGAGAGTGAGAGAGACTGATTCCTTTCTTTGTTTTATTTTTATTTTGTCCTCTTCTTGGCGTTCCTATTGTTTCAGGCACTGATAATGGTAAAAAAAAAAAAATTTAAAACCTGTAATTTATTATTTATTTAATATTTAAATTAAACATACAAAAATTGATCTGTGCTCTTGTTGTATATTTATTTTGTCATGTTTGTGTGTCAGTTATGTGATGACTGAGTAATTGTTTATGTGAAGGAATACTGTTCATATTTAAATAATAAAGAATCGCATTGGAAAAAATGAAGGTCCCTCAGGGTATATGTTCTTCTGTGAAAAGAAAAGGATAAAAGAGAAAAATGACTATTATGAGCTTCTCTTCTCAGGAAATATATTCCATTGATATGTTCATTGGATGTCATTGCAAGGTTCTTCACTAATAAATATCTGGTCCAATTCGTGACCTCAGTTCCCAGAGTGTTCCTCAAAATGACTTTCCAAATGTTTTCATATGGGCACAACCCAATTCCTATGACTTTGACATGTTCAAAAGCTGGATGAACCATTGTGCTAAACAGAGTGAGGTCATTTTAAAAAAATTATTTAGAATATTTTTATACCAACTTTTAACAAGAAAGAGGTTATGAAAGCAGTTTACACAATAGTGTTGGGCAACAAATTGCACCCCGAGCATCTTAACTGGATTGTATGGATTGGTAACGAGTTAAAGAACAGGAAGCAGAGAGTAAAAATAAATGGGCCTCTGGGAGGGCATGAGCTGGCACTGGTGGGAAGGGGGCAAGATCATGAACTGCGCTGACTTGTAAGCTGGGGGAGAAGGGTCAGGGGCATCAGGGGAGAGGACAAGATGGGAGCGAGAAGGAACACGGGGGCAATAAGGAAGGGTCTGTGCATGAGCTTCATGGATGTTCACACAAAACAGGTACACAACTAATGGAGGCTGCTTGTAGCACTGGAGGAACGGTGATGTCACAACGTTCACTCCCCATCCCTTGTGTTGCTGTTGTTGCATCATTAGGGCTGCGCTGGCCCTTGGGAAACAGCCTCCACACCTCCTCCTTAGAGGCTTGGTTATGTGTAGAACAAGTGCCCTTATGTGTACAATGCACACACCTTGCTTCTTACACGGTGCACGCTGCCTGTCAGAGCCAGTGGAGATTGCCAGGCTGTGTGATTTGCCATAGGACTCGGATGGGCCACCTCTTGGCAGGAGAACAATTTCACATCTGTTATGCTTCCAAGGGCTGGATGGCTTTCCAAGGCAGGGTGCCAGTGGGGACAGAGACCCTGAGTGACAAAGAAACCAGGAGTGTTACCAGGACCTACAGCAGGAGTTATCAGGGCCTGCTTGCTGACCCTGTCCATAAGCATCAAGGCAAAGAAAGTCTGTCTTCAGTGTTAAGATAGTAGGTACACCTGTGATGGATGGCACTGCTCTCTGCTGGCTTGTTAGGCCTCAAACAGATGTTCTTCAGTTATTAGATACGCAGCAAAGTAGTCTCACTGCTTTGGTAGCACTGTGGGCTATAGATACACTTTCAACAGAACATTAAACCACTTCCCCCTTGCCCCCACCAGGTGACAAAGGACCCAGATTTCCAAAGATATCTGCTACCATTTATCCAGCATCATGAACAATCTTGAAAAACCTGCCTGTTAGGGAGCAATCCCAACCTTTGATTGGGCCGGCACAAGTTCCTTGTGCCGGCCCAACCAAAGTTATAGTGCTTTAAATAGTGCTTTAAATAGTGCTTTATGGCACTATTGTGCCACCAAGGAGGGAGATCCCAGCACAAGCCCCATTGGGCTGGCACAAGAGGTAAGCCCATGCCAGCCAAGTCAGGCCAGTGCGGGGTCTTGGGCGGCTGGCGAAAGGCAGGAAAGAGGGCGGTGGCAGGGGAGCAGGGGTAGGTGCCCCATTCCCGGGCAGCCCAGCGCAGATCTGGGCTGCTTAGATCTGCGCCACCTCTTGAGGTGGCACAGATCCAAGTAGCCCCATTGAGACTGCCACGGCTTTACCCAGCATAAAGGAAAGCGATTCAGCGCTTTAAGAATATTCATCTTTGATTCTGAAAATCAACGTTGAGTATGAAACATTAACTTTTTTCCATCACAACACAACACATTGTGTTTGTTCTCTGTTGAACACATTGTGCCAATATTGTGCAACTCGGCCTTTTGTTCTAGAAGCAGCGCATGGCTTGCTCGTTACGTTTTTTTAAATGTGTTTATCCCTTCAGTGAACCCCACCTTGTGTCTGCATGGAACAATTCATTGAATAACAGTGATTCCTAGGAGAGAGACTCTCTTTAATGCTCTCTAGTGAAAGATTTTGATGGAATTAAGGCTGTAGGGGGTTGCCTGTTGGTTTTTATTGGCACCAGTAAAAAGCCGAATGCATTTACGAGTGTGATTTTTATTTTCATTTATCTTATTGCCATTTTTTTAAGCAATCTATTTTTGGATTAAGCCAAGACAAGATGGCACTTTGCATGGCTGTTTTTCACGATGGTGGAGAGCAGGCCAGTTTTGGCAGTGTCTTTGAAAGGAGGAGAAAGGATTTGCAAATGTGCAGGCATTGCAGACAAGGAAGCAAAGCCCTGTCCTGACAACAGGAAAAACAACAGCAAGAGTGGGCATTCAGAATAAGGACAATTAACTTCATTTTCCCAGCAGCATTATGAAGCTAAGCTGAATTGGCTACATAGCGTCATTGTATCAGTCTATGTGATTGCTGATTGACTGGGTTCTTCCAGGAAGGAGAAGCTGATTAAAAATGGCATTGAAGCAGCTGCTGAAAGGGGAGACAGTCAGTGGCATAGCTATGAGGGGCCAAGGGGGTCAATTGCCCCAATTGCCACACTAAGGGAGGTGTCAGGGGGCGTTGCTGGTGGGCCGCTGTGAGATACAGGAAGCTGGACTAGATGGGCCTATGGCCTGATCCAGTGGGGCTGTTCTTACGTTCTTATGTGTCTTTTGGATGCTTTCTGAGGTATATGGAGGCTGTGCATGGACTCCCCAAGCCTTGGCAGACCTCAGAAGGCCTGCTGGAGGCCTTAGAAAGGCACTTCTGGTTTTACTTCCAGTTTCAAACAGTGGTTGTGAACACTCATGAAAAATAGTACAAGCAAGGATTTTTCAGGGAACATTTCATACCCTCTTCAAAAGCACAGTTTTTGCCCCAAATGTATCTGTAAGAAAACATTAGGTGCAGCCCTAACTGCAGACATAAACAGGTTTTGCACCACCAATAAGCTGATTGCAGTGTTTCTCAATGTTTGTTCTCCGCCATAACACTTCACATGCTCCACCTATTTGAAGTACCACTGGAAGTAACCGGTGATAATATTATTGCCTGTTACTTCTGGCATGGGAGGCCAGATGTTATGTGACAAACAACAGCAAGAAACTCAGAGTGGATGGGAGGGCTTCTCTGAGCATGGAAAAGCATGCTTTGGAGCTCTGTCCACCAAGCTAAGCCTCCTACCACTGTCTGTTGGGTTGTGTTCCTGGTCTTGCTGCCAGGAGGCAGGTGTCCAGGGGTTCCACAAGTACCACCTCACGTACCACTGGTGGTACCCATATCACTCTCAACCCATGCTTCTCAACACTGGCTTATTGTCGTGTTGTATTTTGCAGTGTGAAGCTGCGGCCCTGGAGGTGATAGACGCAACTTGTCCTTCCTTAACAAATTGGCTGTATGTAGTGAATAATTGAACACTTAGGTTGTGTTTCAAACAACAGCTTTGGGAGTCGTTACTGAGCAATGCTATCTACTTGAAACTGGCTTGCTTTATCACAGGAAAGGGAATTGAATTGGTTTAAGATGGCACAATGTATGCTTTGGAGAGCTCTTAGGTCTCTTCCAATATTCTGTCAGGGAAAACAGCCTCAAAGACACTCTCCTGTGCTTCAAAGGCACGGAATGATGAATTTCATCATAAGCAAGCTCTGAGCCCCTTCAAATCATCATTATTGCTAAGACAAACATCAAGTCTTGGGAGTTTAAAACCAAATGTTGCTTATCAAAACAGCTGCCAAAACAATGCAATTTAATGCGTTTTTCACTCAGCTTTAATGTTTGGAAAAGGGTATGTGGTGCAACTCCTCCCCGGGCTGCACCATTACAAGATGCACTAAACTAAATCATTGGAGAAAGCTATGCCAGAAGCATTCTCTACATACACTTTGAATGTGGCAGGGAGAGTGTTATGTATGCAAGTTATGCAGGATCGAAATCCTGCATAATCCTGCATAACTGATTGGCCCAGACTTATGACTGGCCAATTGGGTGATGGATCGAAATCCTACCATCCGATTGGCCCTCTAGTTAATGTTTCAACTGCACCAATCATGGGAAGTCTGGGCAGAGCTAAAGGGTATAAAAGCCAGAGGTGTTTGCCTTGTGTCGGATTCATTCAGATTCATTGCCAGGTCCTGTTCTGAAGATGGAATAAACGTATTGAGCTGTTATCTCTATGCCTTCCTTATTTCGCATGGACCCACTATATAACAGAGGGTGCATGAAGATATGTGATTCCCTGCAAGTTCCAGAAGGTAATACTGTTCCATGACGAGAGTACCACAAGTAGAGCTGTAGAAAATCCAGAACCAGGCACCTAAAATTACACAGGCCTACAAAATTGAGGGTCAGAAAAGTTTTTCCCAAACTTTCTGGTGGTTTGAGATGAATTTGGGGTGCCAATTCCAAAAATGGCATCCGTTTTGCCCTATCACGTCTAGTTTTGGAGATATAGTATAGCCTCTTTAGTGAATGGTTCAAGCAGCTTCTTCATGAGGAAGCCATGGTGTGGGCTTCCTTGGACAACAGGCAATTCTCTGCTATGGCAGCATCTACATAAGAAGATTTATATCGCTGGAGTAGATCTGAGGAGATCCATAGGCCATCTGAGAGACTACAGAGGTCTCCTGATTCTCCCCATAGCATCCAGTAGACATCTCCATGGCATGGCTGCATGCTTCAGCCCAGCAAGGGATAGGATTGGGCAGTAATTTTCTTTAATCAGTTAATGACTCTGCTGTCAGACATCTGGCAGGGCAGGGTGATCTGGGGTGGAGGTAAACAAAGTGAAGGTGGTCTTGAGCCCTTGTAGTCACAAGTTGCTGTTTAAGTAGAGCTCCCTTGTTGGTTTGACCAGTGAGCAAACCTAAGGAAGCTTTTTTGGGGTCAGGAAATATCAGCTGACTTGTTTTAACCTATGGTGGTTAAATGGTTTCCTTGTTGGTCAGCAAATTGATCATTTTCTGTTTCTAGGCCATCCTCAAAGAACTATAGTTCCCAGCTTCCCTTGGGTAGAGGGAAAGATTGCTTTCCAATCAATCACCCCAGAAATTTGTGCCGGGCAGCTGCTTCTGCCCAGAAATCCAGGTGCATAGCTTGCTGGAACGACAGGCATTGGAAGCAGCTGCCTGGTGCAAGTTTATGGGGTGATCACCTGGAAAGACAAGCAGCTGTGGCACAAAACAATAAGTGCCACACTACTCGGGGAATGCATTTTTGAGATGCAGCAGTCTCGTGGTTCGGAGACCACTGATTTAGATGTGAAGAAGCCACAGTCAGACTTTGAATAAACCCATTACATCTGATCTCAGGAAACCATGGTTTGTTCTAACTGTGATTAATTTATAAACCAGGATCTCAAACCACGGTTAGTCTTGGTTTGTTTGAACTAACCACAGTAAAATTTTGTAAATTTGGATTTAAACTGAACTTGTTTATTAAGAACAAAAAGTGGAAGCTTCTAATCACCTCCTCTCATGTGTGAAAGGTTGGGGACATGAGACCTCAAGGCTCTCTGCACTCATTCTCATAACAATACACTATCATTTGTCATTTCATCTGAATTGGGCCATTGTTAGAAAGTAAAGCCACCTTTAATTTCTTTTATTCATTCCCAATTACAGTAACATACCAGAACCAAAGCAATCTCAAAAAATATACAAAGGTTCATTTAGCTTTAGCCTTCACCTATTAAAACAACCCCATTCTGATATATCAAATAAAGGTCCAGTTGATTAATCTGCTGATTAAAACATGGCTCTAATTAGAAGGGCAACAAATAGGTTTTCAGATAAATAAACACATACATACTTGTTGCCAGGGAGCTGCCATAATAAAGGCAGCCTGCCTTCATTTCTCTAATTGTTTAATGAACGACGGATGCGCAGCCTCATTACATTTGTCAAGAATTCACCATGTGGGCAGCAACTCTTGTGCTGTGGCTTAAGAGCAAATGCTTCCATTCTTTTACTGGGAGTACATTAATCTTTTCTGCATCTCAGAAATAAGCACAAGGAGGAGAAATGGGAACTGGCTTTCAGCTGGCATGAAATGAATGTTTCCCAGCAGGGAGAAATCATGTCCACCCAAATGCTGGCAGTCTTCAGATATCTGCAGGCACCCATATGAGGCTGTATTTTTTTTTAAAGGACATTTTAACATGCGAGTCTTATAACTGCTGAGTCAGTGATATATATTTAAGTGTGTTTTTTTTTAAACTGGCAAGTCTCTGATTCTTAGTCTAGAATTGCAGTTTACACTCCTTAATTGCTAAACATTTTTGCTGCATTATTTCTTGAACTGGAGTTATGGTTCACCCAATCTCAAGACTTCAGTATAGGGAACAATATACTAATTATATCCTCTAATTCTTATACCCTATTCCTGACAAGCCAGCTTCAGGCTGAATAAAAACATCTTATGTGGCTTCCAGAAAACACACAGGTTCTGAATTTGGCAAGTCTCCAGGGGAAGAGAAATGCAAAACTGATCGGCCAGCATTTAAAGCATCTCTCTGGTGCCCCTTGTTGGTCTTCTGACTTGGTGCATAGATGGTGACTTAAGAGAACATCATGCTTAGTTGTTCCAGTTATCAGTAGTAGATGTACTCATAGCTCTGCTAGCACTACCTTGTGTAGGCAAAATGCAAGACATAATGGTTTGTGCTCTACATTTCTCCCAGCAGTAGAAAGATCAAAGGCAGATGTACAGGGTCAGTTTTCTGATGAAACAAGATCCCTAACATTTTTGTGACATCTATTTATCAGGTATGTGGGTAAGATTAGCAGTTTAATAATAATAAATAATAATAAACTTTATTTATATCCCGCCCTTCTCCCCAAAGGGACCCAGGGCGGCTAGTTTAACAAAGTAACATATTGCTCAAGCATCTATCTCCGGACATCTGTCTCCGGACCAGATCAGATGAAAAGCTCTTCAACCTCTCCAGACTGAGAGCAAAGTCCAAAGCCCAGCTGAAATATCTGTGTTGACTTCCTCTTTGCCGACAATGCAGCTGTCACTACCCACTCTGCCAAAGATCTCCAGCAGCTCATGAATTGTTTTAGCAAGGCCTGCCAAGATTTTGGACTGACGATCAGCCTGAAGAAAACACAGGTCATGGTTCAGGATGTGGACTCACCTCCCTGCATTACAATCTCTGTGCATGAACTGGAGGTTGTCCATGGCTTTGTGTACCTTGGCTCAACGATCTCCGACACTCTTTCTCTCGATACCGAGCTAAACAAGCGCATCGGTAAAGCAGCTACCACGTTTTCCAGACTCACAAAGAGAGTCTGGTTCAACAAGAAGCTGACAGAACATACCAAGATCCAGGTCTACAGAGCTTGCGTCCTGAGTACACTTCTGTACTGCAGTGAGTCCTGGACTCTAGGGCAACTGTCTGTAGTAATGGATTGTCTGTCCCTCTTCCTCCACCAGTGGAGCAGACATTTGAAACAGGCAATTTGTTACTACAAGACAGTTGCCCTAGAAACAGAGCTGCAGAACCTGGAAGAATCTCCCAGAGGCTGGAAGTGACATCGTAAGAGGTGAAGACCATAGAGGTCAGTGTGCCACAAGAAGAAAAACGTTGAATATCGCTGCTTGTCATGTGTGCTGCAAATGCACACATAGAGCTCCTCTGTGCAGTGGCATAGCTAAGGAGGTGCAGGGGGTAGCAGTTGCACCAAGCTTTAGGGGGCAACAAGCTGAGCTTGACACTAGTGACCAAAATTGTGAAAAAACTTGGTATGTATCAATAATACCATCATGTTATATATCATTGGAAAGGTAATTTAATGCTGAATGCAGTGAAGCAAACTGCATTGGAATATCTGTATTCTGTCAAAAGTTATGGCCAATTAACCAGAAAATGAAAACACTGCCTTATGGCACAAAGTGGATTTTCTTAACTCTGAACTGACCTATGAGAATGATTGTTCTGCGAGCCAATGACATGTTATTATGTTATTGACATGTTGCAATGTCATGTTATCATGATACAGCTTGATACCAATAAGGTGTTAATATGAGTCCACTCACATTTCCATGTATCATAATAGTTACCCGAGCTAACCGGGTAAAAGGCACTTTTTCAAGCGGGCTCTTGTTACATGTAGCAGGGGGAGAATAACCATCCCGCTGCACCCCAACACAATGTCAGGGGCACACTTTTTATTTATTTACTTAATTAAATTTGATTTTGTCTGCAGTGGGGGGCTACAAATCATTGACCCCAGGTAGCAGATAGATGCCTTAGCTATGCCACTGACTGGGGGAGGCAGCAGAACGAGTGGGTGGCGAGCTGCTGGGAGAAGGAGGTGGGTTCCTCCCAATTTTCACTTTTAAAAAAGCCTGTGCGTGACATCACTTCTGATTGTGACATCACTTCCGGGGCAACATTTTGAACTTGGCACCAGGCTATACAATCACTAGCTACGCCACTGCCTCTGTGCTTGGGCTTCCCCACTCACTTCAGCAACTTTTGGAGACACATACAGAGTGATCTCTTCCACAGAGGCAGGAGGAAGCATTTGTGAGCAGCAGATTGCCTTGTGGGCATCAAAGGACAAATGATCAGGACATGTGTCTCAAAGTTCGGCATTCTGTCCCATTGTTTGATTCTCCAAACACCTGGGTAGCCATTAGATCTTATATGTTCCATATAGCAACCACTGCTGCTCTAAATGAATATGTGTCGGAGGAAGAGTAATTATTCCAAGCAAAGTTATCCTTCCAGGCAAAATGACCTCCTCTGGGGCTCTAAGGACCAGTTCACACATGCATGTCAATCTCTCCATTGCTCAGCACTTCATATTGTTGGAAGTTGAGAAAGGTGCAACACCACAAACTTTCTGCACCAGAAGGGGGGCAAAATAGCTAGCAAACTAGCCAGATGGGGTGTGATTTTTCCCCTCTTACTTTTCCAGTAGCAAAGCTCTCTCTGGTATGCAGATTGCTAGAGTCAGGCAACTCCTTTCTTCCTCCTTCTCTCATTTCCCTTTCCAACTAGATAACAAGCAGGAAGGGCTTCTCTCTCCCCCCCCCCTCTCTCTCTCTCCCCCCTCCCACTATCCAACTGCAGAGTTCTTATAAATAAATTTTTCCATTCTTTATAATCACATGCCTTGAGGTGATCTTCTTGACAGAAGCCTCCCAACCTCACTGGGTGAGGCTGTAATCCTATCCACACTTTCCTGGGAGTAAGACCTAATGGATATAATGGGACTTACTTCTGAGTAGACATACATAGAATTGTGCCCTAAACCAGTTATGATAACAGATATCAGGCAGCTGAACATGTGAACTAGCTCCATTGAAAAGCATTGTATTTAAAGATAGGTCTGTAGATATGGCTGCCTTGTCTGTTCTGTTAGATCTGTGCTAGGGCAGTCTAAAACAGTAAAAATGAAATAAAGCACATTTAAACCACCTATATCACAGTGATTACACCAGATAAAAATGCTTTAAAATTATTAAAATGGTAATTTGGAATAAAAATACATAACACCGCTTTCACCCATTTTTATTTTTGGATAACACCAACATCCCTGAAAAAAATAAAAACCATTTTAGACTGCCTCTATAGCCTATTCACACATGCAAGTCTGCACTTGACATTGCAATTGGCAAGTGATGGATATACATGCATGAAAACCACCCCTCAATTCAGCCTGGAGAAGAGTCCAGAGTTGTTGTGTTCCTACCCCCCCCCCCCCCCAATTGTTCAGTTAACTTTCCTTCACCTAACTGGACAAACGAAAGACCTTGTCTCCATCTACTGCATCTCTCACTGTGCAAAGTGTGCAGCCTCAGCAAGCAAAGTTGAGCAAGTGGGACACCCTGTGGCCAGGCAGGGAACAGCCACTTCCAAAACAATGAGGACCATTGTTTCAGCCAGGAGCATGGGGTAGGGAATGAAGAATTGGACCACGTGCATGATAGCCAGGTTAAATTCTCACTCAGCCATGAATCTGAAAATCAGGTTCTTTTTACACCCTATGGCTGAATCAATAGAAGAGACCACAATTGTAAGTGAAATATATCAAGCGGTGTATTGATTTGTGGGAGATATAGCCAGGTACATGTGATTAGGGACCAAATAAAGTCACAGAATAGGGACTTCTAGGGATAAGATCCAGTGTGCGGATCCAGCGTGAGTCAAACTACATAATATAACCAAATTAAATATTGTAAATAATATTCACCTAAACTCCTGCTCTGTATTAAAAGACAAAAGTTTACTAAGGGCACAATCCTAACAGGGCGTTAGGCTGGCCCAAGTCTCTTGGGCTGGCCAGGGAGGGTCACAAACGTGCTGCAAGGCATGTTTGCGCCTCCTTGGGAGGAAGCCAGGCTGGCGCTCCCAGAAGTGTCGGCCTGCAGAGGCTGATGGAAGCCTCTGCGCCGACTTCCTCCCAGCGCAAGGACAAAAGGTTGCTGTGGGGTAGGCGGGGAGGAGGAAGGAGGCGTTCCTGGGCAGGGGGAAGGTGAGCAGTGGGCAGGCGGGGAGCGGGAGCCTGGGCTGGGATCCGGCAGTTATGCTGGATCCCAACCCCTGTTCCTGGGGAGAATGGAGGGGCTTCAAGCAGCTCCGCTTTCCTCAGACTTGTGCCACCTCTTGAGGAGTCCGAGGAGACCCATTGGGGTCAGCAGCCCTTACTCAGAGGTAAGGGGAAATGTTTGGCTGAGCTGTTTATGGCCCCTATCCTGTGCTTGATACAGCACAAGCTTGCTGGCTTGCCTGTTCCAGCATAGGATAGGATCGCGCCCTAAATTAGTTTCAGGCTGCAATCCTAAACACATTCCCCAGAAAAAAAGCACCTGAACACAGTGAGATTTGGCCCTGTGCAATTTATACAGGACCACACTAGTCAAAAAGGGACAAAGGGGGACCTGGGAGCCAAAGGAAGAGAGTTGAAAATTTCCTGAGATCTCAGAAAATGTTTGCATAGATTGTGTGAAGACCAGCATTCATGTTTTGGGTAAGCCTACATAGTTGTATATATCATAATTCATAGAAATAATAATCCAGTGGAGAAGGGAAGGGGCCCTAAAGAAACTTTGTACCCCCTGATGAAATACAAAGGCTCTGCCTGTAACTCAAGGAGAAACCACTAACACACACTGAGGATCTTTCCAGGAACAGAAGTGCTTCAGGCACCTACTTCTCAGCTGAATCTACCTCACAGGGCATCTACCTTCTGAGCACAAAAAGGGGGGAGAGAATCTTGTATCTCACTCAGAGATCCCCAGGAAGGCCAGGATAGAAATGGAGCCAGTACTAAACCATCATAGAAGCAAGAAGGTGACCCTGGAAGCGGCAAAGTCTGGGGAGCATAGGAGGGGACAACATTGTCACTTTTTTTTCTGGAAGAAGTCCTAAACCCAACCCAAGCCAGTTGCATGATAGACAGAAATTCAACAGAGAATCTCAGAAGAGGTCTGCTGGATCGACTAAGGTTGCAATCTTATACACCAAGAATAGCCAACTTTTCAACTTTAGGGCTTCCTCAGGCCTCCCAATGCCTTATGAGGCATTAAAAATGTCATTTCTGGTTTCTCCATGAACAGGAACTTGTGCTTTTTCTCCTGCAGAGCTTGGTCTGAGCAGAGGCCATGAACGGACACCTGTGGCCTCTGCTGAGCTCAGAAGCCCCTGGAGGGGAGGGGAGCTGGGCTCCCCTCACCTCCTGAGGGTCTAGGTCAGGGGTCAGCAACCTGCGGCTCTAGAGCCGCATGTGGCTCTTTCAGCTGTCTGCTGCGGCTCCTCCCAGTGAAAGTGGCAAAGGGGTTAACAGGAGGCACCTGTGTTGGGAGTGCAGGCTGCTTCCCTCCACCCCCTGAGCTCACTGCCCTCCTCTCCCTTCACCCCCACCTGCCCCGCATTGGTTTCCCTTTTCAATTTTGCCTGCTCTGCAGGCTTAAGCTCCCTGTTTTCCCCTTCCCCAACTCTCCAGCAGGCTCAGCCAATCAGCATCCAGCAGGCTCCTGGCTTTTTCTGTTGGAATGGCTCAGGGCCCTTCACTGGCTGACCACCAGCCAATCCTGAGCTGCCCTCCTCCTCAGCCATTGCAAGCCCTTGCAGCCTGCCTTTCCTTGAGCAGGTCCCCACTCAGTGCAAGGAGAGGCTTTTCCTCCACAGCAGAGGAGACATCCTGTGTGTCTACTCAGTAGTAAGCCCCATTACAGCAGATGAAGCTTACTCCTAGGAAAGGGTGCCTGGGATGGCAGCCTTGGAGCCTGCTCAAGGCCAAGCGCAAGGACCGGTGAGTGGGAGCCCATGCAGGTCTGTTTGAGAGTAAGCCCCAATGTAGTCCCTGGGCTACTCCCAGGAAGGTGTGGAGGGCTGTAGCCTCAGCCTCCTGTGCAGGTCTACTCACAAGTAAGCCCCACTGTAGTCAGTGAGGCTTCCTCCCAGGAAGGTGTGGAGGGCTGCAGCCTCAGCCCCCTCCTATGCAGGTCTACTCACAAGTAGTCAGTGAGGCTTCCTCCCAGGAAAGTGTGGAGAGGACTGCAACCTGAGAGCTCCAACCAACCTGTCTGCTCAGAAGTCCCATTGTAGCCAATGGGGCTTACTCCCAGGATAGTGTGGAGAGGGTTGCAACCTGAGGGAGGGAGGGCAGGCAGGCTGGCCTGTGGCTGCCCCCCCCCCCCTCGCTTCTTCTCTTCCCCACCTCTGGAGTCTGTGTCCCTTCCAGCAGGGTGCCTCTGGAAGGTGGGGGGAGTTCTTTAGTATCCATGTAAGATAAGCAGATGTCATAACCTCCATATGTATTGGAATCCTGGAAGATCTGGTGAGGAGGAGATATGGTGTCAGCAGTGGCCCCTTTAAGGGTAAGGCCTGGGCATCCAGCAGAGTGTGCTGCACAGCTGCAGTCACTTGAAGGCAATAGGGCCCTCAGGGATATAAGGAGCACCTGAGGAAGGGGGTGTGGGTTGTAGGAGTGCAGGTTGGAGCTAGGAGAGGAGACTGACTGACTGGGCTTATTGACTTTGACACGGATACTCTGACTGATTTGACTGACTGACTTTGGAATCTGATCTTGGACTGTGACTTGGCTTATTGACTTTGGACTCTGTCCTGGATGCTCTGACTGACTTTGTGACTAATGGACTGCTGGAGACACTGGAGTTTGGTGTGTGGCTGCTGTGCCCAAGACCTGCTGAGGACCAAGGGGCTGCTGTAGTGGTGGGAGGCTGCTGGCAGGAGAGAGGACCTCTGCAGGTTGAACAGGTGAGCTACCCTGGAGGTGGGGTCCAGCAGGACTACAGGGCAGAACCAGGGTCATTTGTTGGGGGAAAGAAGGGGAGCTAATTTGCTTAAAGTGGGTATAATTCTCCAGGCAGAGAATGGCCTTGGAATCAGGTAGAACACCATAGAGGACCAGGCATCTGAAAACACAGGACAAGAATGTATGACAAAACTAACTAAAAGCTACAAGAGGGGGCTACATTATAAAAATGGGATCTATAAGAGCATCAAGGTTAAAAAAAAACTATATATGCAGTATTATCTTCATTTTAGATGTTAAAAGGGTTTTGGGGCTCCTGAGGTTTTTTTTCCTCCGGAAAACGGGTCCAAATGGCTCTTTGAGTGTTTAAGGTTGCCGACCCCTGGTCTAGGTCAGTGGTGGCTAACCTATGGCACTCGTGCCAGAGAGGGCAAGCAGACCCCTCTCTGTGGGCACGTGCGCCGTCGCCCCAGCTGCCAGGTGCGAGCCTCTAGGCTCGCCGCCCCCAGGATGCGCCAGCAGCTGCGGCGAGGAGCCCGCACAGCCACAAAACCAGCCTTCTCCTGCTTGGCAACAGGCGGGGCAAAGGAGGGAGGGGCAAGGCCGGGGGGGGGGGGAAGGAAACAGACAGCAGGGGGAAGAGGGAGATGGGGGGCTGACACCAAAGACCCAGGCATGCTCCCAAGGCGCCCCATCTAGTCAGGCCACCCGGGGAGGAGGAAGGCTGAGAGGCTCTGTGAGGGGACCTGTCTCACATCACCCGCCCCTCTGCCCAGCAACCCAATGGGAGCACTTCCTCCCTCCCCTGTCTTGGGTAAGGCGGGTGGCTCACATGCGGCATGTGGGCGGGCACAGCGAAGCTGCTGCTGTGGGCTTTGGAGCGCTAGCCCTGCATGTGATGCTGATCCTTACTTACTAAGAAGTAAGTCTCATTAAAGTCCCCACAAACTGTCATTCTAAAAAGTGGGTCCCAGTACTAAAACTTACTTTTAGTACAAACTTTTAGCATCAGGACCCATTTTTTAGAGTAAGAATCTGTCAGGACCCACCAAGAAAATCATGGCCAGAAATGATGTCATCAAGCAGGAAAATTTTTAACAATCCTAGGCTGCAATCCTACCCATACTTACCCAGGAGTACGTTTCATTTACTATCATTGTTAAAAGCTTATACGGAGTAGCCTGTTAAAAGTACAGATCTGTAACATTTCCCCAATGCAGTTGCATGCCATGGTAGCATCAAATATATTTTTAATATATTAAAAAATAAAATATTGAAGTGAATGGGGACCCACCTGAAATTGGTTCACGACCCACAGTTTGAAAAACACTGGTGTAGATCATCCAATGTAATTGACTGGCAGTAGATTCTGATCAGATTTTTTTTTAGGCATTTCTTCACACACAATACAACATTAATTTGTGGAATTCTCTGCCATGGGGATAGGGGTGCTTGACACCTGCTGAAATGGCTTTTAAAGAGAATTACACAAATTCCCCAAGTAGCAAAGGTCCATCAATGGCTGCCAGACATGATGCATTAACAGTGGTTCCCAAAGTGTAGGTCACAATCTGATTTTTGGTGGGTCACCAAAAGGTGATAGAAAGTTCAGATAACTACCTCTAGCCCTTAGGCTCTTCAAAAAATTAGATACTGTAGCTGCTAATTAGTCTGCAAAGAGTTCAGCTCCTGCAGTTTGCAATCGTGTGTAAATATAGGGAGATAAATGTTTGAGGGCCTTTTTTTCTGGTTATTATTACAGTACTATATATATCAGGGGCTCTCAAAATTTTAAGCACCAGGACCCACTTTTGAGAATGACAATGTGTCAGGACC
This sequence comes from Tiliqua scincoides, assembly GCF_035046505.1. NCBI lineage: Eukaryota > Metazoa > Chordata > Lepidosauria > Squamata > Scincidae > Tiliqua > Tiliqua scincoides. Next base: position 218,669,493 of record NC_089824.1, on the reverse strand, counting down.
CACCAGAAGTGATGTCATCAACCTATAGATAACCTATAGATAACATCTGCAGGTCGCCAGTTTGAGGCCACTGGCACCTTGAACAGTGAGACCTTGAAGCAGCTGACAAGCTGAACGGAGTTATTCCACCTGCTCTTTGGTGTGAGCGAAGAAGTGTCTTGGCTGCCCTCCATCTGAGAGATGGAGCTGCTTGTCAGCTTGCATGGGAGAAAACCAGAGGCCAGAATGTGATACCAGATCAGAAAGATCCATCTGAAATGTTGTGGTTCTTGAAAGATAGAACCTTTCTTCGATTGTAAAAATCCCTACGGGGATTTAGAACCGCCTGCCTTTGTAAACTGCCTTGAATAAAGTCTGAGGAGAACTGATGACCAAGAAAGGCGGTATATAAATACCTGTATTATTATTATAGGTGATGTCATGGTCAGAAGTGACGTCATCAAGCAGGAAAATTTTGAACACATCCCATATGATAAAATCAAATCAAATTAAGGAAATAAGTAAATTAAAAGTTTACAGTAAATTTAAGAATTTATTTAAAATAAAGAAAAACCCTCTTGACAAGTTGCTGATCTGTTTAAAATAAATTCCCCAAACATCTCTAAGGCTGCAATCCTAACCACACTTACTGAGGAATAATGACTATCATTATTAAATGCATATACAGGTTGAGTCTCGTTGTTCACAAGGGTTCCGTTTCCAGAACTCACGTGGATGGTAAAAACTGCACTAAAGCAAATCCATTTAAAAAACAGTGTGTCTTTGCTAGATGATTTAAAAACAGCCTTGTTCACCTTTAGTAATGCACACAGGGGGATCAGGCTGCAATCCTATCCACACTTACCTGGGAGTAAGCCCCACTGACTATAATAGAACTTACTTCTGAGTAGAGATGCATAGCATTGGGCTTTTGGGGCCCAATCCTATCCAACTTTCCAACACTGGCGCAGCCACAATGCAGTCCGGAGTCACAGGCCTCTGTGACTGCCTCCCCAACACAGGAAGCAGTGCATACCCCACTGGCACAGCAGCACCAGCACTCGAAAATTGGATAAGATTGGACCATTAGTCTCTCTCCAGGCACTTAGAAAGGCTTCACTCTGAGGCAGTGACCTCCCCCTACCCAGGAGCCCAGCACAGGGAAAGAATGGAAGAGGTGATAATGACTCACATTCCTTCACGTGCCCAGGGGGAAGGGAGGGGTCACTTGCCTGGGAGTGAAGCTGTTCTCAGTGCTGAAGAGAAATGGATTGCTACGGCTGCCCTCTCCCACATTAATGAGCTATTGTTAAACCTCTTTTTTCCTTTGATTTAAAGGGCCCTTCCCATCGTGTTGAGAAAAAACCATGGGTGAAAAATCCATGGATAATTAGATTATACCTGTACATTGTAGCCTCTTAAAAGTACAAAACTGTAACATTTCCCCAAATGCAGTCACATACTATTCCATCAAGTCTAATATATTAAAATAAAATACACATTGAAATGAATGGGGACCTATCTCAAATTGGCATGCAATGCACCTAGTGGGTCCTGACCCACACTTTGAGAAACACTGATAAAATACTATTTCTTTCTAGATCTCCTTTTTAAATAGTCTGGTAAGACTAGGTGGGTCCTGATAGAGCTTTGTTTAAAAAAAAAAAAAAAAGTGGACCCTGGTGCTAAAGAATTTGGGAACCACCGCATTAGGAGAACCACTTTGTTAGACACAGTCCATCAGATTACCCATCAGATAGTCCATCAGACAGTCCATCAGACTACCGCCTTGGGAGAACCTCCTTGTTCAGGCACATGCGCTGCCTCCGATGCATTCTCAGCATCACCTGGCAGGACAAAGTTCCAAACAACACAGTCCTGGAACGTGCTGGAATCCCTAGCATGTATGCACTGCTGAAACAGAGAGGCCTGCACTGCTGAAACAGAGACGCCCCCTTCTGGTGCAGAAAGTTTGTGGTGTTGGCTCGGTCATGTTGTGAGAATGGATGATGGCTGGATCCCAAAGGATCTCCTCTATGGAGAACTCGTGCAAGGAAAGCGCCCTACAGGTAGACCACAGCTGCGATACAAGGACATCTGCAAGAGGGATCTGAAGGCCTTAGGAGTGGACCTCAACAGGTGGGAAACCCTGGCCTCTGAGCGGCCCGCTTGGAGGCAGACTGTGCAGCATGGCCTCTCCCAGTTTGAAGAGACACTTGGCCAACAGTCTGAGGCTAAGAGGCAAAGAAGGAAGGCCCATAGCCATGGAGACAGACCAGGGACAGACTGCACTTGCTCCCAGTGTGGAAGGGATTGTCACTCCCGAATTGGCCTTTTCAGCCACACTAGACGCTGTTCCAGAACCACCTTTCAGAGCGCGATACCAGAGTCTTTCGAGACTGAAGGTTGCCAACAAATATCTGAATAACAGCACCACATTAGGAGAACTTCTTTGTTAGACACAGTTCATCAGATTATTAGCACCGCCATGGGAGAACCTCCTGGTTCAGGCACAGTTCATCTTAGTATCGGCACCACCTTGGGAGAACCTCCTTGGTCAGGCACAGTCTATCAGACTCCCAGTCTCTGACAGATGGGATGGGCTCAAAGAGCAGAGCATGGGTCCCCTCCATAGCCTGCTTGGGGCCCCCCAGTTGCACCAGGCTGCCCCTCCCGCTTTGCCCCCCTCCGCCTGAATCTGTGCCATCTACCTGTCAGGCTCCGCCCCCTCCCTCCTGCCCGCAATGGTCCCTCCCCCCTCCTCAGCGTCACAATGGTACTGCCTTCAGTTCCTTTTACAGCCCCTCCCCCCTTTTCCCGGGCAGGTGGTACATTCCCCTCCACCAGCCCCGCCCTTCCCGCCGCGTACATGCGCCAGGCTGCTGCACCGCGCATGCGCAGTCGCGCTGCTGCCCTGAGGGGGTGTTTCTCCAGCTGGGTGAGTGTTTACAGCCGTGGGACTCGGCGAGGGGCGGCCGGGGGAAGAGGAGGAAGGGGCGGCCGGTGGCTGCTGGAGCCGCGGGGGGAGGAGAGGGGTTGCTGCGGCTGTTGTTGCCAGGGCCACCCTCCCCCCTCTGTGGCTGAAGGGGCGAAGGGCCCCCTCCCCCTTCAGGCGCTGCTGTATGGCAGTTGGGGTTCGGTCCCCGCCCTCTAGGTCCCGCCCCAAAGGGGCGGGGCCCGAACCCCAACTGCCACACAGCAGCGCCTGAGGGGGGAGGGGCACCTGGAAGGAGCAGCTACCTTCCCTGTCCCCCCTTAGCTTCTCAGCCCCCAGCAGCCTCCTTGGGCACTGCCCCCAACCCTAGCTGCCCCCCTTTCCCTGCCCTTCCATCTCCAGGGCTGGCGGTTGCAGCAAGGGGGGCAGCTCTTTCCTGCAGCCCCCCCCCCACTTTCCTGGCCTCCTACTCCCCCCACTCAACTATCTCCAGGGTCCTGGGTGCAGGTTCTTGTTGCAGGTGGGCCTCCCTCCACCCCACCTCCCCTTTGATGTCCCAGTCATTATTCCTCTGAGGTATGGGGGGGTCAGGCTTCACTCTGGCCCACCTTTGAGGTATGGGGGGTGTCAGTTATGGGGGGGTCAGGCCTCACTCTGGCTCCCCCTTGGTGAGCCCTCCTTGCCATACAACAGTGGGACCTCATAATGAGAGTTTCTTTTAATGCATAGAAACCACCAAGCACCCCCTTTTTTGGTGTTATCTAAATAAAGGCCTAAGAAGAGCTCCACTGGATCAGGCCCACCTAGTCCAGCTTCCTGTATCACAGTGACCCACCAGGTGCCTCGGGGAGCACACAAGATCACAAGAGACCTGCATCCTGGTGCCCTCCCCTGCATGCCATCACTGCATCCTGTTGCAGGAAGTTCCACAGACTACATAAGAACAGAAGAAGAACCTCCTTGCTGGATCAGGCCAAAGGCCCAACTAGCCCAGATTCCTGCATCTCACAGTGGCCCACCAGGCGCTTCAGGGAGCACACAAGACAACAAAAGGCCTGCATCCTGGTGCCCTTCCTTGCATCCGGCAATGTGATGTAGCCTGCTTGTACAACCAAGAGGTCACACATACGCATCACGGTTTGTAACCTGCGATGGACTTTTCCTCCAGAAATTTGCCCTTTTGAAGGCATCTGGGGCAGATGCCATCACCACATCCTGTGGCAAGGAGTTCCACAGACTATACGCTGAATAAAGAAATATTTTCTTTTGTCTGTTCTAAGTCTTTAGTGAATGTCCCCTGGTTCTGATGTTGTGTGTGAGAGAAAAGAGCATCTCTCTACCTACTCTATTCATCCCCTGCGTAATTTTGTATGTCATGCTCCTCCCCACCTCAGGCAACTACTTGGCTGCCCTTCAAGTTCCATAGTAATAGGGCCAGGTATGTGCACTGTCTGGAAATGGTTCTCAAATCACTTTGGAGGTGCCAGATTCCTTCCTTATTGCACCCCACCCTTCCAGCTAACAGCTCTAATCAAGTTTTACATAAGGTTGCTGCATCCTTTCCTTCTCTCCTTCCAAGGTGATGACGCCTTATCGTCTTCCTTATTTCTGACCCTGCATCTCTTTCATTTCAATGCCAGGTGCAAGGGAGTGGCAATAGGATGCAGGTCTCCTGTTGCCTTGTGGGCTTCCTTGAGCATCTGGTGGGCCACTGTGAGATACAGGAAGCTGGACTAGATGGGCCTCTGGCCTGATCCTGCGGGGCTCTTCCTATGTTCTTATCTATGACAGGGAAGCTTTCTTTTGCCTCCCAGCTCTTTTGCTCTTTCCTCCCAGCAGTGGCTCCTCTGCCTGTCAGGAACAAGGTGCAGATCTTGTGTGCTACCTGAGGCATCTGGTGGGCCACTGTGAGATACAGGAAGCTGGTCTAGATGGGCCTTTGGCCTGATCCTGCAGGGTTCTTATGTCTGAAATTACAATTGGGGCTTTTGCTCCTCTTTCCACATAATAGGACATTGCTCCACTTATGTTGTAAGAGAGAACACTATTTCTTATGATGAAAATTCCCCTCTGCCCCATCTTCATGGCAATAGGAGCAGTATCTTATTGGACCTCCCATAAGAGAGCTTCTTTCTTCCCCAGCCTCATAAATAGATAGGAATTCTAAGTTTACTTCCCTTTTTTATATTTCCACCCTACTTTTCAGCCCTATGAGCTCTCAGGGCTGATTGTTACAATGAAAAGTACTGTGGAAACTAATGAATAGTTTCCTCCATGATCTGACATTATTGGACTTTATTCACTATCATCCCAGGAACAGACAATTATAAATTGTCTTGTTTTCCATCATGCTTGTCAAGTCCCAGTGTGTGTCTGATCCATTTGAAATATTACTTTGTTCCTTCTATTGTTTTAATGTGGGTATTTTCCTTCTTGTTAGAATGAATAATGCTTCAGGGGTAAAGAGTATCTTCCTTCAGAGGCATCCCATGAGTATCTAGGAGCATATGGAGATTTTTGTAACCCTGCTTCATTTTGATATCATTCAGAGCCGTAGCCTGCAGTCCTCCCAGCAACTTTTTGGCTCTGTTTGCCTGAGGTACCATAAGGATTTTGGAGGCTGTAATTGTAATGCCAGAAGAAATAAATTGAATTTAAATTTGCAGTTTGGAACTAGTAAATTTACAGCATGCTTGGCTACTCCTCTATGCTGTACGAAGCCTATCCATTACCACCATCATTTGCTTCCCCCTCCCCATTCTACACAGATCTGCTGTGTTAGGGCAGTGTAGCCAGGAGACCCTGCTTTCAGTAAGTATGCCCCAAGCTGGCTGCAAATCAATTATCTCTTGTAGTGGCACAACAGAGCACACAGAGGCATGCTAATAACCCTGTGATTGGAATGTAGCCAGGTCAAAGGGCAACCATCTTTTATAGGGGAACTCTTTGACTTCAGCTCATGTCACTTTGTGAACAATGAAAAACAGAATGGCTAAGGGTCTTCTATTTTGTTTTGTTTTTTTTCAAAAGCAAGATCTAAGTCAAGGGTGTCCAAACATTTTGGCAGGAGGGCCACATCCTCTCTCTGACACTGTGTTGGGGGCTGGGAAAAATAATTTCTATTTAAAATTTGAATAAATTTACATAAATGAATATATTAGAGATGGAACTTACATGGATGAAAGAAGGTCTTGCAATAGCTCAAGGTCTGTGAAAGACCTTGCACAAAGGAAGGTTGGCCTTTGCTGCTGCTTCACAGACGTGAAACAGCAAGCAGTGGAGGGAGCTTTCAGCCTGCAGGTTGCACGAGAAATCAAATAGTCAGCCCTCGCACTGAGAGTAGTCACATCGGGCCAGCATGGGTTCCAACAAGTCTCCGGAGGCCCAGAGGAGACTGGGGCTCCCCATGGGCCGGATTGGGGGTCCCCTAGGGCTGCAAATGGCCTCCAGGCCAGGGTTTGGACACCCATGACAATTGTTACTGTACTAAGGAGTGGAAGAAAGAGAGAAAGACTTTGCCCTTCAGCCCCTAATAATCTTTAAGGTGATTTTCATTTGTTTCTTTCAGCTCTCCATGGTTGGAATATTTTCTGTTCATGGTGTATATGAGTTCATAGAATCGTAGAATCTCTGTTCTCTATTCGCTTTTTCTCAAAAATAACTTCTAATACCTGGAAGAAAAGATTTGATAAAATAAAGCTATATATTGTGTGGTGTTAACTTATTCTAATAGCACAGTTTAAAGTGGTGCGTACAACATAGCAAAAACAAATGCACACACAGGTCATTGCCACAAAGAGCTTACAATTTAAATTTTGACAATTGAGTACACCATGAAAGAAAACAAAGATTGTGAGCAAATGTATGTAGCATTTGTATGAGTTGGAGAAAAGATGAAGGGCCAATTCAGACCTAAGGCATCCTGTGTGCCACCTGCATGTGTGCAATATGTCCATGATTTATCTCTGACTCTCTCTACCCACATGCTCCCCCTCTTTACTTCCTTAGTAAATGTTGCTTGGCAGCATTCTGGTTAATTTTTATCATTATTATATATAATATATAATACACATATACAGTCAATTCTTGGTAACCTCTGGGGTTAGGTTCCTGGAAACCCCAAGGGATACTGAATCCATAGATAGGGAGTCAGTGATCCTGTGGGATCCTGTGGGATCAGTGGGGTTAGGGGGAGGTGCCAGTAAGAGACCTGTTACTAACAACCTGCCATCAGAAACTCAGAATGGTAGCAGAGACCTTCACAGTGGTGCCATGGTAGGGTTTTGTTTGGGCCATGCCACAGTGAAGTTGAGGCAGAATATTCTACATTCAGAACAAATTCTGAATCTGCTGTTCTTGCCAGAATCATTGTATTTTTCCTGTATAGAATGTTATGTGGAATGAGCTAAACATCATCAGCATTGCAAGTTAAGTGTATTTGTTTCAAACATTGATATCCCACACCTTCCCTGGTACATCTGTAGGGACTAGAGTTGTCCAAAAGTTGTTTGCATGTTAAATTTGTGATGCATTGATTTGTTGACCCTTGAGACAGTCATTGGGAGCTATTTTCTCTATGGACGGTAATGTTACCCGACAAAGTTGATGACCCTGCTTTTCTTTGCATGATCTTTTATTCCAGGGTAAAAGAGAAGCAACACACATTCCTGATCCTACTTGGTGGAGGTGTTGAATATCTGTTGCTCCACATCAACCTCCGATTTACACATTCAAGAGGTAAATTAATCAAAAGTTGAAATGAATTATTGCATTTTGTCAAAGGCCCAGAGACCAAGTTCCCCTTTCAGAAATTGCAATGAAATGGTACAGAGAAGAACCCTGTTTTCTTTCTCTGGAGGGCAGAAGGAAGCGAGTTGAAGCATGCTCCCCACATCATAGTTTGGAGCAAGTTGCCCCGAGAAACATTTACCATCAACAAAAAAGGCCCTGGAATCAGTAGGAGTCCTCGTGGCATTGGGGCCCTGGCAGCCATCTCTTGATTTAGCACTAGTGACTAGATATATCTCCCAGGGACTCTCTTTACTGCAGTCACACTTGGAAAATCAACAAGTGGTTGGAAATAGATCATAAGCAGAAGACAGGCATGTTAATAGTGACCCTACCAGAAATTTCAAGAAACAGAACACCTGTCTGGTTTTGGCCCATAGACCTATCTTCAAAACTCCTCCATGCACTACTGCTGCAGATGTGTCACTCTTCTGCTTTGCTGTTGAGTGTGTGTGTGTGTTGTGGGGATGCAATATAAACTGCCTCAAGAGAACAGCTGACTATGCAACAAAAAGTGCATGTTAGGAAGGGTGACCAATATATAATATCAAATGACTACTGCAGCACATTAATGATCAATTTGCAAATGAAATCTCAAATCTCCAAGGAGAGCTATAAATGGTGTTTAATTGTATAGAAGTAATTTTGGGGCTTTGTTCTTTCAGGAAGTCAAACCAAACTCAGACACAAAAACCAGTACAGAGGGAGTTTTTTCCCCAGTGAATTGGAACGGAATCTAAAATCTCTTGGGTACCTTGAACCTGAAGTGGCACACCTGATCTATATCACTAAACACAAAAAGTGGTATCCTGGTGCAGTAATAAATAATATCTTTAAATATTTCTTTACTCAGCGTGTGGTTGGTTTGTGGAACTCCTTGCCACAGGATGTGGTGATGGCATCTGGCCTGGACACCTTTAAAAGGGGATTGGACAAATTTCTGGAGGAAAAATCCATTACGGGTTACGAACCCTGATGTGTATGTGCAACCTCCTGATTTTAGAAATGGGCTATGTCAGAATGCCAGATGTAAGGGAGGGCACCAGAATGATGTCTCTTGTTATCTGGTGTGCTCCCTGAGGCATTTGGTGGGCCGCTGTGAGATACAGGAAGCTGGACTAGATGGGCCTATGGCCTGATCCAGTGGGGCTGTTCTTATGTTCTTATGTTCTAATATCTAAATTGGACACTAAACAGATTCTTTTGAAGGGCAATGAAGGCTCCTTTCTGTTCTAACTGTGTTTGGAGAAACAATTTTTCCCAGTTAGTACACAAACAGGTCCCAAATTCTGACTATCTGTGATGAATGAGGCGGATAGTGATTTTTGAAAGGTCTGCATCATAAGAGATAGGAAGTCTCTACATCCTAAGGCTCCTACAGATTGCATGTAAACAAATAGAGACTCCATTCATTTCATGTTGATTTCAGTGAAGAGTCACCCTGTCTTCTGATGCTTCTAACAGTGTTTTCCAACCAGATTACATTAATGTTAATTCTAATGTGTTGCTCAGTCGAGCATCCTATCTGAAAAGCTTCAGTGATATTGGATATAAGGAACCTGCTTTCTAGACAATTTAAAAAAGTGCACAATAAAATTTCCATTGATCTCAGTGAGACAGCCATTAATTTGCATGTTTCCTGTTCTTCATGAACTTTTCAAGTATTTTTCCATATCTCAAAAATTCCAGAACATAACATAAGAACAGTCCCACTGGATCAGGCCATAGGCCCATCTAGTCCAGCTTCCTGTATCTCACAGCGGCCCACCAAATGCCCCAGGGAGCACACCTGATAACAAGAGACCTGCAACCTGGTGCCCTCCCTTGCATTGGCATTCTGAGATAGCCCATTTCTAAAATCAGGAGGTTGCACATACACATCATGGCTTGTAACCCACAATGGATTTTTGCTCCAGAAACTTGTCCAATCCCCTTTTAAAGGCATCCAGGCCAGATGCCATCACCACATCCTGCGGCAAGGAGTTCCACAGACCAACCACATGCTGAGTAAAGAAATATTTTCTTTTGTCTGTCCTAACCCTCCCAACACTCAATTTTAGTGGATGTCCCCTGGTTCTGGTATTATGTGAGAGCGTAAAGAGCATCTCCCTATCCACTCTGTCCATCCCCTGCATAATTTTGTATGTCTCAATCATGTCCCCCCTCAGGCGTCTCTTTTCTAGACTGAAGAGGCCCAAACGCCATAGCCTTTCCTCATAAGGAAGGTGCCCCAGCCCAGTAATCATCTTAGTCACTCTCTTTTGCACCTTTTCCATTTCCACTATGTCTTTTTTGAGATGCGGCGACCAGAACTGGACACAATACTCCAGGTGTGGCCTTACCATCGATTTGTACAACGTCATTATAATATTAGCCGTTTTGTTCTCAGTACCTTTTCTAATGATCCCAAGCATAGAATTGGCCTTCTTTACTGTTGCCGCACATTGGGTCGACGCTTTCATCGACCTGTCCACCACCACCACCCCAAGATCTCTCTCCTGATCTGTCACAGACAGCTCAGAACCCATTAGCCTATATGTGAAGTTTTGATTTTTTTGCCCCAATGTGCATTACTTTACACTTGCTGACATTGAAACGCATCTGCCATTTTGCTGCCCATTCTGCCAGTTTGGAGAGATCCTTCTGGAGCTCCTCACAATCACTTCTGGTCTTCACCTCTTGGAAAAGTTTGGTGTCGTCTGCAAACTTAGCCACCTCACTGCTCAACCCTGTCTCCAGGTCATTTATGAAGAGGTTGAAAAGCACCGGTCCCAGGACAGATCCTGGGGGCACACTGCTTTTCAGCTCTCTCCATTGTGAAAATTGCCCATTGACTCCTGGTCTTCAACCAGGTCTCAATCCAGGCGAGGACCTGCCCTCTAATTCCTTCACTATGGAGTTTTTCCAGTAGCCTCTGGTGAGGGACTGTGTCGAACACCTTCTGAAAGTCCAGATATATAATGTCCATGGGTTCTCCCGCATCCACATGCCTGTTGACCTTTTCCAAGAATTCTAAAAGGTTTGTGAGGCAAGACTTACAGATTGTCCCTCAGCAAGGTCTGTTCATCTATGTGTTTTGAGATTCTGTCTTTGATGAGGCATTCCACCATCTTACCCGGTATAGATGTTAGACTGACCGGCCTATAGTTTCCCGGGTCCCCCTTCTTTCCCTTTTTAAAGATTGTATGACATTTGCTATCCTCCAATCCTCTGGCACTGTGGCCGTTTTGAGGGACAAGTTGCATATTTTAATCAAGAGATCAGCAACTTCATTCTTTAATTCCTTAATAACTCTTGGGTGGATACCATCCGGGCCCGGTGACTTATTGATCTTTAATTTATCAATGAGATCTGAAACATCTTCCCTTTCAACCTCTATCTGACTTAATTCCTTGGTCAGGAGGAGCAGTTCAGGCAGCGGTATTTGCCTGAGGTCTTCTGCCGTGAAGACAGATGCAAAGAACTCATTGAATTTCTCTGCCGTCTCTATGTCTCCTTTTATCCCCCCTTTCCCTCCCTCACCATCCAGAGGGCCAACCGCTTCTCTGGCGGGTTTCCTGCTTCTAACATATTTGAAGAAGCTTTTATTAATCCCCATAATGTTGCTGGCCATGCATTCCTCATAGTTTTGCTTGGCCTCCCGTATCACCTTCTTACATTTCTTTTGCCACAGTTTATGTTCCTTTTTATTCTCTTCATTAGGGCAAAACTTCCATTTACAGAAGGAAGGAAGAAATATAGGGCAACAGATTCTTACTTAATGGGCAATTTAAAAACACCATTAGAACCAGTTTACAGTGATTTCAATAAGAAATCTATCAACCTTTCTGAAACTTCTGTGTTTCCTGTGCTAATTGCATGGCATTCCATAACAGTGCAATCATATGCACATCTTCTCTTGCTAACTGGACAAAGAGGCACCTTTCGAAGTGGTGTCCTCTTATGTTTAGCAGGGGGAGAAAAACTGTACCTCTTCACCCCACATGGTTTATTTTCCAGTGGCTGTTGCTGGTGTCTCTTCTATATTTTTCTTTTTAGATTGTGACCACTTTGGGGGCAGAGAACCATATATTGATGTTTTTTACTATGTGAACTGTTTTGTGAACTACTCCTGTTGAAAATCGGTATATAAATATTCTTAATAATAATATTCAGAAGTAAGCCCTGTAAGTAAGCATTTAATAGAACTTATTCCTAGGAAAATGTATAAAGGATTGCAGCCTATGACCTCTAGGATCAGACCTTCCAAATTGAAAACACACAGGTTCTTACTTAAAGCCTGTCAACCTAGCAAAAAATCACCATCATTGTGACAGTTTACCCTTTTGGTGTGTCATGGGTCATGTATGCAGTGAGCCATCTGAAAAGAAGAGCAGGGGAGAGTGTTAGAAAGGACCTCAAATTGGCACTTGTCCTGGGACTCAAGTAGAGAGTTACCGCCCATAAGCTGTCATGTATCAACAAGGCCGTAGCATGCCAGGTTCTCAAACTGGCAATGTTATATACTCCTTGTGCTTCCTTGGCTCTGCAGTTCCCCCTTGCTGTTGTTCTGCCATTCATCCCAAACAGGGTGTTTTCCCCATTATATTTAAAAAGGCTTTTGAAAAATTCAACAATAAACTTTAAAAACACATATATATTTCTCATATGAAATAGTATTTATTTCAATAGAAGTTGTATTCGTTTTATGGCATTGTAAGCAAAATGGTTCTATAATCTGCATGAAATGTTTCTAAACTAGCTTGAACAAATTGCTAAACTACTTTTTAAAGTTAATGTCCAAACTGGAGAGTTAAAACAATACTGACGAACCTGAGCTTAAAATAGAACTCAAATGTTTAATGGTTCATCTCCTGAGGTTTTTCTTCCATGCAGAATATGCTTTTAAGGGCAGTTAGCTTTATTTAGACTTTTAAACTAGGCAATTTCTACTGGTTAATTTAATGATCTCATCTTTCCTTTTTCCCCCCTCCTCTACTATCCAAAGTTAGACATTGTCTCAATTAGCATAGACAATGGGAGGTGCTGTGAGCGCGGGAGAGGACAATGATGAATTAATAGATAACCTGAAAGAGGCTCAATACATCCGGACAGAGTTGGTGGAGCAGGCTTTCCGGGCCGTGGACCGTGCAGACTACTACCTAGAGGAGTTTAAGGACAATGCTTACAAAGACTTGGCTTGGAAACATGGGAACATTCACCTCTCTGCTCCCTGCATTTACTCAGAGGTCATGGAAGCTCTGGATCTGCAGCCTGGGCTTTCCTTCTTGAATCTAGGAAGTGGCACTGGCTACCTGAGTTCCATGGTAGGGCTCATCTTGGGTAAGTAATTCTTTTAATCAGCTAAATTAGCTCTCTGGATTCTTGTGCAGGCAAGGGTGCTCATAATGCTGATGAATAGTCCTGCTTATGCCTGTGCTATCATGTTCTGCATGTCCCAGGGAACACAATGCTCCTCAGTGGTCACAATTCACATATTCAGCAGTCAGTGCTCAGTTTGCAAATCAAGTGATGTTCATGCATGTGTAATTGGTGTCTGGCTTGGGTCAGCAACTTTCTGTGGACTGTGGTTTGCTCTGTGTCTAGGAGAGCACCTGTTCTCTGCAGCTGTGTGCCTGAAAATAAGTTGTGTGTTGAAACCAGAACAGAAATAACAACACAAGCATGAATGCAGATACTTACTTGGTTTTTCCCCTACATTTCTTCTATAAAAATTTTCTTTGTGTTGGAACTATTTGAAGCTGTATGTTAAGCTCCTTTATAATTAACCTAAACCGCCTTTGCCAAAGCAGAAAGGCAGTATATAAATGCAGTAAGGAAGTAAAATAAACCTACTTCTGAACAATTTAGACTTGAAGTTAGCCAAAATATGACTGTTTTTTCTAATAGCAATCAGTGTTTTTAAAGTCTTGTTTGTTAAGAAAGATTGGTTAGGAATGTTTTTTAGTATTGAAAAACTTTCCAGTGTGGCTCTCAACACATTTGTATACCACTAAGAACAAAACAAAGCGCAAAAATAAAATGGAAGAATATGATAGCATTTTCACCAGCTGCAGAGGCTTTGAGAGTAGCTGCTTTCTCTCTTTTTCCCCCTCAGTAGAGAATTCTACTGAATGAGAAGTTTTGTCTGAATGAGAAGTTTCTAAATGCACCTTCAGGCATTCTCAGGATATCTTTTTCAAGGAATTTGAAAATAAAGTTGTCAAAAGCCACCTAAGAGGCAGGTACTACTATGTTAGAATTAGACTTGGGCAGATGGATGCACCTTTCAGGTGCATTTCCTTACTTTCTACTCCTAATATTCCTCTTTGGAGCATCTTCTTCTATTCCTGCTCTTTGCTACTTAATCGTTGATTTCAGTGAAACCATCAGGGATGGGCAAATCCAGCATGGCTTGACTCAAGTAGAGCCACGAGTCTCCGCCCCCAGCAACTCAAGTTGAAAACAAGTCTTAACAGGGGCAATTTTTGAGTCATCTGGAGCATTTTCATGACTTGAAAAGACACAAGTCCTTTTGATACACATGTCAGGTGCGGATTAAAAAATGGAGCTGCTGCTAGGATGTGTGTCAGAGTTCTCTTTAACCATTCCCCTGCTGCACCATTTCATCTGTAAACAAGGCGAGAGGGTGGGATGGACTGCGAGAGAGACAGGACAGAAGCGGCAAGAGGGAAGAGGGTCATGCGCAGCAGCTGCAAGGCTTACCAGGACGACCTGATCCTTTGCAGCTGTATTCAGAAGTAGTCTCCTCCTGCCCTCCCTCATCCAAAGAAACAAATCAGACCTCCCATCCTTCATTCAGTGATCATCGGTTCCTTAAGAGATGGGCAAGAGAGCCAGCTCCTGTCTCCCCCCTCCTGCTCAGATACAAAAGCAAATATTAACCCTTCCCTTCCTCCTGGCTGGAACTTCCCTGCTGCTCACTTAATCTGAATGATGGCCCCACAAAGTTTTTCACACCACGAAAACAGTAAGCAAGCAGACAGACAGACTCAAGTCTGCATGCATGGGGACCGTGTGCTAAGTCAGGGACCCTATACGCAAGTGTTTTGCCAAGTCTTCCATGTGCGTGACTTGAGTGTACACAAGTCAGCGATACACACTGATTTTCGCAACTTGGACTCAAGTCACCTGAGTCGAGTTCCCATTCCTGGAAACCATGACAGTGCAGCTTTTGCACCTTTGTTGGAATGAGGCTTGTTTTGTTCCATTTTGTTCTCCATATTATGTGGTCATGCTAGTTAGTAAAACTGTTGTTCATTTTTTAGAGGTGTGATTTTTTTGGTAATAACGAAATAAAAACGCATAGCACAGCTTTCTGTACTTCTCATTTTTGTCAAACAAAATATGTGAAAAAATAAAACCAAAAAATCACACCTCTAGGTATTTGCTTTGTATCCGCTGCTCTAAGCTTTCACTTAAAATGCAAATGGCAGGGACTCTTCCTTTCTGTGTCAAACATGTTGAATTGGTACTGGTTCTTTGCCCTTTGAACATGGTTCTTTGCATTCCTTAAACATGCAGGTCCTTTTGGTGTTAATCACGGTGTGGAGCTTCATTCTGATGTTATAGAATACGCAAAGCAGAAGCTGGACTTTTTCATCAGGACAAGTGACAGCTTTGACAAGTAAGATTGGAGGATGTGTTTAAATTACATTAAAAGAGATTTCCAGAACAAAATCCAGTAGTAAGTTCTGCACAAAGTTGGCAGAATGAGTTCTAGATGCTTATAGGTCTTCTGTATATGCAATCACCGCTGCCTGAATGTAGAAATAAATTGAGGATATTTGTCCTTGTGTTATGCTGTTGGCTAGTTCATTTGCTTCTGACACTGTTGTGGATGTAACAGACCTGATGTCTTAGAACTAAGAAGTAAAAGTAGTTAGTAGTGTTCAAGGTAGAAATTTTATGTAATTCTTATGATAGAAAGAATTCTTTTGTATGAATATGATATAAAGAATTCTAGAATTCTTATGGTATAAATTCTTATAAATTACAAATGAGTATGCTATAAGAAACGTTCTTGAATAAACAGCATTGTGGGTGATTTGATTTTAAAAAGAAAATTGAACTTGCATGTCCTGTCAGGAAACTAATATTATGATCAGTTTTTTAGGCTGTGGAAATCCACACTGCAAACCAAAATATGTTCTACTGTTGGGCATCCCCTCCAAGAAAACCTGGAAAGTGCACTTCTGTGAGAAGAAAAAAAGAAATCCTAACTCAGTGGTAGAGTACATGTTTTGCCTGCAGAAGGTCTTGGATTTAATCCTGGTACCTAAGAAGGGTCTAGTTCAGCATCCTGTTTCACACAGTCAGGTGCCTCTGGGAAACCCAGAATAGCCTTCTCTTATGGTTGCTTTCCAAGATCATCTCCAGCAGGACTGGCCCGTCCATGAGGCTGACTGAAATGGCTACTTCAAGTGGCAGGTTGGAGGTGGCAGCAGACTACCAGAGGGTGCCTTGAAAAATTGTAGTTGCAGTGCATCCTTGGGGAAAGCCACAACGATTTTGGAGGATACATGTGTCCCAGAACTGCACAATTAATCCAAATAAGGCTGCAATCCTAACCACGCTTTCCTGAGTGTAAGCACCATTGAACAAAATAGGACTTACTTCTGAGTAGACCTGGTCAGGATTGTGCCCTAAATCTTTTAAATGCATAACAGGAATTCATCATTCATATAATGTTCTTGCCTCAAATTGAAGGATTGATTTTTATGTTTTTTTATGGACCTTATTTGGTCCAATTAGATATGCTGTGAGAGTTCTGCAATACAGAAGCTTCACTCACCAACAGACTTCTCTGTTCTCAGGTTTGAATTCTGTGAGCCTTCCTTTGTCACGGGCAATTGCTTGGAGATCTCTCCAGACTTTACTCAATACGATCGTGTATATTGTGGTGCTGGAGTTCAGAAGGAGCATGAAGATTATATGAAGAATTTGCTGAAAGTTGGGGGGATTCTCGTCATGCCATTGGAGGAAAAGGTTTGCTTGTAGGGTCCTCATACACGGGTGTTCCCCCCCCCAATTCTTGATATGCCTTGCCAATTGCATAAGAATGGCTGTGGTGTTCTGTGTCTGCAAAGAGACAGGAAGTGCTTTAACACCTTCGAGACCCACTGGTTTGTTGGGGCATTCGCTTTTAGAAGTAACATCTTGCTTTCCCTTGTGTACATATGTGTGTAAACAGAGATGCTATGGCATAGATTGAAGTGGAGGGTAAACAAGTTAAGATGTAAGGCCATCATCTTGTATAGTGTAGTATAACCACAACGCAAAAAACCCAGCCAGAGTGAGCAGGCAAGTGAGCTGTTGGATCATGCGGTGAATAGAGAGAACATTGGGTTTTTGCAGAATGGGGAATCAGTGCATTGCAGAGTCCGGAGCTAGAGAGAGAGGCAGCATAAGACTTTCATGCCTTTTCATGCAGTCTCTGCTGTCAGTATTACAGTTGCTGCCGGCTGTTTTCCCTTGCCAAGGGGAAAAGTGGTGCATGAAATGGACACTTTTTCTTCTAGCACCACCTTGAAAAAGATTGTTTCAATTTTGAAGAACAATCTGCTCCAGGAACCAGCACTTGAATACTCCTCTCCTTTGGCTGGAGCAGAGTGGGCAGCTGTTCTGCTGGTGCAGTGGAGAAGGTGAAAGTGAACACAAACCAAGAGAAGAATGGAAATGGGTTTTTTCCTCCTCCAACCTACCTATAAAATCTTAGGGAACTTTCAGCTAGCATGATTCATTAACATAGCAGTATAGTTGTACAAAACGTCATAGGTCAACCATGTTCATTCTAGGTTACAATTTGAAATCTAGGTTAGGGGATATAGTTTACCAGGGCAAATTTTAATAACACAAGTTTTCATACTGTAGATACTCACCTATAAGGCGAGAAATTTCTGCCAATAAATCAAGCTTAGATCATGTCACCTTATCTGTGAGATCACTTGGGTCAGGGCTGTTCAGGCAAGTTCAGGTTCAAGTAAGGAGATGCAAGAGGACAATGCACAGGCTTAGGCTTCCTCATGAGGAAGCTGTTTGAACTATTCACTAAAGAGGCTATGCCATGTCTCCAAAACTAGATGTGATAGGGCAAAACGGATGCCATTTTTGGAATCGGCACCCCAAATATACCCAGGAATTGGTGTAACATTTAAGGAAGCAAAATGTGTGTTGGCCTGTGTAATTAAAGGGCTATTAGCCTCCATGGCAACCCTTCCAGGGCAAAGCTGAAGCCAAAGCTAACCTTTTATTCTCCTAAGAAAAAAAGCAAACCAAGGCTCAAGGCTTCCATTTAAATCAAGCAACCCTTCTGCACCCTCGTTCCGTTTTGCATATGTTTGGCAGAGGTCTGGTTTTTTAAGCACCAGGATGTAATCCTCATTTGTATTTGAAACAAAGTCCAAAGCTACAGTTCAGTGCACCATTACTTAAGAATAACACCCATTGAAAGCAGTAGGGTCTACTTCTGGGTAAGTAGGGTTGCAACAATGTGTATCTGCGCTTGCTCATGCTAATTCCTTGTTGCTGGTCTCTCCACTGTGAATTGAATTACACACAGTTATGTGTTATATGTTATATGTAGAGCCTCTGACTTAACATACCAGTCACCTTAAAGAAGGATTTAATTAATGGTTCTACTGGGATGTTTACAGTGCATTTACACTGACAGTGTTTACAAAAAGGTTGTGAAGACCAGAATTTAAAAAGTTAATGAATAAAAATGTATCCTATGATCTTTTACTACATTTTTAATAGAGACTGTACAGTGCTTAGTTAACAATTATTGGTAGGTTATTTTTCAGGATCTGGCCTTGAGTAAAATCAGACAAAACTATAGTCAAACACCCCCCCCCCCAAAGTTTAAAACACAAACACACATACAGACTTATCTGAGGGTCATAGAAAATTCCATGATTTTCTATTCAAAACCTGCCCTCAATTTATCTTTGAGATCAACTTACACTCTAGTGTCTAATGGCTGCAGTCCTAACCACACTTTACTGAGAGTAAGTTCCATTGAAAAAAATAGGACTTACTTCTGAGTAGACCTGATTAGGATTGTGCCCTATGGTAGGTAGTGGCCTATTTGGTCCCTCTTTTACACAGTCTACTGTTAAAGGCTAGATTTTGCTCTCATTATCTGAAATAATTTTGCCCCAGTGGATCAGTTTATTTCCTACAGTGACAAGGCTCTTACCAGTGTCTAGAGCAGGGGTGCCCAAACCCCGGCCCTGGGGCCACTTGCGGCCCTCAAGGCCTCTCTATGTGGCCCTCAGGGAGCCCCTAGTCTCCAATGAGCCTCTGGCCCTCCGGAGATTTGTTGGAGCCCACAGTGGCCCGACGCAACTGCTCTCAGCTTGAGGGCAGCTGTTTGGCCTCTTGAGTGAGCTGTGGGATGAGGGCTCCCTCCACTGCTTGTTGTTTCATGTCTGTGATGCAGTAGCAGCAGCAAAGGAAAGGCCAGCCTTGCTTTGTGCAAGGCCTTTTATAGGCCTTGAGCTATTGCAAGACCTTCATTCATTCATATAAGTTCATCTTTGAGTCCCTTCGGGGAGAAAGGCGGGGTAGAAATAAAGTTATTATTATTATTATTATCTTTAATATATTCATTTATGTAAATTTATTCAAATTTGAAATGTAAATTAATTCGGCCCCCGACACAGTGTCAGAGAGATGATGTGGCCCTCCTGCCAAAAACTTTGGACACCCCTGGTCTAGAGTATCTAAAACACTAGAGGTGTTTGTTTCCAGTGAGTTAAATAGGATTACAGCCTAAGTCTTACTGAACACAATGGGCTTACTTTTGAGTAAAGTAAAAACACCATTTTCAAACACTTCTACTTATTACACTAATAATTTTCATCCTAGGTAACTCAGATAGCTCATGCTTGAGTATATATCTAAAGGATTTTGCCTTTAAGTGGCTCTTAAGTGGTTCTTTTTTTCCTGCTGCTTTGTCATGTCTCCTGTGTAGGACGGGCGTGAGTCCTACCAGTGAATCTTTGTTGACAGTGCTAGTTGGGAAGGCTCAAATATTTTTTTTGTTGACATAAGTGATAGCGTGGATTGACATACAATACTAGGCAGTGGAGGCTCTGCAGAAGTGCCCTGGCATGTTTTGTCTGTGAAAGCATAGAAATCACGAATACAAACTCCACAAGACCCTCTTGGGTCTTTTATATATTTGTGAGCCAGGGACAGGAAACTATTTGGGACTAAACTTTTGGGACAGGAAACTACTCATTTGTGTGGCTATATAACGTTTTTGTGAAGGTTTTTTTTTTTTTTTTGAAAAGTGGTTTATAACCCTTAGTAATAGTAATAAAAGTATATTGTGCATTTTTGATCATATGAACAAGTCTTCTATAATTCAAATCCAATCCACAGTATTAGAGCATATTCCTTTAAAGTTTTAACTATTTTGAATTAACTGACCTAGAACTGGCGGCATTAGAAACTTCTTATCTGATGGGAAGCAAGAGCATTTTTTAGAACTGAGAAGTGCTGGAATGAGAGGAGGATGAGGCAAAGGAGGGTAGCCATCTTTCATAGGGCACTTTAGAGAGCAGTCCTGAAGTACACTGCCTCCCCATCCTTGAGCTTGCAGACTGAAAGAGGTCCCAGCTGCTGCTCTATCCTCTTTCGCCTGTTACATGGTGGACACTGTATTTTAAAGCATGCAGGAGTACACATGTACTTGGTGCTGAGCACCCACCAGGAGACCATGGGACAGACCAGTACATGACTATTGGCAAGAAGTCAAGATCCACAGACCAGGAAGGCCATGCTTCTTATATGACTGAGGCACACATCTGATGTAACTGAACCATGAATTCAGACAGACTTATTTACTCCTTAAGTTCAAATGGAGCCTGCTGACTCAAACCCTGATGGAACAAAACCAGAACCCAGCAGGGGTCCTCAACCAGCAAAGGAAGATCCCTCACTTAGTTCATTCCACATGGTATCCCATAGGATTATGTGGGGTAGAAAGCTAGAAAAATGCTGAGTACTGAAACCTCATGTGAGCTCTTTACTCTCTGGTTCTGTGCTGCTGTTCTGCATTGCTGTTGTCTGCAGAGTATGTTGCAGCACCAGAAGGGTTAAAATCACTCCATTCGAAACCCCATCCAGTGACCATTGTGCCAGCCAGCACCCAAAATTGGTAAAACCCCACTCCCCCTTTCCTTTCCACCCTTTCATCTTCTCTCTCTGAGCACAACCAAAGCTTTTGAGTCAATGTAGGCTGACTGGATAACTTTGTGACTGTGGGCTGCCTCCTTAACACGTCCCTTTTCTCTCCAGAAAAGCACTGCGGCTCCCTTACCCTTCTCCTCCCTGTGATTAAGACTACTGCTGAAGTGCATGCAAGGGCTTGCTTTGTGTGGTCCCTTTTCTGCTTGTGAAACCTGCTTTTACCCAGGGAGATTTGCTTGGCTTAGTTATGTTGCTGCTGTGTTCCCTGCAACACAATGCTCTTGAACCTCACAGAAAAAGGAATCGTAACCATTTTTAGTGGAACCCTGATATTAGCCTCTAGCCTCCTCCCAAACAAACCCCCTTAACTTACCCACTGAGGACTCTTTGAGAGCTGGGAATGGTCCAAATAGGGCTTTCCTGCTGGAGAGTCTAATTAACCCCTTTTGAAGGCTTGGGGCATCAGTTAGGAGGGTTTATTCATTGGGAGATTCCCCCACCGCAAGCAAGGGAAGTGCTTTACAGCCTGTCTAGAGGTTTGCACCTGCTTGTCATTGTCAAGCAGTGAAGTCTTGTGGGAACAGGCTGACAGTACAGGTGACCTGAGCCCTGCTGATTGGTGGCAGAACAGCTGGGAAGGGGAAGATGCACAGGTGTGGTGGGCGGAGGAGGAGAGATGAGGATGAAGGCAAGGAGCTAGGAACACGAAGCAAAGGCAAGCATGAACTGAGGAGAATCATGAGGAAGAGAGATCCAGCTGGGTTACAGGAAATAAAGAAAGGTGGAGAGAAGTTGGGGGAGACTGTAAGGGGAGGACATTCAAAGAGCTAGAGTCCTAGGGGATGAACCAGGGAGGCCCTAGACAAGTCCTAGGGACTCGGATCCACCTCAACTCCCAATACCTGTACCAGCCCCCACCAACATCCCCTGACTGAGGACTGATACCCAGGAGAGGTGTTGCCAGTCTTTGGCTTCTTGACCCCAAGCAGGGGTAGGAGTTCAAAGGGGAGAGAGAAGCACAGAGACCCGCTGCTGCATGTTGACCAGGCTTCCCTCCCTTCCACCATATTCCACCTTATGTATAAGCCCGTTCCCTATGTATTGGCACCCTCAAATTCCTGAGTAGCAGCATACCTGTGCTTCCACATTTATACCTGCTTTCATCTCCACCATGTCATTCCCCTCTCCCTGTGATGTAGTTCTCCACCCTGGGATGGGGCAGTGGGGTAGAATGTGCCCACAAGGGAGAAGGGGCCTCAGCAATGGGTATATGATGAATGAATTTGTGAACTCTTGCCTATGCATATGAAATGGAGTTGACTGTCCTCCTTCAGGACTGCAAAACTGTCTCTTTTAATAGACTCAAAATAATGTTGCTGTGCATCATTTTCCCTTATTCTGACTCGGAGCTGAATTTTAGTTTAATATGCACACTGAATTTGCCAAAGTTGTTTGGTAGAAAGAGGAGGGTGTAGATGTGAAGGAATAATCTATTCCTGTTGCCTGTTCATGTTCTGTATGTGTTCTTAAACACAGCTGACTAAGATAACTCGAACCGGTCCCTCTGCCTGGGAGACAAAGAAGATTTTGGCTGTTTCCTTTGCTCCTCTGGTTCAGCCGAACCATGCAGATTCAGGGAGGTCAAGACTTGTTCACTTGCGTAAGTCTACCACTTCTGTAAGATACCTGCTTCATTTGGCCACTGCTGCAGTCTTTGGGGTAGGTCATGTGAGACTGTAGGAGAAATTCTTCACATCTGGCCATCTTTCTCCATTGCCTACAATCTGGCCTTCTGGACTGTGCTACTTGCCTGATGTGGAAACTGACTGTACTTCACACCCAGCTGTGTGTATGGTCATGTGGCTGTCACCATCACACAGCCCTTGTGGAAATCCTGATTGCAGTTAGATATTGCTGCGTTTTGCCTTGCTTTGAGAAGGGTGTGGGTGTGTCCTAAGGGCTTCCTGCTCTTGCCTAATGTATACCAGCTTTGTAAGAAAATTTATGTATTGCTTTCCAATAAAAATATCATTTACAAAGCAAAGGAATAAGAAGACGGTCCCCTGTTTCAAAGACGCTCACAATTAAAGACACAAGGGAGATACCAGGAAAGAGCCAGTGGGAGGGAGGCTATGCCAGGATAAACGATATGTTGTATCTAGCAGGGGGACAGTTACTTTACTATGGTAATGAATTCTGGAAGCATCATTGTACAGTATTGTGAACATATTGTCATGTGAACCCAGTACTGCATTGTTTTTTGATAATTCATTCCAAGACCTCAGAAGTTAACATTTCTGTCATGGATCTAAGCCATTTCTCTCTCCAAAATGAGACTTAAAAGGTGCCTACTGCACTCTTCAGGGGCCATGGTTATCAGTTTCCAAAATGCTGTAATTATAAAACACAAATTACAAGACTGTATCCTTGTACAGGCTGAGCCAATCATTTAGAGAATAACTTATTGTCTAGTAAAATTATTTGATCGTATAGTGAACCCAGTGTGAAGTGGGGGTCCACTGTACAGTGCTCTCTTGACTAGTTGTTAGTTTCTGTTACTCATACTTGTTCAGATCATGTTGATTCCTTTAGCCCAGTCACCTAAGGTCCCACAGCTGTTTCATTTTCTCCTCCTGTCTTGTAGCCCCAGTGACGGTCCGCAGCCTTCAAGACCTGGCACGCATTGCCATCCGCAGCACCATTAAAAAGCTGATACACCAGGAAACCGCAGGCAGAAATGGGAACAGCCTCCGAAATCCACCCAGGTTTAAGCGGCGGCGCATCCGGCGGCGGCGCATGGAGACCATTGTCTTCTTGGACAAAGAGGTTTTTGCCAGCCGGATCTCAAACCCTTCCGATGATAACAATTGCGAAGAGCTGGAGGAGGAGAGCAGGGAAGAGGTGGAAAAAGCCACTCCTGAACTGAAGCCTGACCCTCCTGTAAACATCCTCAGAGAGAAGGTCTTGAGCCTGCCTCTGCCTGACCCACTGAAATATTACCTGCTTTATTACAGAGATAAATAAGGTCCTTGTCAGCATAACACACAGAGAGAGGCAGGACAATAAAACACTGAGTAGGGCATGACGAACGTGTGCCACTTGCTTGCCTGTTAATGTGACCACACGTGGTGGTAAGCTGGCCGGGGAACGTGGCTGCTGTGTACTTCAAATGTGATAGCATTGTTCAGATTCCTTCCCTTGGTTTGTGTGCTCCAGTTTTGTCCTACAGCAAAGCTTCCTTGGTTGGGGGGGTGGGAGCAGGCTGGCTGGCAGAAAAGCACTCAGCTGCTTACCCAAATTAGAATTTCATTCTGAAGAAAACCAAAACACAACTTTGCCAAGATGTCCCTGGCTCTCTTGACAGTGTGTTTGCCAGGTGGATGTTTCAGAAATTGTTTTGGACTGCACCCTAATGAGTAGCTTCACCTTAAAAGTGAAAAGCAGCAAAATAGCAGTAAGTCTGGTCTCTCCCCAAACCCTACAAAAAAGCACAATAGTAGCAAAGAATACAGAATCTGATTTCTTGACATATGTCAAATGCCCAGTTTAAAACCCAGTTCTTATTATCAGTAGCAACTGGGGTTAGACACATCTTCCTTTTGGGGAGCAGGGTGATGTTCCCCTGGAAATCCTTGTGATTTATAAAGCAACTCATTAGGAGAATTCCTGTTTGATACAAGAGTAGGGAAGAGGCTATGTGAAGTTCAAATGCAAGCCACCGGAATGCTTTAGACTTGGGTCATCTAAAAGTTGCTGGGCTCATCCAGTGTGTGGTTACATTCTCTGAAAGAAGAGTAGGTAGGAAGAGATGTGTTGGGAAGGAAATTCAGAGACAGCCTTCAGACTTTTCTGAGGGTGTATTGCATGTATGCTGTACTAGGCACATAATATGGACAGTTGTGAACATTTTTCTAATTGGAATAAGTACCTTGTTTTCTGGGACAGTGATTCTGTTTTCTCAGAGGGTGCCAGAAATTGGAACCATTTTTAAAATGTAAATGCCTGGGTGCACAATCTTGTCTCTGCCCCAGTAGGAACCTCTACTGCAGCAAAAAGCGCAAGGAGGCTGTTCGTGTAGTTATTTGTAGATGAAAGTAGTACTATAGCATAATTCCTCTGAGTTCAGTTTTTCTTTTAAATTACACCAATACATTTGTTTGATTCTGTATAAAAATGTGTTTTGACTTTTTCATGGAACAGCCACTTAAATCCTTCTTTTGAATTCCCAGGTTGTTTATAGCCTGGGAATTTGGAGCTAGGAGAGAAGATCTTGTTGAAATTCTAGAGTTTTGCTCCTAGTCAAAAGAAATGAGAGGAAAGATCCACAAATTTTTTTAAAAAAATTCAGTCTCCCTTCAGGTGGCCTGTCTTTGATTTTACTTTTTAAATATAATCTCACTGGCATGGTTTCCTCAGCATACATAGAGACAAACGGGGGTTGTACTGTGCTGGAGTCTGTCAAGCGTCTCATGTATATGTAAAATCCATACTTGTGGATGCAGCAGTCTTTGGCATCCAATCCTGCAGTACACAGGAGGTTCCATGGGCTTGTGTAGTAGAACAGCCATGTACTGTGATCTGCCCAAAGCATGACAAACTCTTGTCTTTATAGTCCATCTGGGGCTGTCTGTAGCTCAGGAGTTGCATGCTGTAGAGGCTGGGTATTTAACATGTCTAGTGGTCTGCTTCATCTTGTTCTGTCTGAAGCCTTAAAGGCAACAGAAATAACTTGTAGAACTCGGGTCCCCATTGTACTTAGGAGTTCAGAAGGCATCTTCTCTGTGGAGTAAAAGATGAACATGAAAATGCACATGCATCTGTTAAAATTAGTTTTCCTGCAGTTGATACTTCAACTGCTCCATGTTCTAACTCTGTATGAAGCTGCCTTGCACCAGGTCAGCCTGTTGATTCATCTGGCCCAGTATTATCTCCTGTGGCTGGCAGCAATTCTCCTTCAGGGTTTTGTGTTGTATGTGTCTCTCTAGGAGCACACCCCAATTTTTGTCATCACCCTAAGAGAGAACCTGTTGGGAAAGCTGCCAAGTTGTTGTCCTTGAGTTTGATTCAGTTCTCAAACACTCTGGTGAATAAGCCCCAAAAGGAGGCACTGTTCTTCCCTCTACAGCATTATCAAGGACATGGCACAAGGGTTTTTTGTCTTCATCAGCCAGTCCCTTGTTTAGCAGTTTGGGACTCTCCTTAAGAATGCATAGAAACCAGGGATCTCTTGGTTGTTCCCCCCCCTTTTGTTAGAAAGATACATGTACAAACAACTGTGATCTATCCAGTTGTCATATTATCAAAACAAACAAAAAAGTAGCAGATGTGCACTTGTTTGCACAGCATAACTGTGAACTAATGTAGAGTGTAGCATTGTAACAGAAGGGGAATTTTCAGTGCGGTATTCCTACACACCAGCATTTACACATGGCTTAATTCAATCAGTGGGCGTTCTTAGTAAACTGACTGTAGCTGACATTATTTTTTGTAGTCTGTTAACTCTTCTTTTTCCCATTTACTCTCTCCATTTTGCAATTTCACATGTCTGCGTTTTTAAGCTTCATATGGTTATTTCATAGCTTTTGATATGATTGCCAAGTTGTACACCTGCAGAAAAAAGTTTTCCTCCATTGGTTTTGCTTTTGTATGGTAGCTGAAGATGTAAATAGCTGTAGAAATGAAGATGAAAAAACCCTTCTTTCTGAGGCATGGAGAAATGTTAGAGGCAAGTGATTTAAAAATACAAATTTTATCGAATAAATGTCTGTGTCAGCAAATATGATCCCATTTAAGCCTGCTTTAATGTTGTTTGTTCTTGATGCTGAGATCCTGCAGAGCAAGTCTTTTCCCCAGCATTCTGAAAGTAATTTTCAGGTCTGGTAATCCAGATGGATGGTAGCTGACCTGCTGCTGCAAGGGAAATCCTGAAAGACATACCCAGTGGTCCCCATTACTGTGGTCTAGGCTGACATTGCATTTGCTAGGGAAAAATGTGAAGACCCTGTGCAAGGGATTGCTGAATCAGATTATTATTGCCCACCTCCCATTATTCCTTGCAGACAGCAGTAGCCTTGCTTACGTACAGACACCCTCAGCATATGACCAGATACTCTTAATCTCAGCAAGTGATGTGAGGCTGGAGGAAGCATTGAAAAAGTGGGCAAAGCGAGGGTGTCATATGTGACAGAATAAATGGCTAGACTTAAAATTTTCTGAAGATTGGGGTTATAGCCTTTTTTGTCCACTTTGGAAGCTGTGGATGAGGCTAATTAACTTGACTGCATAATTTCTCCTGACTCCATTTTAAAACTGTTTTAAAATGCATACCTTTTGGGACCATTTCACCAGGCCAAATTCCCTATTTTGCCTTATCTTTCAGCCTGATGAAGAACTCAAATGCTAGCTGCTTAAGGTTTTGTGTAATCTTGGTTGCTCCTAATAAAGGTGTTACTAGAATATATGTGACAGTCACACACTCTCCTAGTGCCCTGATCTATCATTCTGTGTTGGAAAAAAGCAAGTTTTTTCTTCTTTCTGGGGAGGGGGTGATGGGAGAAACAGGTTTGTCTTTCACTTGTGCCAGGCATGATAAATTCCTCTAACTGTAGGGGAGTGGTAGTGATGTTTTTTTTTAAACTGCCCAGCTAGTTCTTGCCTGTGAGCAAGGAGGGCAGGCACCTTCCAACTTTAACATGTGGCTAGCCAGTGATTGGTAGGGGACTGCTGCCCATTCACAAAATACATGCTGCAGAAGTCCACATTTGTAAATTTGCAGACATGACTACATGGATTTTACATACAATTCCATACAAAGGTACAAGCTCCTGAGGAAGAACTTGGACAATGATAGAGTCATCACACATAACCTTTTAAAAATGCTGTATGCACTGAACAGGGGTGAGGTACCAGCCACAAACTTTGAACACTACTTTTGAATGGTGTCTTAGGTTGTCAGCAGCCTGACTTGAGGTGGTGGGGCATTTTATCCTTAGGTACGTTTATTCATAGGCTATGTTCCTGTTGTATTCTAGTCATCCCTGCTAGATTCTCATGGAACTCTGGTAACTGTTGGTTTGAGCCAATCCCTGCATTTAAGAAAACTACATGTTATGGTCCTCATGAGGGCTTTACTTCTTCAGAATGCCTTGTGAGGGGCAAGATTTCATGTTTGGCTGGCCTTACATGTAACAAGTAGCAGAAAACTAGCATGTCAGGGAGAAGGTACATCTTGTTCCTTCTCCCTGACATGCTACCTTTCCATAAGCAGTGGGTTTCTGAATCTTCTCATAAGAACATAAGAACAGTCCCACTGGATCAGGCCATAGGCCCATCTAGTCCAGCTTCCTGTATCTCACAGCGGCCCACCAAATGCCCCAGGGAGCACACCTGTTAACAAGAGACCTCATCCTGGTGCCCTCCCTTGCATCTGGCATTCTGACATAGCCCGTTTCTAAAATCATGGCACATTTGCATGACACTTTCTCCAATATCAATTGAGGATGCTTCCACCTGTGTTTTAATGTACAGCTGAAGGGCAGCTATGCTGTTTGTATTTTCTTGATCTGGAAAGTGACTTTTAGAGGTATTTAAATATCCACATAGCTGTCCTGGCATTGTGTGATACAATATAACATGCATATCTCTGGTTCTGTAGATGCTTCAGCCTTTGAGCTAAAACGACAAGAAGGTTATGAGGCCCCTTTGTGCCACTGGAGGCTGCTCTTTTTCCAACCATTGTAGAATTGTCAGAGGATTATTCTGGCAAAGTTTGTCTTTGATTTTTGAATTGGGGCCAAAGAAAGCAAACAGCAGATTGTTTGAGACTTACAACATGGAACTTTGAGCTGCACAGTCTCTGGTATCCAACAAGAAAGTGAGCTATTTTTACCATTGACTGTTTTCTTGGAAACACTGCATTGTTCACCTTGTACCAATTGCTGTCCCAAGATAGAGGTTCCTGTCTGTGATTGAATACATCACTGAAGTATTCAGTACCCCTCTTGTCCCAACTCCTCGTCTGCTTTAAGTGCCATGTTGAAACAGGGTACTGGTGTTACCTCTTCATATCCTATAGGTACTTTTGAATCACTGGAGTAAATATACACTGGAATAAATATAGTAAATTGAAGACAATTTTCTGCCTTAATGGCACAATCTTATACTTTGTTTGCACCAGCAGCATGCGCATTCAGCTAGTGAAGGATGTTGCAAATGTGCCGTAAGGCACCTTGCAGCAGCATAGGAGAAGTTAGTGCCAGTGGGAAAACCTGTGCCCTCCCATTGGGACCAGTGCAGGCCTCAACACAGGCCAGAGCAGATAAGCTTCACACCAGGTAGTGGAGGGAGGGAACAGATTGGGGCCAGCGATGGTGGCAGCAGCACAAACTGTATCCTATCCCCTTTCCCAGGCCAGAACTGCCAACATGGATCTGACTTGTGCTGGTTATTGAGCAGGTGCAGGTCCAAGTAGACCTGCAGCCACAACCAGGGCTTTCCCCAAGGCAAGGGGACAAATGTTCCTTTACCCAGACTGCAAAATTCCCCCACAAGATATAGCACAAGCCATGTGGGCCCCGCTGCATCGGTGTGGGGGAATTTCAATAGGATTGGGCTGTATGTTGTCAACACTCTGGCCGAAGCATCTAATTGTGCTAGATCATAGTCATACTGCATGTAGATCTATCAGGAAGGAAGGATGCCAAAGATGGAACTAAGAGTGCTACAGACTGGCCAAGAAGGGGCTTATGTATCAGACAGATTTCCATTTTGTGCAACATTTGGCTTCCCTGGCGGCCAAGCAGCTGTCCTCAGGAAGCCCACAGGCAGGGCATAAAGGCAGTAACCTCCCCCCCCCATTCTTGAACCAGAGCAGCTGGAATTCAGAGGCTCACATCATGTGGCCAAAAATTCCATATGTTGGGCCTTTTATAAAGATTTGTTTTCGCCGGTCATGAGTCTGTTGCAATTTGTTTCATTAGACAAAACTAATGTTGAATGAAAATTATAAGAGATGCAGTGCTCGGTTAGATGGGTGGACACTGAAAGGAGGTCGGGGTAGCAGGGATTTTTGAAGCCCCTGCTCATAAGCAGGAACAGCTGCCCACAAATCAAGGCATGCACCCCAAGCCACCCTGTGTCACAAGCATAGACTGGACTCGGCACAAGACACACTTTCAGAATAATAGCTATAGATCGCTCGTGCAAATAAAACCGAGCTGGAAAGGTTGGGAACAGTGAGGAAAAGAAAGGTAAGGCTGGCAATTCAATGGTAAAGACACCCTGCAGTTGAACAGGTTGATCCATGTTTACTCTGAAGTAAGGTCCATGCAGTTCAGTGGGACATGCTTCCCAGGAAGACTGCAATATTTGTGGCTGATCTTCTCTTGTTCCTTTCTTAATCCCCAGTGTAGTGGTGAGTCAGACCCTAAGCATGAGTAAACCCATGTGCTGAGTCAACCAAAGGAAAGGTTATTGAC
Organism: Tiliqua scincoides; assembly: GCF_035046505.1. Taxonomy (NCBI): domain Eukaryota; kingdom Metazoa; phylum Chordata; class Lepidosauria; order Squamata; family Scincidae; genus Tiliqua; species Tiliqua scincoides. Next base: position 218,639,115 of record NC_089824.1, on the reverse strand, counting down.
CCTTACTGTCCTTTGCCATGGGAGTATCTAAAGCTCTCAAAGAGTCTCCCCAGACTTCTGACAACTCTCAGTCACAATCAATAGCGTGGCTGGGGCAGGAGGCCGCACAGTGAGTGCTGCAGACACTGCAACACACCATGTAAGCGGCCTCTTGCCCGCCATCAGAGCCATTCCAGGCAGTGATGACAGTGTTGCCATTGCTGCCATGAGCAGCTTTCATGGCAAGTGGGAGGGGCTGCTTACATTGCACATTACGGTACCTGCAGCACTTACCATCCCACCCCCCACTGACTACACTACTAGTCACAACTGAGAGATAATTAAGGTTGCTCAAACATCCACGTTTTCCTGATCAGTCACAAACTAGCTAGGCCCTTTTGTGAGCCTGAGGAGGAGACTGGCCACTTGGAATGGTGGTCTTTTTTTAATAGCACACTAGGAGCTGAAATGGGGTCAAACTGTAGTAGGAGGTGGGGTGCTTTAGCACTTTTTAGCACGTTACCTGTTCATCAGAATGTGAGTCTAGCAAGTTTAGCACTTTGGGGGCCCAGTCTGGACACTTCTTTCGGATCCCAAGTGGTTTGAAAAGAATTGACTTGGCCCCAAATCGGAACTCGCTAATTTTCAGGTTTGGTGCATTCTCAATGTCCTCTCCATGCCCTTCCTATTTTGATACAGACCCTTCTAAATTTAGATTGTAAGGTCCTTAGGGCAGGGATCTATCTCTCTTGCTTGCACTTCCCTGTAAAGCATACATGGATGGCTTCATGAAAAGAATAATCACTTTGACAACAACAAGTTGCAAGGTACTGCTCTGCAACTTGTGCCTTGAGCACAGTGAGATTCTTTGCTCCAACAACCAACATTAATTAATGTTAACACTCAGATGTCATCCAAGTGTGAATAATCCCTAAAACTGGCACTGATAGGTCCTTCAGCAGAGTCATTTGTCTGGTTTGGGTCACTGCGTTCTTAAGGAAAATCAGGCAGGTGGGCATAGAGAGCAAGCAAAGACCCTCAAGGGCTTGCAACATGTCAAAGAAAAGCTGAAGGAAATGACCATCTTGTGCTTCAAAACATTTAAGAAAGGATGTAATAACAGCTTTCCAAGCAGGAAGAGGAGAAGTGCACTGGTTTCCCAGGGCCACCATGAGCAGTTCCTGTTCTTTTCACAAGCCACACCTGAAAAGTTGTGGGGTCACCTTCTGGCCTTTATGAGAAGTGACTGGACACAAAGCTGCCCGATGGATTTCAAAATCTGCTTCAGACAGGGCATGGCAGCAAACGCCTGCTTTCTGATTCTTCCTGCACATGCATGGGAGGGGGATAACATAGTTAGGGAAGCAGTGGTGTTATTTTTTTTTTAAATACTGAACCTGTCCCCCAGGGCAGGAGCCTGAAAACTAAACGGGCAGAACTTGACGCATTGGCGCCTGGTGGATTGTGAGAAGACTGGTAGAATCTTGAATTCAATGGCTTTTTAGAACCCAGTTTTAGTGGTTGAACCAAGAAAATCCTGTCTGTGGATAGTGTTTATGGCCAGTCTCGTCATGCTTGCATGCATTTGCAAATACATATGCCCCAGTGGGAAGAACATTCCCACTTAAAACATACAGAAGAACAAGCTTTGCTGAGAGAGAATCAGCATGGCTTCTGTAAGGGTAGGCCGTGGTCTTGTGGGAGAGACCAAGGCACACCACAGACTGTGTAAGACTTAATGGGCAAAACCAGGACCTTGTATTATGCCCGGAAGCCTCATTCACCCAGTGAATCTGGTGTGAAGTTGTAGACAAAGATTGCCTGATACCTGTGGCCTGTAGAAGAGAAGCCGTTGCTCAGCTTTGCATGTGGAAGGTCTCAGGTGTAATTAGACTGAGAGCAAAGTCCAAAGTCCAGCTGAAATGTCTGCGTGACTTCCTCTTTGCCGACAATGCAGCTGTCACCGCCCACTCTGCCAAAGATCTCCAGCAGCTCATGATTCGTTTTAGCAAGGCCTGCCAAGATTTTGGACTGACAATCAGCCTGAAGAAAACACAGGTCATGGTTCAGGATGTGGACTCGCCTCCCTGCATTACAATCTCTGCGCACGAACTGGAGGTTGTCCATGACGTTGTGTACCTTGGCTCAACGATCTCCGACACTCCTTCTCTTGACACCGAGCTAAACAAGCGCATCGGTAAAGCAGCTACCACGTTTTCCAGACTCACAAAGAGTTTGGTCCAACATGAAGCTGACGGAACATACCAAGATCCAGGTCTACAGAGCTTGCGTCCTGAGTACACTTCTGTACTGCAGTGAGTTATGGACTCTTTGCTCACAACAGGAGAGGAAACTGAACACTTTCCATATGCGCTGCCTCCGATGCATCCTTGGCATCACCTGGCAGGACAAAGTTCCAAACAACACAGTCCTGGAACAAGCTGGAATCCCTAGCATGTATGCACTGCTGAAACAGAGACGCCTGTGTTGGCTTGGTCATGTCGTGCGAATGGGCGATGGCTGAATCCCAAAGGATCTCCTCTATGGAGAAGTCGTGCAGGGAAAGCGCCCTACAGGTAGACCACAGCTGCGATACAAGGACATCTGCAAGAGGGATCTGAAGGCCTTAGGCATGGTCCTCAACAAGTGGGAAACGCTGGCCTCTGAGCGGCCTGCTTGGAGGCAGGCTGTGCAGCATGGCCTTTCCCAGTTTGAAGAGACACTTGGCCAACAGTCTGAGGCAAAGAGGCAAAGAAGGAAGGCCCATAGCCAGGGAGACAGACCAGGGACAGACTGCACTTGCTCCCAGTGTGGAAGGGATTGTCACTCCCGAATCGGCCTTTTCAGCCACACTAGACGCTGTTCCAGAACCACCATTCAGAGCGTGATACCAGAGTCTTCCGAGACTGAAGGTTGCCAACTGTGCTTGGTCCAGTAGGACTGGGAATGATGCCTGTCTAGAACACCAGAGACCCACGTCTAGTCAGTGCAGAAAATACTGAGCAAGGTGGCATTCAGTTTAAGGCAGCTTCTTTTGTTCTTGTGTCAATGCACCCCACCCCGCTCCAGTGAATGGAGCTTGCAAGTTTTGGGCACTTTTTAAAAGGCTGCCTGACCATGCCTGTGTGCAACCAGTGACATAGCTAGAGGGTGCAAAGCACAAAGTTTTGCAGGGAGCTTACTGTGGCGTGCAAGTGGCCCCTGCCCTCTCCTTTGGAGCTATACTAGGCAGTGGGTGCAAAACAGGCGCACACTGGCTCCAAAGGAGAGGGTCTGCGTGCATGCCACACTGAGGCACCCTGCAAAACTTGCTGCTTTGCACCCCCTCTAGCTATGACACTGTGTGCACCATGGACAGTTGTGCTTGTGACACATGGCTTTCAGGTCTCTGGCAAACCTGCTCCAAATTTTTTCTGCAAAACGTACCTTTCCCACATTGCCAAGGCTCCTGTGCTCCAGCAAGAGCAGGAGACCCCTGCCATTGATTGTGAGAGAGTGATTGTGAGAACTCGCCTATGGGGTTGGGAGTCAAGGCAGAAGGAATGAAAAATCTGCTGTGGATGGCTGAGCCCAACCGGGGTCGCAGTTGGACTCTTGGATGTTGTGTGTGCATTGTGAGCTGGGAGGTTGGGAGTTGGCTTGTCAGGCTGCTTTAACTTAATTGAAAACACATGCCTGTGTGTCCCCTCCTCCTCCCCCCCCACCCCCGGCCCTCAAGGCTAGGGAATTTTTGTCTGCCTCTTTTCGGCTCAGAATCTGAAGAACTTTGCATTCCAGCAAACACCATGCTGGACAGAATTGCAGGCCTTCCAGGCATCTACCTTCTGCTCCTCTTACCTTCTTCAGTCAGCTCCTGCCCCAGTCGCTGCTTATGCTTTAGGACCACAGTGAGATGCATGCATCTGATGCTGGAAACCATCCCTGAAGTCCCACCTCAGACAAATGTACTGTAAGTAGCACTTTCATTTGAAACAGTTTCTTGTTTTACATTAACCTGAATGTGCAGTCAGAGAGGCAATGTAGCCAAGTGCTTAAAAAGCCAGCCTTGGAATCCAGGTTTGGATTCACATCCCAGCTCTACCACTGACCTACTAAGTGTCCCTTGGGAAGCTGTTGTAGCATGGCAATAATAGTGACTTGCCTTTTAGAGTTATTGTGACAGCAGACATGGTCAAGTTCACAGCATTTGCAAAGTAGGAGTGCCATATCAGTAAGACCTTCTAATTTTTTAAGTATTTTATTGTAGATTTTGTATTTTATGCTACTTGGAGCATTTTGCAGGCAAATTGTCCTTAAATACTGGAAATAAATAATACAGCATTGTTCCCATACATAATGCTAGAGCAGCAAGAAAGAAAAATCTCTGTCCCCAAAGAGCTTACAGTCTGACAAAGGGTGAGAATTTAAGGGAAAAGGAACATCCAAGTAGAGGTGTTTGTTTCCATTGAGTAAGATAGGATTAAAGGCCAAGTCTTACTGAACACAATGGGCTTACTTCTGAGTAAAATAAATAACACCATTTTCAAACACCTCTAGTAATGAGGAAGGAATTTCACAAATGCAGCCACACATGCCCAGGCTTGAGTGTGATGGGGGGGGGGGGTTGAAGGTGGAGCCTGTGTGTGTGAAGCAAAGGGTTAGTGGCACAGGTGGATCTCAAAAATAAGTTATCAAATATATAGTAACAATGTCTTCTGTGCACTGTTTGCCTCTCCATAACACTTGGAAAGAGAGACACAGCTTGTTTGCTTGGTGCACCCAGTGGCATAGCTAGAGGGGGTGCAAAGCACCAGGTTTTGCAGGGACCCTCACCGCAGTGTGCAAGCGGCCCCTCCCCCTCCCTTTGGAGCCATTCTGGGCAGGGGGAGCAAAATGGAAGCATACGCATGCAATGGATCCAAAGGGGAGGGGCCTCTTGCACGCCATGGTGAGGCTCCCTGCAAAACTTAGTGCTTTGCACGCCCTCTAGCTATGCCATTGGGTGCATCAATTTCCTTCAACACACGTGCGCCTTGAGCTATGCCTGCCGCAGGTGGGTATCAAAAATGGCAGCCTCAGCAGGTGACCCAATCTAAAGACTTCAGGTGAAGAAGCAGCATGAGATTGTCCTGTCTCACCTTGTGCATTAAAAAAAAAAAATCATTTTCAAAAGGAAATAACACATTTACAATCCATGGGAGTGATTTTACTTGGCTTCTGTTCATTTGAGGAGAGCTTCCTGGTGGATGTTGCCCATAGCTTTGAAGTTGGTGGGCTGGTGCTGAATGAACTGCTATCTAGGAAATCCTTCTCAGTCAATGGAAAATTCTGCTGGGGGGGGGGGGCGTGGATGCTCTGGAAAGTATGCACTTTTTTGCACTTTTAAAAGCAAACTTGTGTCCTTTCTGAAATTCTGTTTGCACTGTGTTCTCCAATTTCTTTCTTCTTTGCAATGGGGGGGGGGAGGGAGAGAGAAACAGACCTCCTTGAAAAACCGCAAGGGAAATAGATAGACCTACCTGCCTAGATTTACAGAATTCCTGTGCCTCCACTGTGTTGGGTGTGAATTCCTTTGAGTGTGTGGAGGAAATGAGAAGAGGTAGACCCGGGGGGGGGGGGCAGGGAATAGTTTGTGTCTGTGTTCAGTGGAGCCGTAAAGGCAGAGAATGGAAGCAGAGGGAGCGAAAAAGCAAACTTCCAGTGCAGAGCAATATCCAACAGAAGAAAAAAGAAAAGCACACTTGTTTTCAGTTAGATGAACAAAGGTCCATAGTATCGCAGTGAGGAGGCCAAGTGAACCAGCCGCTTCCATGGCGTCTGGCGCCTGGCCTTGCCAAACAGTTTCTGAAACATTAGCTGCAAAATGCACGTTTCTGAACAAACCCACCAAGCTCTCTTCCACATGCGCAGGGCATAAGTGTTACTTTCTATAAGGGCATGTGTGTGTGTGTGTGTGTGTGCGCGCACTCTGCAGCATCAGTCCTCATGGAAGCTCCCCATGGAACACACACTAACTAGCTGGGCTCAGTGGCTTAGCTACAGGGGGGCGGTGTGGTAAGTACTGCAGGCAATGGCATCACTAGGTTTGTGTCACCTGGTGTGGGAGGCCAGCACATCACCCCTATAATGGAGCTCCTCCCATGCAGTGAGCGGGGCGATGCCCCGGGCAGCGGACATGGTGGTGTACCATTACCCCACCCCACTGACTTTTTTTGGCTATAACTTTTATTGGAACAGAGATATTTCAACATGGTTTGTTTCGTTGCATTCTGCATGAAATTATGCATCGATTGATATATAACATGATGGTGTTATTCGAAAATACCAAGATCTTAAACATTTTGATGAGTAGTGGTGTCACCTCCCTGTGTGTTTCACCTGGTGCATCCTGCAGCCCTGCACCCCCTAGCGGCGCCACTGACTGCAGGCAGCACAATGACTATGTAAGTGGCCCCTCCCACTTGCCAGTGGAGCCATTCCGGGCAGTGAGGGCAACGTGGCTGTCATGGCCTGGAATGGTTCCAGCCGTGAGTGGGAGAGGCTGCGTAAGCAGCGTGTTGTGGTGCCTGCAGTACTTACCACTCCACCACACCCCCTGCGGCTACACCACTGATCACAGCTAGTTCTCCCAGGTTGCTAGTTGGTCCCAGGTACAAGACAGTGTCGTGAGTGGAACAAAATGGGTTAGGCTGGAAACAACTCCAGTACCAAATTGTACATGCCAACAAACCGTGCAGGTGCTACACCTATTAAACTGGAATAGCTGGAAGGCATGTGAGTGTTTAAGATGACGAGAGTTTCAACCCTGATCAGTCTTTGTGGAATTTTTTGTTTTCAAATTTCCTTCTTCATGCATGCAAATGTTCCCTTATGGAACAACATTTTCTTCCGATCTTTTATTAAGTTGATTGAAACAAATTTACAAGTATTGAAAATGCAGCGTAGGCGCAACTTGCGCCAGCCTTGCCACAGCCCACCTGCTCCGCGTGTGTGTTATGGGTGCTTGGGCATCTCACACAGTGACAGCACTTTTCAAAGGACTCCGGTGAGGAGGCTCTGCCTCACCTGCCTCCCCACCCACTGCACGTCCCTCGGACGCATACATGTGCATACAAGAGAGACGGTCATGCAGTTTGACTGGAGAATGGCCTTCACTCCAAATAAACCTTGGAGCCCATTTCTGAGCAACAGAAAGGATTAGCCTGAGGCTGGCAAAAGTGGGCTACTACCTCTGTTATTGCTTCCCTCTTTCTTCTCTCCTCTGCTGCTGAGAACACGCTTTAGGGTGCCAAGGAGTAGAAAACTTCTACCTGCACAGGTTGGGCCTGGTACTGCTGCCTCTGTATGAGTGATAAGGAATGATCATTCCTCCTCTAGCAGCTCCTCAACTTTGGGGGGTGGCTTGTCCTCTCCTGCGAGCAGTCTGCTGTACCGGGTTTTGAATTCTGGCAGTGGTGAGCAAGGTTGGACCCCACAACTACTAGTCTAATGATAGCCAGCCTGTGGCATGTAACTAGAATGGCCAAGTCTCCGGAGGCTTAATCTGATATGTAGGAGGTGGGGCTTGGGAGCTAAAGGTGGGGCCTGGAAGAGTAGGGGGCTGCAGTGAGTCCTAGTGGTGCCTGACTAGATCCAGGGATGGCACCTGGCTGTGCCAAGGGGGAGCGCAGGCCCAGTTCTAGCCAAAGTGGCATCCAAATTACATCCTCCCTGTTTTCTTTGTTTTTAGTCTTGTACAAGTGCCAGCATGTGCTCTGCCCCCCCCCCCATCACCACTACCTCCTCCAGTGTCCACGGCTTCTTCTAAACTGTCTGGGCAGAGATGATAGTGGGAGTTCCTAGCCAACCAGTTTAGAAGTGGCAGGCAAGGAAAGGTAGAGGTGGAGGCAGCAGAGGCTCCTCTTCCAAGAAGGGTGAACAAGAAGAGGGTGGGGAGGAAGCTGGGAGAAACAGCAGAGGAAGGCAGGGGGATAGGGCATCCTTGCCAGTTTGCCACATCCCACTGCTTCCATCTGACATGGTAAGGTAGTTCACAAGAGGGGGAGTGCAGGGGGGTAAATTGTACCTGGTCTGGGGGTCACAAAGGGGAACCAGGAGCCAGAGGAAGAGGCCCATCATTCCTGGGATCTTACATTTGCCAATCTCAGTGGACCTCACAGTAAAAGCTCCAAAGCCAAGCAGAACTGCCCTCTGAAGTTCTGGCCCTGAACTCTGAGATGTGGTTATTCTGCAGGTCTTGAGAAGGAGGCTCATAAGCCTGAAACCCCAAAACTTCAGATCAAGTATTATCTATCAGCACCAGAGAGGCCTTAACTACAAGTATTCCACAGTTGTTTTCAAAGCAGCTGTGTTTGCGGGAGATCTAGAGCAGCAATTTTCAAACTTTTTCATCTCATGGCACACTGACAGGCACTAAAATTTTCAGGGCACACCATCAGTTTTTTGACAATTGACATGGCACACCAAACTTCTGGCAGGGAGCTCACATCCTCCAGTGACCCTACTAATAAGTAACCCTACCCCAAACTCCCATGGCACACCTGCAGACCTTTCATGGCACACCAATGTGCCATGGCACGGTGGTTGAAAATCGCTGCTCCAGAATTTTTCCGATTCTTACGAGGAAGTCCTCAGTGAGAAGATCTGAAGTGGCAGTCAAGCTTCCCAGAAGACTTGACATCCAGTACAGATCTTATCCAGAGCAGTTACAGGGCTGTGTTGGGCTGCATTCTTGACTAGGGCACACTCAGTTCACATGGAGCAATCCTGAGGTCAGCATCCTGTGTGGAATGAATGTGTGAACCCCTAGAATACATTCCAGCACCCAGACTGTAGCACACATGGGCTCTGCGGCAGGCATGTTGGGGGGTTCTTCGAACATACTTGAGCATATTGGTAGGTGCTCCCAAATGGCAAAAAGTTCCTGGGCCGGCACTACCTGACTCTTTGGCTTCCGTTGTAGGAAAGTTCTCTGAAAGCGTATAATGTCTTTGAAATATATTTGGCTTATCTACACATATACAAGTTAAGCTCATGAGGAGGTGAGCAGGCAGCAAGTCTTCTATCTCATTTCTGATTCCCATACCTGTATACCACAGGCGCCATCATACTGCTCTCAGCAAAGTCTCTCCCAGCTTCTCTTTAATTCTGAGACTGTCTTGCTCCAAAATTGCAAACCTGTAGTTACTTACACACATACCACTTAGTTCAACCCCCTTCCCCCGAGAGGGAAGGGGGTTATATAGGTCACCCTACAAGTTCTGATGGCATCCCTGTTCCAGAGATCTCAATATCAATGGGTTCAGCATCTGCAGGGGTTCAGGAACGGATACCAAGGGCCAACCTGTACTATACTACTGAGTGATGACACTTTTCCTGAGTGTAAGAAGAGAGGGTAGAAAGTTTGAAAGCCACTAACTGTGCTTCCCCCCCCAACACAAGCTCATACAACTCCCAAGTTTGTATGAAAGGATAGGCTTAGAGCAGATTCTGCAGTCACGTTTTATTTGTTCCCCTCTTAGTTCTATTCTTTTGCCCTCCCGCTCCTCCCTCTTCCAGCTGGAAACAGCCAAGGTCCTGGCTTCCAGATCTGACTGTAGCCAGAGATCCATTTATCCTTAATAAAGAAATCTCCTCACTTTATCCTAAGTACAAAACAGAGAGCAGGCAAATGGGCAGATAAGTCAGCTACAAAACTATGTGATGGATGACAGCAGTTGTGTTTTGGCCGCAGCCTCTGGAGCGCAACAGCCCAGCTGTGATCTGGGGGGACCCAGCCAGTGGCCCAAATAAAGGAGCAGCTGCAAACCATTTGTTCAACAACTTTCAAACCAAAGAGGACATTAGCTGTTTGTTCCGCAGCATGGCACTTATTTTTAAGGTTCGCTTTTAGATGTATGGATATGGGAAGAGAAAATACTGAGCAGCAGCTCATAGATCCTACATTTATGGGAAGCAGTTTACCTTCTTGTACATTGCATGCAAAAGTACACTAAGGCCCAGTGATATGCACACCTCCCCTCACACAAGTGTGTGAGGTAGGAAACATGTGAAGGGGTCACTTCACACAAAAACCCAGATGCACATAAACCTGATTTCCGATACCTTTCCCCCTTTGTACCCCCTTTAATTATGTTACAATAAAGCCAGAAAGGGCACAGCTCAGGAAGATTAAGCCCCATTGAAATTGGCATCCTAACAGCTGTGTGTGCTGGCTTCTTAGCTGTTGCTCTCTATAGCAGTGATTCGCAAACATTTTAGCACCAGGACCCACTTTTTAAAACAGCACCCACCTAGGTTACCAGACTTTTTAAAAAAGATCTCGTGTTCTAAGCGCGATACCATAGTCTTTTGAGACTGAAGGTTGCCAACTACCAACTAAAAAAGATCTAGAAAAATATTTAGTAATAAAGTAATAATTTATTTAGTAATAAAGTAATAATAACCAGAAAAAAGACCTTAAAGCATTTCTTATATTCTATATTCACGTTTGAAATCTGCAGCAGCTAAGCTGTTTGCAGGGCATTTATTTTTTTGAGAAATTTATATCTCGCCTTTCCCATGACGAGGCAAATGCCCAAGGCAGCTTACAAAGCTCCATAGTATAGTACAAATTAATTTTTGCAGTAATTATTCTACAGGCAGCTCACAGAAAGCTTCTCTTCCAGATGGAATCCTTCACAGCGTGGTTGTCACGTCTAGCGTCTGGGTATGCCTTCCAAGCTTCTAGCAGGAGCAGTTTCAGGTCAGCCAAGCTGTAAACATCAACTCTGGCTCTGTGGTCTCATGACAGCTTTATCAGCTTTCAGTCTCCCAATCAAAATTCAACCAGGACCACTCCTGCATAGTATTCCTTGGGTAAGCTTCTGCCAATTAGCAGCTATCTTGCAAACTGCAGGAACTGAGCTCTTTGCAGGGTAATTAGCAACTATCTGATTTTTGAATAGTTCCAGGGCTTGAGGCAATTAGTTATCTGATCTTTCCATCACCCTTAACGTGGCCCACATAAAATCAAGTTGCAACCCATCAGTGGGCCCTGAGCCACAGTTTGGGAACTACTGCTCTATGCAGTGTTTCTCAAACTGTGGGTCGGGACCCACTAGGTCTGTTGCGAGCCAATTTCAGGTGGGTCCCCATTCATTTTGGGAAATGTTCCAGACCTGTACTTTTAACAAGTTACTATATTCTTTTAACGATGATAGTCAATAGGACTTACTCCTGGGTAAGTGTGGGTAGGATTGCAGCCTAGGATTGTGAAAAATGTTCCTGCTTGATGATGTCACTTCCGGTCATGACATCACTTCCGGTGGGTCCCGACAGATTCTCATTCTAAAAAGTGGGTCCCAGTGCTAACTGTGTGAGAACCACTGTTCTATAGGTTTCAATCCATTAACCCTATTCATCACTAAGGTTGCAACCCTAGCCACCTTACTTGGGAGTCAACCTCATTTACTATAATGGAACATACTTCTGTGTAGAAATGCATAGGATTTGGCTTGCCACTGCCAGCAGACAGTGCGCATAGGATTGGGGCACTCTCCACAGGATCACATGATGTTCAGTGCTCTTTTCCACTGAATAACCTTTATTTTATCTGGCTGTCTTTCCACAAAGTATAGAACAATTTTTCCTTTGAAATAATCCATTCGCAGTTGTGGAACCTGAAGGCTTGAAATCTGGCATTGAGCCTCCATAAAAGAATCCAAACATCTTCTTTGGCTCTAGCAGACATTTCAATTAAAAACAAGTTCCCTTCCTGCTGTGTGCCCTAAGCGTTAAACAACCCGAACAGGAAGATAAGGCAGGGGCAGCAGAGGTGGGGGGAGGGCCTGTGGCAGGCAGCGCCTTGCTTGGGAGGCCTTTTTCCAATAGGCTGATTTGTCTTCAGCTTTTCATTTTGCCTATCCCTTAAGAGGCGCATGCTTCTAACTAGCTCAAAATATTCAAGAGTTATATGTTTGTATATCCCAGCAGTTCCCAACATTTTAGTTCTCACAGCACACTGACCTCTGTGGTCTACTCCAGGGGTGGGCAAACATTTTGACAGGAGGGCCACATCATCTCTCTGACACTGTGTCGGGGGCCAGGAAAAAAGGAATTAATTTACATTTCAAGTTTGAGTACATTTACATAAATGAATACACGAGAGATGGAACTTATATGAATGAATGAGTTTTACTGAGCTTATTTATGATACACATGAGAGCTATAATACAGGCATGTAGAACCACATGAGAACTATGAACTGTTTGCCACACACCTCTTGCACAGGGAAGACATACAGACCAAGCCAGAAACACATGGAGACATAAGTTGTTCAGAGGCAGTTGTGTGTGTGTGTGGGGGGGGGGGGTGTTAAAAAAGTGCACAGGGAAAAGCAGAAAATATATGAAGACCATAAAAGGCCTTGCTCTAACTCAGCCTGCAGCTTGCATCTGGTGGTCACAACCGAGTATGGGTTCCAACAGTCTCTGACAGGCCAGAGACTGGGGACTCCCTGTGGGCCAGATTGGGGGACTCAGAGGGCTGCAAATGGCCCCTGGGCCGGGGTTTACCCACCCCTGGTCTATTCTATTGTCTTCACCTCTTGTGATGTCACCTCTGGCTTCTAGAGCAGCCATTTTCAACCACTGTGCCGTGGCACACTGGTGTGCTTTGGATGGTCTGCAGGTGTGCCATGGGAGTTTGGGGAAGGATTATTTGTTAGTAGGGCCACTGGGGAACGTGAACCCCTGCTGACAGTGCGATGTGACTTGTCAATTGTCCAAAAAAGTGTGCCTAGATAATTTTAGTGACTTGTCAGTGTGCTGTGAGATGAAAAAGATTGAAAATCACTGATCTAGAGAGTCCAGATGAGACAGGAAAGTGTAAGATCCCAGGAAATTTTTGGCTCCCCTCCTATGGCTCCTGGGCCCTCTTTTTGACACTGGGTCTGTGTACAAACTACCCCCTTTAGCCCCCTCTCATGGGCTGTGCTCTCCCAACTCCCCAAGTAACAGAAGATGTCATTGATCTGGGTCATTGGCTGAGTCTTGATCTCCCTAGTTTGGCTGTTTCTCATGTACACGTGTAACCACCTTCTCCAAGGTGAGCCAAGGAATGTGTGAAAGTGATAAAAGAGCCTAAAACTTCTGAGCAGTGGCAGAGCTAGAGGGGGTGCAAAGCACTGTGTTTTGCAGGGAGCCGCACCGCAGTATGCGAGGGACTGCTACTCTTCAGTCACTCCAGGCGGTGGGAGCAAAACAGAAGCATGAGCCTGCGCCCCCCCCCAAGGGGAGGGAGAGGAACCCCTCGCCTGCTGCGGTGATGCTCCCTGCCAGACTCAGTGCTTTGCAACCCCTCCAGCTACGCCACTGCTTCTGAGCACCTGCAAAGCCGGTTCCTTTGCAAACTGGGCACACGCATCCCAAGCAGGGAATGGTCTGCAGCATTCTTCAGTCTCCCGCGAAACGAGCCCGACAGCTGCTGGGTCGCAAGAGCACAAGTTCTTCTCGCACCTCCCGCTTGCAAGTTCCACTGACGTCACGGGGGACTCTGCAGGGGCGGCGCTGAGACCTGGGAGTGAGCCCGGGAACCGATTTGCATACAGTGCGACCATGATGCATTGCGCGCAGCCCGGTGCGCTTTCGGCCGCTTTTAACGGGGCAGCCTGAACGGAAGGGCTCGGGATCCGGAGCGGGGATATTGGTGTCACGGCGCGCCTTCTGCCAACCTCGGTGCACAAAGGTGGTGAGCAGCCGGGTGGGTGGCCCTAACCTGAGTGGCAGTCAGGGGCGCTGTGCCTGGCCTCCCAGATACCCCAAAGTATACTCTGGTTTCTCTTCAGATCGCATAAATCTTTCGCCTTTTACTAAAGATTTCCGTGGAGAGGAACATTTATGAGTTTTTAGCAAATTTTTTGAGGCTTCGCTCTGGCGGAGCTACTTGCTGGTTGTAAAAAATAGATCTTAAGCCGAGGTGCGTAGAGGTGTTAATAGTTGTAGTTCTGTTCTTTAACTGGTGGTATTTGCACCATGGGTGGTACAGTTGAGGTGGTGTCTGGTGGTATAGGTGGGACCTGCACTTTTCCACTGCAGTGTAGTAATACAATGTAACATGCAGTCTGTATTGGCAACCTTCAGTCTCGAAGGACTATGGTGTCGCGCTCTGAAAGGTGGTTCTGGCACAGCGTCTAGTGTGGCTGAAAAGGCCAATGCGGGAGTGACAATCCCTTCCACACCGGGAGCAAGTGCAGTCTGTCCCTGGTCTGTCTCCCTGGCTATGGGCCTTCCTTCTTTGCCTCTTAGCCTCAGACTGTTGGCAAAGTGTCTCTTCAAACTGGGAAAGGCCATGCTGCACAGCCTGCCTCCAAGCGGGCCGCTCAGAGGCCAGGGTTTCCCACTTGTTGAGGTCCATCCCTAAGGCCTTCAGATCCCTCTTGCAGATGTCCTTGTATCGCAGCTGTGGTCTACCTGTAGGGCGCTTTCCTTGCACGAGTTCTCCATAGAGGAGATCCTTTGGGATCCGGCCATCATCCATTCTCACGACATGACCAAGCCAACGCAGGCGTCTCTGTTTCAGCAGTGAATACATGCTAGGGATTCCAGCACGTTCCAGGACTGTGTTGTTTGGAACTTTGTCCTGCCAGGTGATGCCGAGGATGCGTCGGAGGCATCGCATGTGGAAAGCGCTCAGAGCTTGCGTCCTGAGTACACTTCTGTACTGCAGCGAGTCATGGACTCTTCGCTCACAACAGGAACATGCAGTAGTAGGAGGTTTAAGTCAGTGGGTAGTGCTCCAGTGTGCATTTTCCTCATGCTCAAAAAATCTGTCTTATCTGCTCATGCTGTCTTATCTGTCTTGAGCCTCTTATAGATAAGCACTTCCTTGTAAAAGAAAGATCACAAATTGTGGTGCATGGTAGGAGTAGCAGCTCCAGTGCTATGTGGTGTCTACTACCCTGATCCTCAACAAGTGGCATTTGTACCATGGGTGGTACTTAAGGTGGTATCTAGTGGTAGGGACCCCAGTTCCCTTCCACCTGCCGGTAGCGCAACACAAAAAGCAGCAGTAGGAGGCTCAGCTCAGTGGGCAGTGCTCCAGTGTGCATTTTCCTCATGCTCAAAAAAGCCCTCCCATTTGCCCAGAGCGTCTTATAGATAAGCCCTTGGTTGTAAAAGAGAGATCTCAAGTTGTGGTGAAACGGTGATGGTAGTAGTAAACTTTTTGTTGAAAAGCAGTATATAAATACTGTCTATAAATACTGTTACCTATATCTATATAAAATTATGTCAGAGTGGTACCACTGGTGGTACTTGAGGCATTGTCTAGTGGTACATGTGATCCCCACTACCAGGCAACAGTGCAACACAGCAAACAGTGAATGTTTATTGCATGACATCTGGCTTCCCAATCCCAAAGTAACAGGTGATTACACCTGTTGCAGGAAGCAGCTCTGGGGGGAGCTTTGAAGGTGTTACCTTGGGAGGAGTGCTGGAGATGGAGCTGAGACAGGGAGACAGGGAATCCAGCTGAGGGAACCCACTAAGGGGGGAAAAACAGACAGGTTGAATTTCAGGATAAAGTACTGGTAGAAAGTGAATTTGTAGTGACCAACTGAGAAAACGTGACATCAAACATGTTGTAAACTTAAACGCAATGATCTCACTCATCTCTCACTCCTCAACGCGAGGCCAGAGACACACAAGCTTTTTTTGTTGTAGGCAACACAGTTTTCCCTGTTCCAGGCAGCAGCACACACTTGTCAATTTCATTCTGCAAATTCAATCCATTTTTTTTCTTTCTGAGCAGGTGATCCCTCAGCCACATTTGCAGCTTCAAGTACATGCAAGCCTGCTATTTTTACTAGTGCACTGACATGCTCCACACTCTTTTGGTAGCCCCAAAATGCTTTTTTTTGGGGGGGGGGGGGTGCAGGATATTGGAATAGCATGAATCATTGAGAGCACAGGTTTCCATTTCTCCATTGCTTACTATCATTGGCATCCTTCACTCTCAGAAGACTCTGGTATTGCGCTCTGAAAAGTGGTTCTGGGACCCCGTCTAGTGTGGCTGAAAAGGCCAATTCAGGAGTGACAATCCCTTCCACACTGGGAGCAACACTTCCACTTGCCTCTTAGCCTCAGACCGTTGGCCAAGTGTCTCTTCAAACTGGGAAAGGCCATGCTGCACAGCCTGCCTCCGAGCAGCCGCTCAGAGGCCAGGGTTTCCCACCTGTTGAGGTCCACTCCTAAGGCCTTCACATCCCTCTTGTAGATGTCCTTGTATCGCAGCTGTGGTCTACCTGTAAGGCGCTTTCCTTGCACAAGTTCTCCATAGAGGAGATCCTTTGGGATCCGGCCATTCTCACGACATGACTGAGCCAACGCAGGCGTCTGTTTCAGCAGTGTATACGTGCTAGGGATTCCAGCTCGTTCCAGGACTGTGTTGTTTGGAACTTTGTCCTGCCAAGTGATGCTGAGGATGCGTCGGAGGCAGCGCTTGTGGAAAGCGTTCAGTTTCCTCTCCTGTTGTGAGTGAAGAGTCCAGGACTCGCTGCAGTACAGAAGTGTACTCAAGACGCAAGCTCTGTAGACCTGGATCTTGGTATGTTCCATCAGCTTCTGGTTGAACCAGACTCTCTTTGTGAGTCTGGAAAACGCGGTAGCTGCTTTACCGATGCGTCTGTTTAGTTTGGTAGGACACAAGCTCTGTAGACCTGGATCTTGTTATGTTCCAATGTTTTCAGGGCCTGCAGCAACAGGCGTTAACCACATATTTGCTTGCTTCCACATTATGTTTTGTGGCCAATTCTTTGGAGATGCAGTTGTAAAGCACTCCTGTTGGTTACATTTGATTCCTTTGCTGCTATAGATATAGAGTGAATCTAGTCGACGGACATCAGAACTTGCCTGTGCAGTTGATATGCACATTTCTCATTGTAACTAACTGAGTGGTTCACTCTAACAGCAGATGAGGATGGATAATAGTTTCTGTGCTGAAACTTTTGTGCTGTTGCATTATTAATCTAGATTTTTAAAAATTCAGCATGCTTTTTCCTTAAGGAGTGCCTGGATGCCACCAATCTCTTCTACCCAACTCTGATGTCATCACCTTCCATAGCAGTCTATGAAATTGGCAGCCAGTCTTCATGATGGAATAAAAATTGGCCACATCCATTTTTGAACTGAGCATGCCTTTGTTATCAAGAATGCTCTGGTTGCCACTAACTCTCCAAAATGCCTTCATCAAGTTTTTGGGAGGACTTGCATTATTTTCAGCTATTCTGAAAGGGATGATGAAAGATGGTGTTGCTAAACCGAAATCTGAAAGGCACAGGCTTAGGAAGTAAGGCCCCATTGAAGCAAGCTGGGCGTGCAGACGTGTTTATTCAGAAGGAAGCCTCCCTGCATTCAGCAGGGCTTACTCCCAAGTATGTATGCCAAAGATCACACCCTTACCCATCCTGAACCTCTTAGAAGGTTCAGTTAGAAGGAAGCCTATTGACGTGAATGAGCTTTACTCCCTAACATATGTTTAGGAGAGATTGCTGCCTTAATGAGTCTTAGAAGAACTTGCTTTGGTCTAGCTTGTGGTTTGGATCAGCTTTGCTGCTAGCTAAATCCAGAAACCTAGGTCTAATTCACCGTAGATCCAGTAGTGGTTGATATTGGAAGCACCTGTCCTTGTTACATAGCAAGCGTCACCATCCCACTGTTTTGGGCAGAAGGTCCTCAGTGAATGTGCTCCAGTTACGAAGTAGAAAGGGTGGGTGTACCATGGAAATACACATTTGCTTTCTTGAGCAAGAACCCTACCCCAAGAGAGACATTTTCCCCCTAAAAGACAGCTCTCTGTGTACTTGCAGCCCAGACCAAACATGCAAAAACCCACGTGGAAATATGGTGAGAGAATAATTGGAAGTGTTAGTCATTGGGTCAAATCTGGGACAAGAATGCAGATGGTGTAATATCCACCCAGTTCTGCTTTGCCTCCTTGAGACATCACATCTATTGGAAGTTACCTTTGACTGACTCAGTCTGTTGACCCGGTAGGATTTTGCATCACTGGCTGCAGCTCTTCAAAATATCAGATACAGACCTTTTTCAGCCCTACTTCTGAGGCCTCTGTGCTGGAGCTTCCAGGTGTTGAACCTGGGACTTTCTTTGTGCAATCATGCATTCTGCTGCCACTGAGATGCAACCAAAACATGGGGAAAGGAGGGAATTCCTACCTGCAGAATTGGGCTACCTTGGCATGGACCTGTTTTGTCACAGACCTTTACACTACAGGCTGCTAGGGTCCTGCCTCTTGACTGCCTCCCAGTGGTGGCAGCCAGTATCTGTGGGCCCTCTTCTCAGACTGCATTTCTCACTTAAGGAGATATCCCCATTCACATCATCCAGGGTGGTCCTTACAAGACAAGAGTACCTAGTGTGCTGTTTGCCTTTGTTTATGGGATCAGAGATATTCTCTAAGAAGCATTCTGTCAAAAGGTTTGGATTCAGCATCCTTAGCCCTGATGCATCACTCTACTCCCACCACAGCCTGAGACCCCAACTGTGCATGAACTGGGTGAGAACTCTTGGTTCTGAGAAGGAAATGAATGCCAGGTGCATGAGAGTGGCACCAGGATGCAGGTATCTGTGTGCTCCCTGAAACATCTGGTAGGTCACTGTGAGATACAAGAAGTGGGACTAAATGGGCCTTTGGCCTGATCCAGTGGGGCTCTTCTTATGCTCATGTTCTCCTTTCCTTTCCAGGGATCTGCGCTTTAACCACATCAGAGACATCCAGCCTGGAGCCTTCAGGAATTTGAAGAGTCTCCACACACTGTAAGTGGTCCAGGTCCCTTGAAAGTTTATGTACTTTTAGTGGCACGTTTTGATCCTGACCTGCCTCTGAAGAGCTGAGGGTGGTACGCATGAGGGTTCTCTCCCCTTTCCTGTTTTACCTCCTCACAACAACCCTGTGAGATGGTGTTGATGCTAACCGTGTCATGGTGGAGAGGGACCTAGAACTTGGACCTCCCCTGTCATCATCTTACACTCTAACCATGATACCATGTGGCTTTCAAAATAGATTGGGGAAAGGGAGAAACAACTTAGGCTTGTACTGAAGGCTCTTTGGTCCTCATTTGTCAGAAGGACCCCATCCGAGAATGATTTTGGTTTGCTTGGCTGTGCACAGAGGTTGTGCTAATAAATAGTCTGCCGAACTTCCAGCCAGCTTTATTTTTGGCTCCCATTGTATAAACAGCATCACCTGCTTCATTGTTTTTGGACTGACTGGAATTTGTGTTGGATCCCAGATTTTCCCAGCTCGTATGTCTCACTTTGGAGTTCACGGGCTCCTTTCAACACTCTGCATTTCAAGGTCCTTTCAGGATACAGAATAATTGTTGCTGTTCCCCACCAGTTTGTTTTCAGTGTTGAATACAACTGCATTTGCATTAATTACACTGAATCAGGGAAGAGAGAATGAATTGACATTACAGTTTACTCAGACACAGATCTCAGAGATTTCAGTGGGACTTATTCCCTAGCAAGTCTGCATAGGGTGCTGTCATCATTGCTCAAGCATGCCTTTTATCAGTTCCACTAAGGGCGCAATCCTGAGTCACCCTTGGGCCAGCACAAGGCCCTTGTGCCCACCCAGGAGGGTCGCAAACATGCCGTAAAGCACATTTGCGCCTGTCGTAAACTTGGGTCTCACTCCCAGGGTTTTGGGTGCTCAGAGTTGTTGGTTCTGAACCCTAGAGCCCTCAAAGATCCCTGGTCGGTAGTACTGCCACCACCCTGTGATAGCCAGTGCCTCAGGCCAGGGAAACCAAGACCCTTTAGGCTTAACTATATCCCTTGTAGGCACTGAGCACTTTCTTTACTTAAAGTCTCAGTCCTCAAGTTTCTAGTCCACAATGAGGATTTTTGGTAGCTTGCTGAACGGCTAGGCAGGATTCTGAACCTTTGTCCCCAACAGACAATGAACCAACATGGTAAAAAGATTTTCTACTTTATTAAATACATAAGATTACAAAAAGGTTACAAAAGGCAGCAAATGCTAGAGGCATAAAAACTTCTAGGAAATATCAGCATAAAACAACAAAGCTAACTTGCTAACTCTATTATTCTCTAACCCTCACCTGGGTCAGCTCTTTTGTAGATCCTCAGGCCAGTTACCTATGGCCACATGGTCCTCGTGGGGCAGGATGTGCACCCACCACCTCTCTCACCCAGAGACAAGGAACAAAGACCCTTCCCTCAGAGCTGGAAGGAGCTAGAAAGAGCTGGAAGCTCCCCCTCTCAGCTCTTCCCTCCCCCTTGGAGATCTCCAGCTGCATTCCATCCTTGATGGGCATCTTTCTGGCTCCTAGGTGCTACATAATCACCTTCCATTGAATTGTAAATCCTGGCAGCTAGGACTGCAAGCCCCTTGCAAGCCCCTTCTGGGTTACTGGGTTACTGTGGTTCAGGCCTTGCAATGTTACTAGGCCTAAACTGTACATATTCATGACAGCGCCTCCTTGTGAGTCAGCTGGGCCGGCACAAGGACATGTGCCAGCCCGCAGAGGCTGAATCCAGCCTCTGTGCCGACTTCATGGGGGAGCCTTGTGTCTGCTGAGCTCGGCCAACACAAAGCGCTGGAGTGGGCAGGGAGGAGGGGGGAGGGAGGTGTTCCGGGGAGGGCGGGTGGAGAGCGATCCTAGCGGTGGATGGGTGGGCGGGGAGCAGAAGGTGGGGCACCTCAGGAGCTGGCACAAGTCCAAGGAGACTCATAGGGGTTGCAGCGGCTTACCCGGGGATAAGGGGAAGAGTTTCCCCTTGCCTCAAACTGAGCCACTTTGGCGCCCTATCTTGTGCTGGATACAGCGCAAGCTTCCTGGCCTGCGCGTTCCAGTGCAAGATAGGATTGCATGGCGAATGTGCCTTCTGTGCCCTTGACTTCTTGTATTGGAATCGAGGAAGATCTGGCGAGAAGGTAGATGTGGTGTCAGCAGTGGCCCCTTTAAGGGTAAGGCCTGGGCATCCAGCAGAGTGTGCTGCACAGCTGCAGGCACTTGAAGGCAATAGGGCCCTCAGGGATATAAGGAGCACCAGGAAGAGGTTGTAGAAGGAGTGCAGGTTGGAGAGGAGACTGACTGACTTGGCTTATTGACTTTGGAATCTGACCTTGGACTGTGACTTGACTTACTGACTTTGGACTTTGACTTGGATACTCTGACTGACTTTGTGACTGCTGGAACAGACTGCTGGAGACACTGGAGTTTGGTGTGTGGCTGCTGTGCCCAAGACCTGCTGAGGACCGAGAGTCTGCTGTAGTGGTGGGAGGCTGCTGGCAGGAGAGAGGACCTCTGCAGGTTGAACAGGCAAGCTACCCTGGAGGTGGGGTCCAGCAGGACTGCAGGGCAGAACCAGGGTCATTTGTTGGGGGAAAGAAGGGGAGCTAATTTGCTTAAAGTGGGCATAATTATCTAGGCAGAGCTTGGCCTTGGAATCTGGCAAAACACTTCTCCAGAGACGATCTCCCCATGATCATTTATTTATTTGAGATATGCATACCCTGCCTCCCAAGCTCAAGGCTTCACAAGGCATATCCAACAGAATATCACATAACAATGAAATCATTGCAGCATCAACAGATGAAACTGTCAGCAACAGAAACCAAACATAGCATCAGTGTCAAGCTACATCAAATGCAGTAGAAAGACCAACATTTGTCTCATGGAGGATGAGACAGTTAAAGATGCAATGGTGCGTTGGGCAAAAATTTTTGGATATAATATACCGATGGACGACTGGAACCAAATTTGGAATACAAACATTAAGATAACTAAAGCAGTGTCTTTTAAAGAGAATTTATATAAAATGTTTTATAGATGGTATTTAACACCAGAGAAATTAGCAAAAATGTATTCTGGGTCATCAAATAAGTGTTGGAAATGTATTGAGGTTGAAAGAACCTTTTATCATATGTGGTGGACATGTGAAAAAGCAAAGAAATACTGGAAAATGATACATAAACTGTTGCAAGAGATATTGCATTGTGTATTACCATTCAAACCAGAAATATTCCTCCTAAATGTGACATCAGAAATTAAAGATCAATGTAAGAAACACCTTATTGTATATATTGTTACAGCGGCAAGAATATTGTTTGCGCAAAAATGGAAATCTACAGATGTGCCAACTAGAGAAAATTTAATAGATAAAATTTATGAAATAGCAGAAATGGAAGTTTTAACAGAAAGAATGAAAGAGAAAGATTTAGATAGAGTAAGAAATTATTGGAAGTTTTTTTTTATGATTGGATAGATAATTTTAGTTAAACAATATTGAGTGTTTCGCTAAATTTAATTTTTTTAATTGATAAATATGATAGCCTTTGTACTGATGATTATGTTGTTTTTTTGTTAACTGAATGACGCATGTTGGAGTCTAGGGCCAATACCCTCATGTGTAATCTGTGTTGTACCTGACCTAAGTATAACCCATTTCCTTTCCTGTATCAGAAATAAATAAATAAATAAATAAATAAATAAATAGGAAGACCAACATTTTAGGATTATTTTTAAAAAGTTAAAGATAGAGAGAGACATGACTGAGAACTTGGCTGTTCCTTGTTGCCACCCACCTCCCTCCAGAAGGCAGGAATGCTCTGACCTGGGCCTCTGAAGAAGTTCTTGGGATTTCAAGGCCCAAACGAGCACTTTGAATTGTGCCCAAAAACAAATACTAGTTGATGTTGCTCTTTAGGAATTGGTGAAAATGAAGTCATTTCATTGCCAGGAGTATATAGGACATACTTATCATCTGATGACCTGGAGTCCTTTCCTGCTCACCTGGAGGCCTCCCTCCCAGCAGTGGGTCAGCAGAAATCTGGGAGGGATCATATGACCCCTCTAATAGATCCCCCCAACTCCCCAGACCAATAGGAAGGAATTTGAACTCCTGGAACCAATGGCATGGCAGGAAAGGGGGTACACCTAGCGGTTCCCAATAAGCGCCTGATTCATGGGTCATATGACCCCTCTAACAACTTTACCCGATGCTGCGTGCCAATAGGAAGGGGTTTTTGGAACATGCCCGGGTAGCTGGGTTGTATTTAAACTCTGGTCAGGTTGAAAATTGGAAACAGATTAAAACAGCAGAGCCATAGGAGAAACAGAGCACACTCAAGCAGAGATTGAAGCCAGAAGCGTGAACTTTCAAAACCTGGGTTTATAGGATGGGTTGGGGCACTTGCAACATGGTGAAGCCAAGTTAATTATCGTCTGCTGACATGGTGTTGCAATGTAATTTTCACTAAAAATTAAGTCCTCTGTGTATTGGAAACAGTCAGTTAATTGTCTCTTGCGACAGCCTAACTGCACACAGTCCCAAATACTGGCTGGCCCCTGGTGACATAATTGACTTGCTTTGTTGACCGTTGTCATGGACTCCACAAGACAGCCAATGGCTGGAAATCCATGTGAAGGTGGAGATCGGAAGGCATCCTTGCCATCTGCCTTATTTCTTCCCTTGGAGATTCATTGTGACTCACTGTGGTATGAATCAGCATGAGTCAAGCATTAAACGACGGTGCAGCTATGGTTTCCATTCAGCGAGGCCACTGCAGCTCACACCAGTTAATTTCCTAAGAGCTGGTGCCTGGTTAAAAAAGTTGTTTTCATTGAGCAACGTATTCTGCAAAATCTGCTTCACCTGCAAGACTGGCACATGCGAGTTCAAAGCAGAAGGGCACATTAAGGTTGGCTGCAGAGGATTCCAGATGTAGGACATCATCACCATGAAGGTCCCTTCCTCCAAGCACCCAGTGCCACCTACCTCGCTCTGTTGGTGCCCTAGTTAAGGGCCCAAACCTATCCAACTTTCCAGTGTTTATGCAGCTGCAATGCATCCCCAAGGTAAGGGAACAAACATTCCCATTCCTTGAGGAAGCCTCCAAATTTCCCCCTAGCACATGATTGTAGCACATGCCCCATTGGCTGCAAAACTGGATAGGATTGGGCACTAAGTGTGTATTGGATTGCAGCCTTCATGAATAAATTCCAGTACTGAAAACAAGTTGTGTTCATCAGTGGCATAGCTAGACAGGGTGCAAAGCACTAAGTTTTGCAGGGAGCCTCACTGCAGCGTGTAAGCAGCCCCTCCCTCTCCCCTTCTGAGCTATTCTGAACAGGGGAGCAAAACAGAGGCATTCACTTCTGTTTTGCTCCCACTGCCTGGCATGGCTCTGAAGGAGGGAGGCTGCTTACATGCTGCAGTGAGGCTTCCTGCAAAACTTAGCACTTTGCACCCCCTGTAGCTATGCCACTGAGGTGCATTACATCTGTAAAGTGGTGTCCTGCAGGACTTGGATCAAAAGCTCTCATCTGAGAGTTTGGGGACTGCATTTTAGCTCTTTTGCAATTTCTCTTCCTTGAGCAAGTGAGAAGCTCAGGACTGGTTCAGGGCAGTGTATGCTCCTTTGGAGGAAAGACCCCTGAGCTTATGTCGCCTTTGCAAAAACGTATTTCTTAACAAATGTGAGGTCATATAGGCATTAGGAGCAAGCACACAGGTGACTAGTGCTGCTCAGGACTTCCTTAAATGGGAAGGTGTTTCATCAGCATTAGAAATTGTTGCTCCACAACATCAGCACCCTGGAATTCAGTTTGCCCCATAAACTCTTCACAACTCTCCAACTTGGACAAGATTGGCTAAAAGAATACGGGTGGGTACTCTCATGTTCAGTGTTTTGATTTTCCAAGGGAAGGGGGACTCTGTTGTGCTCCACACGGGAAATCTTCAGAAGCTGAAGTCTGGATGTTTCTGTGGTGAAAAAAATAAATTCAATGCCTATTAAATGAGCACAGCTGGAGTCCACTTTCCCATTTTGCTCAGCATGCCAAATCGCCTTAGGTGAGCCCTAACAGAGGTGGCCTGCAGGACTCTGTGACTGTCTTGTTCAAAGCGCATGGGGGCACATGGGGACTTGGATTTGCCAAAGGAAGGAAAAGCATGCCAAAAAGATTAGCATGGAATCCTCTACCAGGGAGGCTTTTCTTGTGAGCTAAGAGTCTGGACAGGGGTACTATGACAACGAAAACAGTGTGGGGAGGTAAACAAACATACAGACCATAGTTGAGATCTGACTGTATCCATCCTGACCTCTTTCTGCCCTGCCCTGGCAGTTTACCTTCATTTGAATGTCCTGGGCTGGTTGATTTTTCCCGTTCCCCAAACAGTCCCAGCAGAGGAGGTGGCCTAGGTCCAAATGACTTCACAGAAGTGTTCTGCAGGTCAGAGGTTGTTTTTGGCAGGATTCAAATCATGCACATTCGTCTAAGGGTGCAACTAGACAAGATCTGTGGTTTGCTCTCCTATGCTTTTTCTAAAAGGGCAAATTAAGCCATGGAGAAGCACACAGGCCTATCTGATTGGAATCCCTTCCCCCAGGAGCCACTACTTGCCTTGAGTGTGCATGTGCTTGGGGAGATGTGCAGGTTCCCTTCCCTCAAGAGTATTCCAAGTTGCATCCTATCTTCTTGCTTCTTTAGACAGTTCCACAATCTCACCTCTAGGCAACAGTGTAGAGCAATGTGTTTTAGTGGACAGGACTTTTGTGGAACCTGGAGAGGAAAGGAAGGGAGTGTTCCTTTCTAATAACTTTCTTGCGCATGTTCCTTCACTTCTCAGGAATAACAGTGACTGAAAGGAATATGCCACCTTTTGCTGGGGGCCCAAGGAGCTTACAGAAACCTCCAACTACTGTGATAAACTGCCCCAGCGATCTATTGCATTGCACAAATGAAGCCATCCTGCATGGAGTCAGATTGTTGGGCCCCCACTCTAGTACAGCTCCAAAGAAAAAACTTTTCTTAGGTCTTCCACCTGAGATGCCAAAGTCTGAACCTGCAACCTTTTACTTGCATAGGTGTATGCACCACCCCTGAGCTTATACCTGTGACACCATTGTGATTTGTATGTTGTCCTAATCACTTCCTGGAAGCCACATGTATTAGTCAGCATGCTGGGTCTGAAAGATAAACTTTGGTTGAACAATAAATGACTTCCAGACAACAATGAAAGCTTTGAGATTGAAGCCCGCTAGCCTCAAAATAGGGCACTGATACACTGCTTTGTTCCACCTGCTTTTCTGCAGGCTTTTGAACAACAACCTGATAACACACCTTGCACAACGGTCGTTTGAAGAGCTTGTGAACTTGAAATACCTGTGAGTAGTTCCTGTCTGAATGTGTCCCACCCCGAGGAGCAAACCAGATGTGACACAGGAGTTCTATGTGACTAAAGCACCAGTGTCTTTTCCTTTCTCAAAAAACAGCTGTGGTGGAAGGTTGGATTAGAGCCAAAGCATGGAGAGAGGGGTACACCCCATTCCCTTTCACCTTGGCTACTATCCAAATTGACCACACAACCTGCTGTTAGCCACCGAGGTGGAAACTTGCAGGCACTGTGCCCAGAATTTTTCCCCTCTGTAGCTAACCTCAGCTGTGGAGGAGAGACTGAATGTGAGTCAAATAATCAGTGTGAGGGCACAGGGTTAGGCCCCCTACCTTCCTCCATTCCATGGCCTAAATCCAGATTTCACCCTCCAGCTCTGTAGGTGTTGCAATCGTGGCTCTCCTGTGCCCCACCTGGTTTAACCCTCGTTCTCTAAATGTTAGTAACAGGAAGCTGAGGACTTCCTGGAATTTATCAAATCATACTTTGTTTTTGAGTAAATGTGTTCTGTATGTGCATCTGTGTTCTGTATATGGGTACGATAAATATTGGCTATAATGTATATGGAAAAACATTCATATCTGTCTGTGCCAGCAAAATAGAGTTACTATTTCTCATCTTAAAGAACACAACAGAACACAATTGGATCCAGTAGTGTAGCTAGAGGGGGGTGCAAAGCACTATGTTTTGCATGGAGCCTCACCTCACCACACCATGCAAGCGGCCCCTCTCCTTCGGAGCCATTCTGGGCCACTAGAGCAAAACAGAGGCATATGCTACTGACTGGATCAATGACAATTTGAAGTTCACAAAAAGGGGGTATGGGTTTCTCACACACACACACAGGCAGAGACTGACAACTGATATACTGTGTGATTTCCTAGGTTTGTGCATTTGTTCTGCTGGAGTTGAAGGGTTCAAATCCATCACTTTTCCCCCTCCGAGAGTAGCGCAACTTATATCTGTGAATCTGATTTTATTTTGAACGAACAGCTGATAGGGAAAGGATTAAAGCGATACACACTTACAGTGCAATCCTATGCACACTTTCCTGGGAGTACGCTCCACCGAACGCAGCGGGGCTTTCTTCTGAGTAAACATGCATAGATTGTACTGTTAATAAGGTGGACCTGGCTGATTTGCTGATTGTCTTGTGGATGTGAGCAGAACTGGCTAGTCTTGGATGTTCTCGCATTAGTTAACTTGGAGGATATTTTTTTATTGGGGAGGCCCCAGTACAATGATGGCAGGTGAATTTCAAGGGACCAGCTCCATTTGGGGTAGATGCATGCTGTGCAGTTATTCTGTCGATAGCCAGGAGTCTTTAATCTGTCTCTCCCTCTCTCTCTATTCAAAGCTATCTTTACAAGAATGAAATCCAAAGCATCCAGCAAGATGCATTCAAGGGTCTTCATTCCCTGGAACAGCTGTAAGTTGGCAACGCTTTTGAGTTGGAAATTGCACAGAGAAGGATGGAATTAATCCTCTCGGTTTTCATTAATCCCTTGAGACGTCGTCTGCAGGCCCTTGTTGGAATCCAGAGAAAATCCAGAGTTTTTATAAAGTACTCTGTTTCTAGCCATCATGGAGATGATGAGATGTTCAACCATGTCGTGCTTTTTTATTCTGCATGTCATGATCGTCTAGGGCAGACTTTTGTTTGCCAGTCTTGAGAGTAACATTGTAGAATAGTGGTCATTGACTCTTAGGCCGCAATCCTGTACACACTTTCCTGGGAGTAAGCCCCACTGAACACAGTGGAACTTGTCTCTGAGCGGTTGTGTGTAAGATGTGCTCTGTGTCTGTTTTATTTTTATCCCACTCCAAGGTAGAGAGAAAATGTCTGACCTAAGGTTGTCCAATCTACTTGATGGCTAAAATGGACTTTGAACCTGGGATTCCCAGGCCAAAACCAACACTCTAAGTGCTACACCATGCCAGGTGTAAGTGATGGTCTCCATATCATGAACAGCATCACCTGCTGATTTCTGCATTTTATATGATTGTTGTCTGATCTCAGAAGCTAAGCAGGGTCGGGCCTGGTTAGTACTTGGATGGGAGACAGCTTGGGAATACCAGGTGCTGTAGGCTTATACCATAGTCTTTCGAGACTGAAGGTTGCCAACCAACCAAAAGCACAAGAGCAGGCCAGAGCACCATTTCCCACCCCCCAGCCATTGGGCAAGTCCATCTGTCTGTCCAGATCTTGTCAAGTGGATCTGTTCAGAATCCCTTCAGTCACTGGGCTCCTCCCAATAGGGGCCCCCACCTTCTGGTATACATCACCCCATGACATTGACCTGGCCTCAGTCCCTCTCCCCTGCCCCTCCTTTCCAGCCTTCAGCTGGAAATTTATGGTGCCAGCAAGGCTGCAATGTGCTCAGCTTGAGAGGCCATCCTTACTCCTGTGGAGTCCTAGCATGTCAGTTTTTCTTACTCCCAATCAGGGAAATATGGAAGTTATGTTCATTGGTATGGTGCACAACCCACATCTGGCTGGAGGAAAAGGGGGGGGGGGAAGGACTCCAAAATGCCCTATAAGTAGGCGTTGATGAACCCTCAGAGGAGAGATAGATTGTTCTGCTTGCTTAAGGTGCTTTTTAAAAAACACACACACAAAAACCTCAGCTAACTTTGCATTCAGTGTTTGTTGAAACTCCCTAAAATACCTTGTTCAGGTACAGAGAGGTTGGTGCAAACTCTGGAGTAAAAACTCCAAGATGAATCTCAAAATCTTGTTTGTGCAAGGAGGATTCCTGAGAGGGCTTGTGATCCACACTACCCAGGCAAGACAGAAGCTCTTCTCTGGGAAGAGGGACAAAAGAAAGCATGTGCTCCTCCTCCCCCAGATGACCTCATGTGGTGCTGCAGCCAGGAACTAATTTCTTGCTAGCATATATAATCAGCAACTTTGGTGATGATGTATTGGGAAGGCAGCGATCCAACTGGCTGCCCTTGCCTGAATGGCCTGTAGTTTTCTTCAGAACAGAGCGACTCAAGAGGTCACGGAATTGCACGGCAAGGTACGACTCCTCAAAACGCATTGCACACACGCACAGTACTGTATTTATAATGCCATATTTCTAACTGTACTTATGCTGCAGCAGTGGTTGTTGGCAATCTCTTGTCAAGAGTGCAGAGAACCCACCTGTTATCAATCTTCAAAGCAAATTTTTGTTCAAACACATTGGCCCTGTATAAGCAGCTCCAGCCTTTCAGTCAAAACTGCCTCCTCAGTCTGAGAGTGGACTGATGGGCAGGATCAGGTGTGCTGGCTTTAGATCTGACTTGATGGGATCACATAGCCCAGAAATTTCTTTGAATGCATAGACCCTTTCCCATTTGCCTCTCTCTCCCCCCCCCCCCACAAACAACCATTTTCCCACAGCACAGACCATTTCTCAACAGTCTTTTTTTAATGCATTCACGCCACCATATGCTGCGTTTTCATTGAATTTGGTCACGTTGAATTTGAAATGCATGATCATGTGTGTGGCTTTCAATTTACCATGTCTAGGAAACATTTGCAATCCTTGGGAGCAGTCCTGTCTTGGAATCCACTTTTTCCCAGGCTAAAGTCATAGAATTCTAGGGGAACTCTATCTCTGGGTGACTGGTTGCATTTTTGCTGACACATCATCTGCCTTTATGGTAGCTCATTTTAGTCTCAGGTTTCTTTGGGTGTTTTTCTGCATTCATACTTCATTCACAGTTAGACTGCCTCATGGATTTTGTAGTCTTGAGACTGAATAAGCAAGAGTTCTTCTGCATGCGTATTTCATATATGCCTTGTTGATTCAGGCATCCCAACAATGCATGGTTATTGTAACTGGGCATACCATGCTCATTTTGCCCCTTTGTTCCCCTTCACACATCAGAGGAGGGAATTAAAAGCTTCCATTTGCTGTGTGTAACAAATCAATATTTCCCATTGCAACCATATGCATAAAACTGTGGTTTATATAAAGCAGGGGTGTCCAAACATTTTGGTAGGAGGGCCACATCATCTCTCTAACACTGTGTTGGGGGCCGAATTAATTTACATTTAAAATTTGAATAAATTTACATAAATGAATTTATTAGAGCTGGAACCTGTATGAATGAATGAAGGTCTTGCAGTAGCTCAAGGTCTATAAAAGGCCTTGCACAAAGCAAGTTCAGCCTTTCCTTCATTGCTGCTGCTGCATCACAGGCATGAAACAGCAAGTAGTGGAGGGAGCCCTCAACCCACAGCTCAGGTGAGCTGTCCTCATGCTGATAGCAGTCGTCCTCATGCTGAGAGCAGTTGCATCAGGCCAACATGGGCTCCAGCAAGTCTCCAGAGGGCCAGAGGCTCACTGAAGACTAGGGGCTCCCCAGGGGCCTGATTGGGAGCCTCCGAGGGCCGCAAGTGGCCCCCGGGCCGGGGTTTGGGCACCCATGGTATAAAGCATAGTGGCGGCCCAATCCTAATCAGGCATTGCACTGCCAGAATGCTCATTCCAGTGTATAAGACCCTTTACAGCTGTCACAAAAGGCAACGGGCCGTTCGGCAGGACCTGGCTGCCTCCACAAGTGGCAAGCAGCTGAGTCTGTATGCCAGGAGACTGGGGAAGCCCACCAGCGCTAGTACACTGGCACATTGGAGAGAGGTGGGGAGGAGGTGGAACACATCAGGGAGGGGGAACAAGAGGGAGATGGGGCAGGGAGGAGGGTGAATTGGAGCCAATGTCAGTAGCAGTGGTGCAAGCCAATATCCTAACCCCCTTCCCAACTTTGAATCCCTTACCTGGACCAACATGGGTGAATCATGTAGTAATGCAGACAGCTTCCTCTCGGGTTAGATACTTCAAGCTTTAAGTATTGCATGTATTCCTCTTGGCACAAAAGTTGGGGGTGGGATATGTGATCTATTGTATGTGTTTGTTTTCCTTTTTTCATATCAGCTACCTGCATTTTAACAACCTGGAAAACTTGGAGCCAGAGACCTTTAGTGACCTGCCAAAACTGGAAAGGCTGTAAGTCTTTACAATTGTGGCATTACGGTTCTGCAGCCAGACTTCTCCCCCTGCCCCGCCCATTTCATCCTCGGAGCAACCTTGTTTGTTCTTTATTTAAAATTTGTATTTAAAATATTTTGATGCCGCTTTTCCAATGCTCAAAGTGGTGTACAACATAAATAAAAGCATTTAAATAAAACCACTAAAAACAATTGAAACTGATACAGGAGAAGATTAAAAGATAAAAACAGCAACAACTGGTTAATAAGAGACAGTGACTGGCCCAGGTTCACCCAGTGAGCTTCGTGGCTTTGAGCTTCAACAAAGGTCTCGCTGCTCCTTTCTCAACCAGTAGCATAGCCAGAGGGGGGCAACACAATAAGAACCCCAGGCACTGCAATGCACAGTGCAAGCAGCCGCTCGCACTCACTGTCGGAGCCACGACAGCAACATGCAGGTGCCAAATTCTGTGGCTAGAGATTCAAGCTGGTTCTTGGAGAGCTTTTGAGGGGGCTGATGCTCTTCTCATCTCAGATTGACCACCTGCAAAAATCGCTGGGTCACTCTGGGGAATGCAAAGCAGCATGTTGACGCTCTTTGTTCTCCCCGCTACAGCTTCCTGCACAACAATCGCATTTCTAGGATCCAGCCAGGAGCCGTCGCCCAGCTGCAATCCCTGAAACGACTGTAAGTGGATGAGGGCCATTGCAGCGAACCATGAATCATCACATCTTTCATCAGATGGAGGCCAAAGCAATGCTGGCTTCAGCAATTGCTGGATCTGTTGTTTATTGTGGGAGCCTTATGATCCCATAGGGCGCAGCTGAGCTTAGCCTTCACAGTTGTGGCCATTTGTGCTCTTTTCCCCTCTCCTCTTCTTGCTGTTGGAAAAAAACAGTAAATGCCATTTGCAGGGCAGTATATGGTCCAGGAGGCAGGTGACTGGCAGGCCACCTGTCTCAGACCTTTATTCTATGGGATTCTGTTTCTACCCTCCTCCTCTCTCTGTCTCTTTCTCTCCGGACCACCCAATGTGCAGGAGCTCCCTCTAGGAGCTCTGCATGAGCTCCACCATGCCATGAGCTCTCACACACCCATGCGTGGAACATCCTGTTCCAAAGTCTAGGACCTGCACTACCAACAAAGAGGTGAAAAGCGGTGTGCCCCAAGGATCTGACCTGGGACCGGTGCTTTTCAACCTCTTCATAAATGACCTGGAGACAGGGTTGAGCAGTGAGGTGGCTAAGTTTGCAGACAACACCAAACTTTTCCGAGTGGTGAAGACCAGAAGTGATTGTGAGGAGCTCCAGAAAGATCTCTCCAGACTGGCAGAATGGGCAGCAAAATGGCAGATGCGCTTCAATGTCAGTAAGTGTAAAGTCATGCACATTGGGGCAAAAAATCAAAACTTCACATATAGGCTGATGGGTTCTGAGCTGTCTGTGACAGATCAGGAGAGAGATCTTGGGGTGGTGGTGGACAGGTCGATGAAAGTGTCGACCCAATGTGCGGCGACAGTGAAGAAGGCCAATTCTATGCTTGGGATCATTAGGAAGGGTATTGAGAACAAAACGGCTAGTATTATAATGCCGTTGTACAAATCGATGGTAAGGCCATACCTGGAGTATTGTGTCCAGTTCTGGTCGCCACATCTCAAAAAAGACAGAGTGGAAATGGAAAAGGTGCAAAAGAGAGCAACTAAGATGATTACGGGGCTGGGGCACCTTCCTTATGAGGAAAGGCTACGGCGTTTGGGCCTCTTCAGCCTAGAAAAGAGACACCTGAGGGGGGACATGATTGAGACATACAAAATTATGCAGGGGATGGACAGAGTGGATAGGGAGATGCTCTTTACACTCTCACATAATACCAGAACCAGGGGACATCCACTAAAATTGAGTGTTGGGCGGGTTAGGACAGACAAAAGAAAATATTTCTTTACTCAGCGTGTGGTCGGTCTGTGGAACTCCTTGCCACAGGATGTGGTGCGGCCTTTAAAAGGGGATTGGACAAGTTTCTGGAGGAAAAATCCATTACGGGGTACAAGCCATGATGTGTATGCGCAACCTCCTGATTTTAGAAATGGGTTATGTCAAAATGCCAGATGCAAGGGAGGGCACCAGGATGAGGTCTCTTATTATCTGGTGTGCTCCCTGGGGCATTTGGTGGGCCGCTGTGAGATACAGGAAGCTGGACTAGATGGGCCTATGGCCTGATCCAGTGGGGCTGTTCTTATGTTCTTAAATTTCTGCTTTACTCTTTTACTGCCTCCACTACTGTTTTATCATTTGCCGCAAACTAGAGGGTAGCAACTGGAAAAAGGATCTTCCACCGTATGACTCTGCTCAATTTATATCCTTTTTCCCAACAGTTGGGAGCCTCTGGTCTGTCCCATATTTCAGGATAGGGTGGTGGTAGGACCTGTACTTTGCATAGAGAAGCCACCCCCCCTCCAGTTAATTCTCTTGTCTCTTCTGTTAGGAAGGTCTTAGGTACTACCTGGAAAAGATTCTTTGCCTTAGCCATCAGAGAGTTAATGTTACGTAAGGCAGCTTCACTGGTCCAAATTAGAGCCACGCTGCACATTATTAAGAAGCATTTGTAGGGCCGACAACTTCAAGCTTCTTTAACAAAAAGCAGCTGGTGGGGGTCTGATCCTGTTTGGCAAGCAGAGTGTCCCAGGTAGCTGCTCCAGTTGAAAGGATATCAGGTAGCAGGGCTGGGACAGACAGGGACAGGGAGCTGGGGAGCTGATGCCAGATTAGACTGTGTGGACTAGGTGGGATCAATGGACTGGCTTGGCATAAGGCAGGTTTATTTGAACTGCTCACCTCTGCCTTGGTGTATGGAGATAGGCTATCACTCAGCAGAAGGATTCAAGCTTGCAAGTGGAAAGTCCCAGGTTCATTCCCTGCTATCTCCAATTAGGACTGGGAAAGACCCCCCGTCTGAAGCCGTGGAGAGCCACTGCCAGCCACTACTGAGATAGGTGGACCAATGATCTGATTCCATATATAACAGCCGTTTCTCTTGTCTGCTTATGCTCAGGCGCCTGGACTCCAATGCCTTGCTGTGTGACTGCGACCTGATGTGGCTTGCAGAGCTGCTGAAGAAATATGCACTGCAGGGCAATCCCCAGACCACAGCCACCTGTGAGAACCCAAGAGAACTGCAAGGCCGCTCCATTGTCACGTTGACCACCCAAGAATTTAACTGTGGTGAGCATTTTGCCATGAACATCACTGCATCCATTCCATGTATCACATTTGTATTCCCTGGGGCTGTCTCCCTCTGTCCTCCCAAGCCTGCATTAGTCTTCATTAACTTGTCCTTGGCCACCCGGTGAGACATTATGGCTGATCAGAATTTCAGGCATTGCACTCCAGCCACTAAACTGCACTGACTTTCAACGTTCCTCTAAGATTTGCTATTCTCTTACTACTGCTACCACCACCCCCACATTTGGCCAGACACGAGGAGCTTCTATGGGGTAGAAGCTGCTTTTCCTTTCAGCTGGCCGAACCAAGAGAGGGGCTGGAGGACTGCATGAAAAGCTGCAGGTGTGGGAAAGATTCCGTGCCCCCAACCAGGTGCCCCTTTGACCTCTCAAATGTCATCCTGCCCTGTACTTTACACGTAAATGGGGCATACTGGTCTTTAAAGACAGGTCTTGTTTTTTGATATGGGGCAGCTCCTTATCCTAGATCAGAAGCAGAAAACTTGTGGCCCCAGAAGAGTAGCACATTTATTGCACCACAAGCTTTTGTGAACCGCAGTCCTCTACATCAGATGTATGAGGCATTATCTCAGTTTACAACATCAAATGAAGTCTGTGATCCACAAAAACTTCTGCTCCGATCATCTGATGATCAGACTTTATCTTGTCTTCAAGATGCCACCAACCTTGCTTTGGTTGTCATTTTACAGTAGATTAACACAGCTCCCTCTCAAGTGTTCATAGCTGCGGTTTTCAAACTCACAGGGAGTTTGAATCCGACAGAAAGTCTTTGCGGGGGCGGGGGGAGGCAGCTCAGGGGATCGCACTGCTCAGGGGGGCTGCAGGGGCTTGGTGCACTTGCCCAAGCCCCCTGCAGCCCCCTGGGGGTGCAGGGAGCCCTGTG
Organism: Tiliqua scincoides; assembly: GCF_035046505.1. NCBI lineage: Eukaryota > Metazoa > Chordata > Lepidosauria > Squamata > Scincidae > Tiliqua > Tiliqua scincoides. Next base: position 218,603,856 of record NC_089824.1, on the reverse strand, counting down.
CAACCTTCGGCAGGGCTCCCCGGGTCAGGGAAAGTGAGAGTGGGGTGATTGCGCTCCGCCTCCGCAAAACGGGAAGCGATCGCCCCACTCTCACTTTCCCTGACCCGAGGAGCCCTGCAGGCACTCGCGCCTGGCTCCCCGCAGCCAGGGACGGCTCTTGCAGGGACCAGAGGGTGCATCCCAGTCCCTGCAGCCCGATCAAAAGGAAACGTGGAGCGATTGCGCACCATTTCCGGTTTAGCGGAGCCGGGCACGATTGCTCCGCTGTCACCTTCCCTGACCCTGGGAGCCCTGTGCAGGGGGCTTGGGCAAGTGCACCACACCCCTGCAGCCCCCCCTGAGCGGCGAGATCCTGGGGGTCGCACCGCTGCCCCCGCCCTTAAGGGGAAAGGGACCAGGACCCTCAGTCACGACGCCCCAGTTTGAATACCACAGCCTCATAGTGTGTTTTTGAAAGACAATCAAATTGTTTCTCAAATTTTCTCTCCAAAAGTAGGAAATAGGAGCGTGAGAGTAGCTTCTAGCTGTTTGGGAGATATTGCCATCAGCTGCTGGACCTACTTGAGCATATGCATCCATATCCAGTTCAGTGTTTTACTGAGCTCTGCCTGGCTGTTGAAGGAAGAGCTGATGAAATTTTAGGCTTGATGGGAGTTGAAACTTCATGGATCTGTCTGTGGCCATCAGCTGTTCAACACAACAAAAAGAGGGGTTTTTGCTACGCCAGGTGCAAATACCCAAAGCAACCCCTGACTTCTGCCCTGACTTCATCCTGCTCTTGAACAGGCATCATTAATGGTTTATTTCAGAGAGGCCTCGCATTACGACAGAACCACAGGATGCAGATGTCACGCTAGGCAATACAGTCTATTTCATCTGCAGGGCTGAAGGGAACCCAAAGCCCAAGATCATCTGGCTCCACAACAAGTAAGTTGTGCATTGCAGTCTCTCTCTGAGGGAAGCGTGGGGAGCAAAACCTAAAGATACAGCTACACAATAATCTTAAAGCAGTTTGTCACAGCTTCCCACAAAGAATCCTGGGAACTGGAAAAGTGTCCTTGATTAGAAGTCATCTTGGCACCTTGACAGTTTCTTGGTTCCAGGTTTGGAAATCATGATACTTAAAACAGGCTTAAAGCTGGTTTATTCCCCTGGGGGCTGGGGATAAGAATAGGCCCTCAGTTTGGCAGTACTTGTCGTAAGAGGCGACTGAACAGCAACCGGGTAGATGGGACTCGTCAGCCTGGGAAGGCAGCTCATCTGAGAGAAGGAAAACTCTGAACCCAAACCTCCACTGCCTTGTGGCTACATCCAGTTATGGAAAAGGCTTCAGGAGTCAACCTCGAGGCAAAATTTGGAGCCGGAGTCCCTGAGGCAGTTCATGGCTGAACACAGTCACGTTCTGGCAACTCCTGCGACGCCGCTGGAACCAACCGTATTGGCCTCTGCCTTTCCATTGGACCATTTCAGCGACGTGGAGAGGGGGGATTTGCTGCATGGGTAACAGCCTATCCTCCATATCTACTTTACCCAGGCTTCGCGCACTGGAGAGGACACTCTGTTCCAGAACCACCATTCAGAGTGTCACACCATAGTCTTCCGAGACTGAAGGATGCCAACAAAGCTGGTTTAACATGTAGTGTAAAGAGAATGAAGTGTTTGTGTCTTGCATCACTGAACTGAATTATGGGATGTCCAATCTAAACATCAGCAACCTTTGAGGGATAAGCAAGATTTCTTTTGCCCATTTGTTTCTCCCCATTCACACTGCCTTCCTCAAACAAGTAAAAATGCTGGAAGCCCTTTAGAATCTCCATTAGTTGTCAAATATCATCCAGGACTTCTGAGCCAACTCTTGGGCAGGCTAGATGGGTGCGATGTCTGCCTTCTCCTGGGGATGTCTGTGGTTCAGACTGCTCATATTTCTCTTTCTGTTTCTCAGCAATGAGATTGACATGAAAGACGACGGTCGCCTGAACTTACTGCAGGATGGAACATTAATGATCCAAGACACCAGAGAATCAGACAAAGGGATCTACCAGTGCATGGCCAAGAACGTTGCTGGCGAGGCAAAGACTCAAGAAGTTGTGCTGCGATATTTTGGCAACCCATGTAATTGACCCTCCTTAAACATGCTCTGAAATGTCCAATTTTGCTACTATGTCCCTTAGGTCAGATGGCTTCTCTCTGCATGTATGTGTCCAAAATGTCTGAAATTTGGAATGAATGTTGTGTGTTGTCAATCCCCGACAAATGCTGACAATGACCAAAGCCTCAAGAGATGCCCTGATGGACACTGTCAATCTTCATGTGGGAATGTTCATAGTCTAGGATTAATTTTTCAAATACCTGCACAGAGATATATTTACTCAGATTTTGGAAACAGAACAATAGTGACTAACAGTCACCCATTTTTGATTGATTCCTGTATAACATAATATGTTTCTTTTCAGCCAGGGGAAAAAATGTTACTGTTGAATTCATAAGGAGTGCCGTCTTTAAACTACTAATTTAGAGCACAATCCTAACCAACTTTCCAGCCCTGACTTAGCTGTGTCAATGTGGCGTGCACTGCATCCTGGGTCCCTTTGGGGAGAAGGGCGGGATAGAAATAAAGTTTTATTATTATTTATTATTATCCTATAGTGGGGAGGCAGTCAAGGGGGCCGCCTCAAGGTAAGGGCATGTTTGTTAACCTTACCTTGGGGCTGCATTGCGGCTAGGTCACTGCTGTAAAGTTGGTTAGGATTGCGCCCTTAGTTGATTAGATTGTTTAAAATGAATAATATACAAAAGTGGTTGTTTGTCCTTGGTGGCTAACTTTGTTATGGTGTGTTATGGTCAAAACAGATGTGATGTGGTACAGAAATCCGTGACTGGATCTCCCAATTGGCTTTTTCAACTTTAAAGTGACACCCAGGGTATGTGTCTGCACATGATTTTGATCAGAGTAATGGCACTGGATGAGGGCCCCCAGTTATTCCTATGTCACTTCCCCAACCTAAATGGTATCTTTGGTCTGCTATTAGAACTGCAGTGCAGAAAAAAGACATTTTCTTACATTGTGTCTATCTTTTTTTCCCCCAGCAGAGTGAATGGTGACTTCAGTGGGCCGGGCCTGGACTTGGGCCAAACTACAGGTCATATTGGAGCTCCCAATACATTTTTTTTCTTGTAAAATCAACCATAAGGGAGAGGGGATTTGCATCCAAACTGCAAAGGGGAGGGCATCCTTCATCCCTTATCAATTTCTTGACTTAAGTATTCCTCCCAAACCAGCTGTCACACCAACTCACCCACCTACCCCCACTGCTGATTTTACAAGAAGAAAATTACACCAGGGTCCTCGATCACAAAACTCCAACATAACATTTTGTTTGGCCCTTATAATGCCGATAAGGACTGCACTGTCTTGCTTGAGCCGTGGCCCTAGGCAAGGCAGTCTAAAACAGCCTCAGCGCGCACTCCCTCCATAGTGAAATAGTGCTATTGACCTACCTTGCAGTGTTGTTGTAAAGATAACCGAGTTAAAATAAGTGAAAGTCAGTGTAAAGTGTTATCATCTATTAATGGACCTCTGCATTTCGCTCACTTTCAGCCAAGCCCAGCTTTGTGATCCAGCCCCAGAACACAGAAGTGCTAGTTGGGGGAAGCGTCACTTTGGAATGTGGGGTCTCTGGGCACCCTCCACCTCGTGTTGTCTGGATGATGAGCTCAGGATCTCCACTGCCTCAAGACTCCCGCTTCGCCATCACCACCTCGGGGGGCTTATACATCCAAAATGTCACCTTACTGGATCAGGGACAGTACAGTTGCAATGCCAGTAACAGTGAAGGGTCCATCCAGGCAACGGCCAATGTCATCGTGCAAGGTGACCAAGGATGCGTTGACAGCTAAAGAGGGGCATGAGATTGTGTTGGCATTGCAGTGAGTGATGCCAAAGCCAGCCAGCTCCAGCAGGAAAAGGCTGGTTGGTTGTGTGTTTGTATGATTCCTTGAGACAAGTTGAAGAAAGTTTCTTGTAGGTTGTGTAACTGAGGATACAGTGTGATTCTCCGGCCCTCTCAAACAGCAGCAGTTTGCTCAAGTACTTCTTCAAGTAGGAATCATCCCACCCTACCAAATGAGTGGGGATTGAACTAGTCATGTAGGTGGTACAGGAGAGATGGACGGTACTTCGGTTGCTGGAATGTCCTAAATCTAGAGTGTTGTTAGGAGGAAAGGGATGTGCCATTCCCTAAGAACACAATACAAAATCTGTTTGTTTCCTTTGCATTGTAGATACACCAAAGTTTTTGGTCGTTCCCACTGATCAGACCGTGACTGAGGGTCAAAGCGTGGACTTCCCGTGCTCTGCAGAGGGACATCCTCTCCCTGTTATTGCCTGGACAAGAGCAGGTATCTTTCCCAGTGTCTCCTTTTCTGTTATGATTTGCAGAATGTGAGTGTGCAAATACTACTATCCCCACCCCTCCAAAGGTGGAGGTTGGAGCACAGAAGTGGTCAAGGCTCCTGCTTGCCTTCTGGCCTTTTAGAGCCACCTTGTCCCAGCGCAAGTTCAGGTTTATGACATAATCACTGTAGCTGTCAATTGATTACACAAATGGATAAATTTGCTATCGTAGGAATCAGCAAAACGTGGATTGTAAGGAAAAGAACATAAGAACAGCCCCACTGGATCAGGCCATAGCCCATCTAGTTCAACTTCCATCTAGTTCAATCTCACAGCGGCCCACCAAATGCCCCAGGGAGCACACCAGATAACAAGAGACCTGCATCCTGGTGCCCTCCCTTGCATCTGACATAGCCCATTTCAAAAATCAGGAGGTTGCACATATACGTCATGGCTTGTAACCCATAATGGATTTTGCCTCCAGAAACTTGTCCAATCCCCTTTTAAAGGCATCCAGGCCAGATGCCATCCCCACATCCTGTGGCAAGGAGTTCCACAGACTGACCACACGCTGAGTAAAGAAATATTTTCTTTTGTCTGCCCTAACTCTCCCAACACTCAATTTTAGTGGATGTCCCCTGGTTCTGGTGTTATGTGAGAGAGTAAAGAGCATCTCTCTATCTGCTTTATCCTTCCCATGCATAATTTTGTATGTCTCAATCATGTCCCCCCTCAGGCGTCTCTTTTCTAGGCTGAAGAGGCCCAAATGCCGTAGCCTTTCCTCATAAGGAAGGTGCCCCAGCCCAGTAATCATCTTAGTCACTCTCTTTTGCACCTTTTCCATTTCCACTATGTCTTTTTTGAGATGTGGCGACCAGAACTGGACACAATACTCCAGGTATGGCCTTACCACAGATTTGTACAACGGCATTATAATATTAGCTGTTTTGTTCTCAATACCTTTTCTAATGATCCCAAGCATAGAATTGACCTTCTTTACTGCCGCCGCACACTGGGTAAACATTTTCATCGACCTGTCCACCACCACCCCAAGATCTCTCTCCTGATCTGTCACAGACAGCTCAGAACCCATCAGCCTATATCTAAAGTTTTGATTTTTTGCCCCAATGTGCATGACTTTACACTTACTGACATTGAAACACATCTGCCATTTTGCTGCCCATTCTGCCAGTCTGGAGAGATCCTTCTGGAGCTCCTCACAATCACTTCTGGTCTTCACCACTCGGAAAAGTTTGGTGTCATCTGCAAACTTAGCCACCTCACTGCTCAACCCTGTCTCCAGGTCATTTATGAAGAGGTTGAAAAGCACCAGTCCCAGGACAGATTCACACCGCTTTTCACCTCTCTCCATTGTGAAAATTCCCCATTGACACCCACTCTCTGTTTCCTCGTTTTCAACCTGCTTCTGACATATTTGAAGAAGCTTTTATTATTCCCCTGAATGTTGCTGGCCATGTCTTCCTCATAGTCTTTCTTGGCCTCTTACATATTACCTTCTTACATTTCTTCAAAAGGTAAAGCTTTTGTCTGCCATTACTTGATAAGTCACTGAGGAACTCCAGGTTCCCCAGAACACAGTCTCAGCACCTCTTCTATAATGCCTATTGTAGTGATGCTACAGGATGTAGGGCAAGTGAAGGGCAGGACACTGATAATTGGGTAAGAGCAGGGGGGCGTGTTGGCTGGTGGCAGCTGGGCATAGTTGAGGAGCCCAGGAGAGAGGCTTGAGGGAAAGAGCAGTGGCATAGCTAGAGGGGGGTCAATGCAGGCATCTGTTTCTGTCATATTGGAGGTGTACACCTCCATTTTGCTCCCACCGCCCAGAATCCCTGTGAAGGAGAGCTTTGCCTTTCTGTCTGTGCTCATGTACATGTATACCTGCCAACTGAGGAATGCATGCATGTGATGGAGTGGACTATAGTCCACGAAGGCTTATGCTGCAGTAAATGTGTTCATCTTTAAAGCACCGCAAGATTTGTTTGTTGTTGTGTGTAGAAGACAAAGAATATTGTTTGTATCCATTGAGCTCCAACCTGTGATTCCTCAGCCTGCCTCTCCCCATCCATATTTAAGAACTTGTGTGTAGCGCTAGCTAACGTGTTGTGGTTGTTCTTAGGTGGGCCTCTGCCAAGTGACCGAAGGCACAGCATCCTCTCTACCGGCGCGCTGCGGGTGGTTCGGGTTGCCCTTCATGACCAGGGCCAGTATGAATGCCATGCCATCAGCGCCATCGGTGTCCGGAGCTCCCCAGTGCAGCTCTGGGTGACTCCGCGAGGTACTCAGAATGTGGAATCCTCCTCACCCCAAAGAGTTCTTCATGCTCATTGCAACCTCCCAGAGGTCCCTTGCCAAGGTGCTGATAAGCGTTGCTGTCTTTCTTCTTCAAACAGTGATTCCAGTGTTTCTTCACCCTCCACAAGATATAGTGGCAGAGACCGGGCAGGACATTGACATCGTCTGTGCTGCTCAAGGAGATCCACGGCCAACCATCACGTGGGCCAAGGTTTGCATACTGATTGCCTAGCTTTGAATGTGGAGGTTCAACAGAGCTCAGGGGCTGAAGCATACCTTAGAGCAGGGGTGTCCTAACTTTGTGGCAGGAGGGCCACTTCATCTCTCTGACACTGTGTCGGGGGCCAGGCAGAAAAAAGAATTAATTTACATTTCAAATTTGAATAAATTTACATAAATGAATATATTACAGGTGGAACGTATATGAATGAGTGAAGGTCTTGCAATAGCTCAAGGCCTATAAAACCTTTCCTTCACTGCTGCTGCTACATCACAGACGTGAAACAGCAAGCAGTGGAGGGAGCCCTCATCCCACAGCTCACGCGAGATGTTGAACAGTTGGCTGAGAGCAGCTGCATCAGGCCAGAGCAGGCTCCAGCAAGTCTCCAGAGGGCCAGAGGCTCATTGGAGACTGGAGGCTTCCTGAGGGCCAGATTGGGAGCCCTCAAGGGCCGCAGTGGCCCCAGGGCTGGGGTTTGGGCACCCCTGTCTTAGAGTCTGCCTTCTCCCTTCTGTTCCATGACAGCCTTTAAGACCACACAGGAATACCTTCTTGACTGCACAAACCTTATGCTAGGCTTGAACAGGGAAGCCCTGTGCGGGGCTCTTGTGGTGGCTGCCCCTGGCCTGCCCACCCATGAGGTGGTGACATCAGGCAGCACGTTGGCAGAGAGCACCCACTTCTGTCTGCCCACTCACCTGCGCTGCTCCCCCCTCCCTAGGCTGTAAAACAAAGAGGGAGTTGGAGCAGAAGAGGAAGTGGGAAGGAGAGGAGAGTGGTGGACTTGAGTGTCACAATGCTGTAGCTCATGCCTCTGCTCCACACTTCTCTTCTGCTCCACCCCTCTCGTCCTTTTCCAGTCCAGGGACTGGAAGGAGCAGAGACTTGCATGTCACCAAGTAAAGGGGGACAGGTCAGCCCTGTTGTTGCCCAACAACTGTGGAGCTCTCTTCCCACAAAGATAGCCATAATCTGAGCCCTAGTACTTTGTGGAAACACTGTATTGTAAGTTAGTTGTAAAGAAACATGAGCTAAGAAGCAGTCTCATGTCAAATATAGCCTAGGTTCTTAGTTTTCTTGCTCTCTCTTGGATTTTACAATATCTGTAGTGACATCTATCGGTCACAAAGATTAAGCACAACTACTTGTGTGGCTAGGTTTGCACTTGTCTAACGCCAGTTTCCACAACCATTGTTTATGAATTGGTTTGCTACTCGTGGGAAGTGGGTGTGGGTGTTGAATCATTGGATCCCAGTTTGGAATGTTCCTGTGCGTAAAAATATTTCCCCTCAAACAGAAACATAGTACAATGGATTCTGTCCCAGCTTTCTGGCTATTGTGCTGGCTTTCTATTTGCAGGGAGCTTTTGAAAAGTAAGAGGATTAAAAATGGTATTTCCTGCCTGCACTGGTATAGTCCACTGCACCAGCTCATCACCCTGTCACCTTATTCTGCTGCATATCTAGACCCAGCCTCAGCGTTCAAGCAGAAAGGATTCTATTTATGCTTCTAAACTCTTTCTTTATGCAACAGGAAGGAATCCAGATCACCGAGAGTGGGAAGTTCCATATCAGCCAAGAGGGGACCCTCTCCATCAGTGATCTGGGATTGGCAGATCAAGGAAGATACGAGTGTATAGCCAGGAACACCTTTGGGTTCACTTCCAGTACCATGCAACTGACAGTTATTGGTATGAGAAATCTTGTTTTGATTTGGTAATACTGATTTTGCACAGCCAGTTCACGTGATTGGCTCCCCCTGCCTGCTTTTAAAGTTTGTTTAAGAGATTTATATCCCGTCTTTCCTATGCCAAAGCAATGCTCAAGGCAGCTAACAAATTGGATGAAAATAGACAATATATAAAAACAATAATTCAATCATAATAAGGGATCACAACCAATTGGAGGAAGGCAACTATTTATAACTTTATAACTAGTGGACTTTATAACTTTGGACTGCTACAGAAGCAGAGGGATAGAAAAACGACACATCACACAAACACAAGATGGAACAAGAATGTTTTGAGCCCTCACCGAAAGACAGTGAGGGAAGGGAAGTTCTTAGTTCCCCCAGTAGAGAATTCCATAGTTGTGCGCCACTACAGAGAAGGCTTCCACCATGCCACTGTTCCTCTAACTTGGGTTAAAGGCAGCACTGAAGGAGAGCGCCCTCAGATGACCTAAGAATGCAGGCCGGAATGTATGGGAGAAGGCAATTCCTCAGATAACCTGGACCCAAACCGTGAAGGGCTTTAAAAGCCAATACCAGCACCTCGTATTGGGCCTGGAAACAACTGGGCAACCAGTTCAGTTGCTGATGCAGTGATCCAACAGGTTCAAAACCGCTAGCTCCAATAACCACCCAGGCTGCCCCATTCTGCACTAATTTAATCAGAAAGTGATTAAAACCTTTTTAACTGAACAAGCATTGCAGTCCTAATTTTAAGCCATCATTACCGTCAGCTTAATGATTTCCAGGCAAACGTGGACATTTATAGCGCTTGCTTTTTTAAAAAAATTACTTTTCCCAGAGATGCGCACAAAAAATAGAGCAGCACCAACAACAATCCCCAAAAACACAAGATAAAAATGCAAGGCTTAGGGTGCAATTCTAACCCCTTGTGTCGGTGCTTTCCAGCACTGGTATAGCGGTGCCAATGGGACATATGTTGCATCCTGCAGTTGGCTGTCACTCACGGAGGCCTCCTCAAAGTAAGGGAATGTTTGTTCCCTTCCCTCAGAGTTGCATTGCCCTTATGTCAGTGCTGGAAAGCACTGACATGAGGGGTTAGGATTTCACCCTTAAAGGCTTAATGTACTTGATTAACATTCTGACAGTTGCGTGTTTCAGGGAAATTAGCTGAGAATCTGTTTCAAGGCAGATGCTGGTATAATGGAAGCCCTTTTAATTTTAGTTTTTATCTGTTTGTTCCTTTCTCATGGCTAAAAAGCCACCAACATCGGCAGAAGCGGTGATAACTTTGTAGCCACCTCGATCCAGGAGGCCATTAGCAGCGTCGACCATGCGATCAATTCTACACGCACTGAACTGTTTAGCAAGTAAGACGGTTTGGGGGATGAATTCTCAGCTGCTTGGCAGTGGTGTGGGAGAAATTTCCTTGTAGCTTCTTCCCACAGGAACCATGCTGGGGGGCACGTGCTATGGGACAGCTGTGTGGCCCCATCCCCTCTGACTGGCATCCAGCCAAGAGCTTCTTCCTTAAATGTTAAAACAATAATGCAGAAAATTTGGGATTTTGGAAAAGTTCTTACATCACTTTTGATCATCTCTGAACAGGCGACCTAAAACTCCTAACGAATTGCTGGCCCTCTTTCGTTATCCACGGGATCCGTACACCATTGAGACAGCCCGGGCTGGAGAGATCTTTGAAAGAACCTTGCAGCTCATTCAGGAACATGTGCAGCAAGGCTTGGTGGTGGACATGAATGGAACAGGTATAAAGCAACTTCTGGTATTCATTCATCACCCTGCCAGGAGGAATGAGAGCATGTTTGAGCTAAATAGTACTGCCCTGAGTGAAAAAATACTATTTTGTTCTTCTGTTTTGCTTTTTCAAAAGCCTTCACTTATTCTGAAATTCACAGCCCAACCCTCTAGGCCTTTTACGACAGTGTATCTCCTGACATGCTGTCATAAAAGTCCCAGTCACAGTGCAAACATCATGCCACTTCCATGCCAGTCACAGCCTCCACTATAAAGCAGCAGCAGCTATGCACCCATTTCACTGCAGAGCCCAGGCTGCACTGAGTCCAGTAAGTCAACAGCAGAGGTGTGTCATGGGCAGGGAAGGGAACGTTCAAGGGAGGGGGATCTCGGTGTGAGCAACCATCTCCAGAATGCAGTCCCCTCTTTCCCAGTCCATCCCGCCCCTTTCTTCTTCTTGGATGTATGCCCGCTCCCTAGCTGGCATGGGTCTGCGGAGACCCACAGGTAGCCAGAAGGCCTATGTGGAGGTAAATTAAAAGGTTTTTGTTTTGCTTTCTAGTTTTCCCCAACAGCATGCAATGCAGCCTCTGTTGGTGTGACTGAATGCTGTGGACTAGCAGGGGATAAGATTGGGCTCTAACCTTAGAAAATATGCAAATTAGGCATACTTGCATATATTTGTGATCTGGATTAGAAAAATATGTATATTTCCCCCTATAATTTAGACAGCTAAAAAATTAGATATGAGAGTTGATGATGAGCACATAATGAAATTCTCAAAGAACATGGGAGGAATAAGAACATCAGAAGAGCCCCACTGGATCAGGCCAAAAGCCCATCTAGTCCAGCTTCCTGTATCTCAGTGGCCCACCAAATGCTTCAGGGAGCACAGAAGACAGCAAGACACAACCTGCATCCTGGTGCCCTCTCCTACATCTGGCATTCTGAGGATAGCCTACTTCTAAAATCAGGAGCTTGCACATTCCTATCATGAGTTGTAACCCATGATTGTTTATGTGTAAGGCAGCAAACTTCATTTGGTATGCTGTGGCATATTGCTGTGTTGTGAAAGGGCCACAGGTATGCCTTGGGAGTTTGGAGCACAGTGGTTGAAAAACTGCTGAAAAACTACTCCAGGTTCTGTGGCTGTCTTTCGAGGGCAACTGTCTGTAGAAACAAATTTCCTCTCTTTCTACGCCTGCTCCCTCTTCCTCTATTGGCAGAGGAAGAGGGACAGACAATTCGTTACTACACTGAAGACTGACTTGCTACTTGGGTTCTTTAGAAGGAATTGCTCGTGTTCAAGTGTTTCCCAAAAGAACCAGGAACTCTTGAACTTTTGGGGTTATCTACAGAAAATGCCAAAGCTCCTGATGTCCTTTTTATTCAGCTTCGATCCCTAGAACGGTGTTTCTCAAACTGTGGGTTGGGACCCACTAGGTGGGTCGTGAGCCAATTTCAGGTGGATCCCCATTCATTTCAGTTTTTTATTTTTAATATATTAGACTTGATGCTACCATGGTACGTTTGCGGAAATGCTACCATTTGCGGAAATGTTGCAGACCTGTACTTTTAACAAGAATGTGTATATTCTTTTAATGATGATAGTAAATGGGACTTACTTCTGGGTAGGATTGCAGCCTAGGATTGTTAAAAATTTTCCTGCTTGATGATGTCACTTCCGGTGGGTCCTGACAGATTCTCATTCTAAAAAGTGGGTCCTGGTGCTACATGTGTGAGAACCACTGCCCTAGACCATCTGATGGTGATACCTGAAACTCAGAAAGATTGCATCTTATACCGAATTTGTGTTTCAGTTTTGATCTGTTGGGTAACACTCTGGGACTCCCCTTGCAGGCTACCGCTACAACGATCTCGTCTCCCCTCACTATCTAAACATGATCGCCAATCTGTCCGGTTGTTCCGCCCACCGCCGCACGCCCAACTGCTCAGACATCTGCTTCCACAAGAAGTACCGAACCCACGACGGCTCCTGCAACAACCTTCAGCACCCAATGTGGGGAGCTTCCCTCACAGCTTTCCAGCGTCTGCTCAAGCCGGCCTACCAAAATGGCTTCAACTTGCCTAGAGGCTTCTCTCTGGTGGAAGATTCCAGGGAGCTCCCTCTGCCTCTGCCTCGCCTGGTCTCCACTGCCTTGATTGGCACAGAAACCATCACCCCGGATGACCAGTTCACGCACATGCTCATGCAGTGGGGCCAGTTTCTGGACCACGACCTGGACCAGACAGTGGCTGCAATCAGCATGGCACGCTTCTCCGATGGCCAGTCTTGCAGCCAGGTATGCACCAATGACGCTCCGTGCTTCTCCATCATGATTCCTGAGAATGACCCACGTGTAAGGAACGGGCGTTGCATGTTTTTTGTCCGTTCTAGCCCTGTGTGTGGCAGCGGGATGACCTCCCTCCTGATGAACTCTGTCTATGCCCGGGAGCAAATTAACCACCTCACTTCTTTTATTGATGCGTCCAATGTCTATGGCAGCACAGAGCACGAGGCCTTAGAACTGAGGGACCTCAGCAGTCAGAGAGGGCTGCTTAAACAAGGCCAGGTGGTTCCAGGTTCTGGGAAGCACCTCCTTCCATTCGCAGTGGGGCCTCCCACAGAGTGCATGAGGGACGAGAGCGAGAGCCCCGTGCCATGTTTCTTGGCAGGCGATCACCGAGCCAATGAGCAGCTGGGCCTCACTGCTATGCACACCCTGTGGTTCCGTGAGCACAACCGGGTGGCCACCAAGCTTCGTGCCCTGAATTCCCACTGGGATGGGGACACCATCTACCATGAGGCTCGCAAGATTGTGGGCGCCCAGATGCAACACATTACTTACTCCCATTGGCTCCCTAAGATACTAGGAGAAGCTGGAATGAAGGTCTTAGAAGAGTACAAATGCTACGAGCCCAACACCAATGCTGGCATCCTGAACGCCTTTGCCACCGCTGCTTTCCGCTTTGGCCACACCCTGATCAACCCCCTTCTCTACCGGCTGAATGAAACGTTCCAGCCCATCCAACAAGGCCACGTCCCGCTTCATAAGGCCTTCTTCTCCCCGTTCAGGATCATCCAGGAAGGGGGCATTGATCCCCTTCTCCGTGGACTCTTTGGGATCCCCGGGAAAATGCGGGTCCCTTCTGAGCTTTTGAATATGGAACTAACAGAGAAGCTCTTCTCAATGGCACACTCTGTCTCCCTGGACCTTGCGGCCATCAACATCCAGAGGGGACGGGATCACGGCATCCCCCCTTACAATGATTTCCGGGTCTTCTGCAACCTCACATCTGCTCAGGAGTTTGACGACCTTAAGAATGAGATTAAAAACCTGGAGATCAGAGAAAAACTCAGAAGGTAGGACAGCTTGGCTGATGCTAGAAAGGTTAACAACCATTATATAACCCTCTCTAAGTATGGTGACTAAGCGTATCCCTATAGCTATAGTAACTAAGCATATTCCTATGAAGAGTTATTGGTGATATATCTCATTGTGCAGCAGTCCTGCTATCATGATTTGCAGCTAGATTCCAGAATTCAAACAGGGCAGGAGAGCACCACTATAGGCAGGTATAGACATAGTGCTTTCTCCTTCCAACCAGAGCATGAGTCTGCTTACCTATACTGCCAGCAATTCCCGGGGGTCTTGGAGCAGGGGCGAGTGGAGGCACCGGAGGTAGCTCACAGGATAAGAGTGAACACAGCCCTGATCGCTGCAGGCTGCAGGCAGGGTTTGTTCACCCTGATCCTGTTCATGGACATTTGAACAGGGGTGGTGCTCACTTTTACAAGTGCCCTTGTTTGAATAGAGCCAGAGTGGTGTAGTGGTTTGGGAGGTGGACTTAGACCTGGAAGATCCAGGTTCAAATCCCCCCTCAGCCATGAAGCTTCCTGGGTGACCTTGGGCCAGTCGCTTTCTCCCAGCCTCACCTACCTCACAGGGTTGTTGTTGTGAGGACAAAAGGAGGGAAGCAGCTGTGTACACTACCCTGAGCTCTTTGGAGGAAGGGCGGTATAAAAATGTGAAAATTAAGTAAATAAATAAATAAATACTCACAACATCCCTAGTTGATGCTTCCAGCAGCGTAGAGGATAATTCTATATATGATAGAACTTTGGTGTTTTCATGTCCTCCCAACCACATTTCTCTGTCTGTATGCAGTTGTTGCTCAATGAATTGAACTGCAGAATGAAGGTGTCAGAATGCCCAAGGCAAAGCTACGCTACATGTGTATACTGTTTACTGTACTACACCAGAGATTTTCAACCAGTGTGTCGGGGCTGATGGTGATGGCTCTGAGAATTCTCTTCTAGAAATCCTTTGTGCTTAGCCAGAACTACAGTTCCCTGAGGAGCTATATCTGTTTTAACCACAGCACAGCTTGAACCTCACAAATGTCACTCTACTGTTTACTGTTTTCTTTTTTTCTCCCACCCCCTGTAGTTTATATGGGATTACAAAGAATATTGACCTATTTCCTGCGCTGATGGTGGAAGATCTTGTCCCTGGCACTCGGGTTGGGCCAACACTGATGTGCTTATTAGCGACCCAGTTTAGAAGGCTCCGGGATGGAGACAGGTACTCAGAATGTCAGTTCAGAATCGAGACTCTTGAACAAGTTGTTCTTTTGACTAGAAGAACACTGAAGCTTGACCACTTCACAGTGGAGGTCCTTTTGCAGTGGTAGCCCATAGCACATGTCATAGCAGTGGGAGAGTGCATGCTTTGTGTGCAAGTCAAAGTGCAATTCCTAGCATCTTCAGAGGAAAGAAAGAATCAGGTAGCAGGTAATGGAAAAGACCTCTCTCCTCCTGAGATCCTAGAGCAGCGTTTTTCAAACTATGCACCTAGGAGCTCTGGGGATCCCTGAGACCCCTTCAGGGGCTACCCCCTGCCTGGTTTGCACTGACACCCTGAGACTCAGTGCATGTGCCGGCAGGGCTCCCTGAGACTCCTTTTAGGAGTGTAAAAGGTTCTGGAGACTGAAAGGTTTTAGAACCACTGCCCTGTAGAGCTGCAGCCAGTTATGGATGCTTCTGCTGTGGACTGTAGGGGCATAAATGGGCCAAGGTCTGGCTTGGCATAGGCAGCTTCATCTATTTCTCAGCAGGATCAGTGGTAAAACTCATGGCTTTGCTTGCAACTGGTTCGGGATTGTATCCCTGACATCTCAAGCTGAAAGGATTTCAGGTAGCAGGGCTTGGCTTCTGACCTGAGGCTGGAGAGCCACTGCCCACGGTGACAGGCAGAGAGGCATCTAGAAATCAGCTCAGAACCAGTGGCGTAGCTAGAGGGGGGTGCAAAGACCGAAGTTTTGCAGATGCCTGAAAGCACCGTGCAAGTGGCTCCTCCCCCTTCCCTTTGGAGCCATTCTGGATGGGGGGAGCAAAATGGAGGCGTTTTGCTCCCCCCACCCGGAATGGCCCCAAGGGGAAGGGGCCGCTTGCACAGCACATTCAGACACCTGCAAAACTTAGTGCTTTGCACTCCCTCTAGCTACGCCACTGCTCAGAACTCAGCGACAACGTTCTTGGATTCTGTTGATGCTAAAGGTTGACTTTCAAATATCTTAACCATGAGGAAGTTCGTGCTTGTTTCTTTATTTAAACGGCCAAAAATAGCCACTTGGATACAATTTTGCTCCTGAACACACTATGGGGAATCACACCCGTCTAGTGAGACAAACAAAACAGAAACTTCCTCATGGCAAAGTCACAGACACATGCAGGGTAACAGGAACCAGGTGTCGACACTGTTTCTTTTGTGTGTTTTTTTTAATTTTGTTGGAATGCTGCTTGTGCAAGAGGTTATCCGCCCACCCCTTGAGGGGCCCTGAAGCTGGTTTGTGTGTTCTTCTCTTCAGAGTTTGCAATTGCTACGCTAGACATTTTTCAGAAATGTCACGGAGCTCTTCCATCGGTAGAGAGCAGCTTAAAGCCCTGGACATAGAAGGCCCACTAGCCACAGCCAGGTGGAAAGGAAGCTGACTTGGATGAAAATTCACACTGCTTTTCACTGGGGTGTATTGGGACTTGTCAAGGATGGAGAAGAGGCCAGTACAGCCAAGAGGCTTTTTTGAGACCCATGGCTGGACAAAGGCTTTTCCCTGACTCCAAGGGATGGGTCATTCATTTGATCCTGAGAACTATAGTCAGTAGCATAGCTATGGGGGGCACTGGAAGTTCCTGGGGAGTTTGGAGTGGCGTGAAGCTGATCTGCTCTATTTGGACTTGCATCACCTCAGGATGTGGTGCAAGTCCAAGGAGACCCATAGGGGTAAATGCACCTTACCTGGAGGTAAGGGGAAAAGTTTCCTGTTGCCTCTGGCTGAGCCACCTTGGGCCCCTATCCTGCGCTAGATACAGTGCAAGCCTCTTGGCTGGCCTGTTCCAGCGCAGGGAAGGATTGCACCCTTAGTGGCTGAATGCGGTATAGTGTCTATACCAATGCATTCTGGGGCAACAGTAGAGGAGCAAGGATCCTGGAAGTGGGTCTTTAAAGCTATTTTTCCACTGATTTGATATCCAATTATTGTTTTAATCCATTAGGGGTTCCAGAACAGAATCCTAGTGGATAATAAGGCACAACCTGTAATGATCTCATGGCTCACCAGGCAGTGGGGGGGGGGAGGCTTGTGGCCGCAGCTCTCCATCTTCTTTGAATCTTTTTACATCTTACTTCTCAGATGCCCTGACCCCCAACGTTGCCTCCAAGGCAGGGCAGCCAGGAATTATGAAATGGCCGATGCCCAAGGAAAATTGAGTGCTCCCCTGGCAATGGGATGGAAATAGCTGACACAGTGACCAGGTGGCGCATGGTTGGGCACATGTGTGAGCCCTGTCAGTAGAATGAGCTTTGGCCACATGACCAGCCAGGCTTGACTGTACTGCCAGTTCTGTGTGTGTAGCACCCTTCCAAAAAATCTGACAAAGGGGAAGAAGTGTACACTCCACTTGCTTTCCTTCAGTCCAGCAAATGCCCCAGTGATGGGCTTGGGGCCAAACAGAAGGGTGACATTGCTGGCAACCTGATTCAGAGTTTAGTGCACCTTGCATTCATCCTGAGACTGACAGAAGGTTACTTTCCTTTGAAAAGTATTCTGTTTGACTTGATCTCAGGGTGTATGAGAATCCTGTCTCTAGTGATTAAACTAGAGAATTAAACTAGAATACTTGAAAAGGATTCTGTTTGACTTGATCTCAGGGTGTAGTGATCCTGTCTCTAGGGATATTTCATTCACTGGATGCTAGCCAAACAGTGATCTTGCACGCGTCACCTAGACCTTACCTGCTCCACATTTGCCACCCCAAGCACTAATCTTGGTCTTGCACCCTTGAATGGGTCAGCTGATGATGTCTTCATGTGCAATTTCCTAAGGTTTTGGTATGAGAATCCAGGGGTGTTCACTCCGGTCCAGCTCACACAGATACGGCAGGCGTCGCTCGCACGGATCATCTGTGACAACAGTGACCACATCAGGCAGCTCCAGAAGGATGTGTTTCGGGTGTCATCTTACCCTCAAGGCATGGTTAGCTGTGATGAGCTCCCAGAAGTGGATCTACGCATGTGGCAAGACTGCTGTGAAGGTAGAGGTGATAAGGACAGTTGGCCAGTTCAGAGTACTCATTAAAGTCGTAGCAGTGCTGAACCCATGTGCTCTCCCCTCCTCTGTCCTCTTCACCTCTGGCACAGCTGTGATAGAGAAGTCCTAGCTTGTTAAGTCACAGGTTAGATGATATGTGATTTAACTGCGACCTACAAACCAGGATATGAAACAGGCATTTGATCTTGGTTTCATATCCTGGTTTGTAAAAAAAGTTAAAGCACCATTCCTGGGTCCAGGAAACATGCAGTGGTTTAACAAGCAAGATTTCCTTAGTCTATGAGGGTGAGAGGAAAGGGCAGGGATGGAACACACATTGTATCAAGGCTCCTTCAGCTCACGTTCCTAATCTAACAAACCACAATTTGTTGGATAATCTGAACGATCTGGGGTAGCATATCAGGAAGTTCCTTCTCCCACACTAGTGGCAAACCACTGCCTTTAGTCATGACAGCTATGTAGAACTTCCATGTTCAGAGGCAGTGTACCTCTGAACACCAGTTGCTGGAGTTCACCAGGGAAACAAAGCTGTTGCCTTCATTTCTTGCTTTTGAGCTTTCTGAATACATCTGGCTGGCTCTGGGAAGCAGGATGTGCCGGACTCGATGGACCTTCTGGGCTGAGCCAGCAGGGGTCGTCTTATGTTCTTATGACTTGGGCTTGGGCTCCAGTTGCTTTTTGGGGGTTTTGTGCATCTTCTAAAGATAAATCACTGAGCGTAAGGCAAGCCCCTAATCCTGGGCAGCTCCTGTCTTGCAGCTGAAGGGCAAGTCCCAGCAGCAGCATCTTGCATTCCTGGCTAAGTGCACAACTAGAAGCATCCAAGAAATGGAAGGTACCATAACTTTTTCCTCTGGGTTCTTCTGCTCTCACCTTCTGCCAGGTCAGGCTACTCTTGCCGACTATAGAGCCCCTTCTGCCTCCATGCCAGACTCTGGCATTGATTTCCCCATGTGCAAAGTGATAGAATTTTTTGGTGTGATTTTTCAAACCAAATCAGGTTTGGGGAAAAGGATGATTATACTGTTTTGTTATGCATAATAGAAGAACTGCTTTGCATTGGTATGGCTGTGTCCTTGATAAGGGCAAGTGTCTGCAAGTGTTTGTAGAGATGACTGGGCTGGGAGGGAAGACAGCTCCTAACCCACCTGCCAGCTGTTTCCACCGAAGCATTTCAGGTTGCTTCTTTTGCAAGGGAAACATCAGTCTGGAAGGGAGGAATCAGGCCAGAGATTTCAGGGGAAAATCTTTAGCAAGGGCAGGGCCAAGCACTTCTTTTCTTCCTCTGCAAAGAGCCCCACTTGAGACTGAAGCACAGCTGAGAAGAGTCCCCTGAGCTGATATGACTGCAGCATCGCTGTGTGAGCAAGGACAGCAGTCTAGATTTGGCTGGCAGGATTCCAGCGGGCTGCTCTTCCTACCTTTCTGCTGTTCAGTAGCCAACTTACCTATTCGGTCTAAACAATTTTGTTCCGTGCTTTTGTATTTCTATTCCACTTTCTGCTCTAATGATAAGGCACTCAGTGTGGTTTATGGTAGATCGTAATGGCCCCAAAAAGATGATATCAACAAAAAAACAAATATCAAACACAATAAAAAATGTAGAACAGCAAAGTTAGCCAGGCAAGAAAAAGCAGGTTGTATGTGTTGGGGAGAGTCCTATTTCTTCTTTGGTAGGAAATGCACCCTATAAATGTTGCCCAGCACCTCCCCCCTCTTGAGGAATGTGGAGCATGGGTGCATACATGACTGACCCTTTCTAAACTTGTCACCTGGCCTGCAAAAGTTTCCTTTTTCTTTCTCCCTAGATTGCAGGACGAGGGGTCAATTTCGGGCGCTCTCACAACACTTCCGAAGCAAGAGATCTTCTGACTTCAGCTACCCAGAGGAAAACCCTGCTAACTCCAGGCTGGGTGATCCAAGGTGCAGTGCCCCATCAACTCCTTTTTCTTATTAGTACATAAAAAGGCAGAGTTGTTGTTTGTGCCCTCCTGCGCGCGCACACTAATAAATCTGTGCTGAATTGTGTGCAGATCATTTGAAAAGAAGGCAAGGTATCTAGGCTGTATTTTGGACCTGGTGTGCAGGGCCATTTGTAGATGTTTGCACTTGCTGGATTCAAGTTCATTCTACAAGGTCCTAGGACATCACCATCTGTGTGCCCCCTGCACAGCCACCACATTCCTTTGGTTTGGTTGAGCAGAAAAGACCCTCCTATAAAGTCTTGTTCCTTTTTTCTCCTTGCAGGATGAAGGGGACTTCTCTGAACCATTCTCCAGAAGAGGATCTCGAGTCTTTAGTGAATGAACTTGAAAAAGCTCTCTCCTCTCTTCAGAAACAAGTAAGCACTCTTGCGTCAAACAACCTTATGGGGTAAGATGGGGTCAACTCATATATTACTCTGGGCACATGCTTTTCGGGCACATGCTTGTTTTTCATTGTGAATTTGGCCCTTAGGCTAAGAGTTGTGGGCAGGCCAAAAGTCACCTGGGTGTGCTTCTTAACTGATTGGGGATTTGCACGTGGAGAGTTCATAGACCTGGTCTGACACTCTTCATAGTCCCTGCACTGCACTGGCTCTTGACAGGTAATTGGAACTTGCCCAGATTTCACTGAATAACCCCTATCACATCTAGTTGAACCCTAAAGTCTTTCCAGCTTTGTCCACATCCTCACTGGAACTCTGTATTCTAAAGGAGATTATCTGGGCATTGATTCCATCCATGGTGCTAATGTGAATGTGACCCTTGTTGCCTTTGCTTTCAGGTAAATTCTATGGAAGACCAGCTGAGGCAACACCAAAGAAGGCCTAGCAAATACGGTCGGCAGCAGAAGACTGGAGCCAAGTGGAGGAAAAGATGACCCGGCCTGCTTCGTGCTGATGTGAGCAGGACAGAGCAGGTGGAAAGAGGGGTGGCATGAGGTGTTCTCAGGAGCAGGCTGGGGGTTCCAGGGCACCCTTTGCCACAGTGCATGTCCTGGCCCTCTTCCATTTCTGTGTCTGGGAAGGGAGAGCCACAGATAGTCCTCGTACGACTAAGAGCGAACACAGCATGAGGAAGAGAAGCAGGTTGCTCTCCCTTGGAGTGACAGACATGCAGACCCCTGAATCACAAGCCAGCACACCCATCGGTCTTGCTCATTTGCACTTCCTCGCTGCAACCATCTCTTTCTTACAATGGCTTCTGTCTCCACCTCCCCCTGCTGGGGATGAGCTGGAATTACAACCATTCCTCAATCTCAGAAATTGCCCTCTCATTTTGCACTGAGATGAGATTAAACTGCGCCCTTCCTCATTTATTTTGGAGCCCTGCACAAATTGGGAATCCAAGCCACTACCGACACCACCACTCACTCTGCTGCATTTAGCAAGGGGGAGTGAGCAGATGGTCCTCTTGATTGTGTAGCCCTAGTCTGATGCTCTTTCACACTTTATTCCAGTGGTTCCCAAACTTCTAAAATGACACTCACTTTACCAGCCTCTCAAGCCTCTGTTTTTATTCTTTTTACTGTAGTGGGAGGGCACTGCCTTCTGGAGCATTTGTTGAGCTTGGATTTGTTGGAGCTTATTGGATTGGGACCATTCTGGTGGCATTGCATTCCTCTTACATGGGAGGTATTCAGTCTGTGCTTAGGGCCTTCCTAGGGAGGTGTGGCTAGCTCCCAGGGGTGTCTGGAGGGCAAGAGGTGGCCACAACTGTTCAGCTCATCTCAGATGCACTTGCCTCCCTACTTGCTGCTGAAAAGGTGGGTGGGGCAGTGTGAGGTGGGGAGGGCATGTGAAATATGGTGTAGGGAAGGCTGGATGAGGTGCTGAATCTCATCAGCACAGGGTTTGCTCCTGGCAGGCTTCAAACTGGGAGCGAAGAGTAAGTAAAGGCAGCGCCTTCCTCCGCTTGGAAGGAGGGAACCCAGCCTACTCTTAGTGGGGGGGGGGTGTCCAAATGCCCCAGTCTGCATTCCTTCTTCTTCCCTGTGGGGAACAGGGGTGGCATCTGCATGTTGGGGTGTATGTGTTTGAGCAGCCCCCATCTATTTTGGGGGTGAGTTGTAATCTTGCTCTGTGTGGCTGCAATCCTATCCACACTTTCCAGGGAGTAAGCCCCATTGACTCAAATGGGACTTACTTCTGAGTAGACCTACCTAGGCTTTGGGGTCTGTGTCAGCTTAACCAAGGATCCTCACCTTTCTCTTTTTCCTCCCCCTTCAAAAAAGAAAAAAAAACCACCCTTGATGGTTTTGTCTCCAAAAATTGATTAAAAAATAAAAATACCCATTCCTTTTCAGCCATCCGCCTCCTGGGGGGGAACTTCCCATGTTGGCTGTTATTATAAGACAAAAGGCACAATCCTAGCTAGGTCTACTCAGAAGTAAGTCCTATTGTGTTCAATGGGACTTACTCCCAGGAAAGTGAGGTTAGGATTGCAGCCAAACAGCCTCTGGGTCTCAGTTTCACATCAGTTTGCAATTAGCAGATACACACAAAAAAGTCTTCCGCTCCCCCAGCAAATTCATCACTTCTCTCCCCCCCCTTTCCAAAACCCTCCAGGTGTGCTGCTAACAAACTCAGGGCACAATCCTAACCCGGTCTACTTGGAAGTAAGTTCTATTTTGTTCAATGGGGCTTACTCTCAGGTAAGTGTGGTTAGGATTGCAGCCTCAGAGTGCTGGCAGCTGTTTTCGTTTCTAGTGTATAATTATAACACCTTCATCCCCATTTTGGGGGTAACTGAGGTGAGGTGATGTAATGGGGAGCTGCGGCCAATGGCCACAAGGATCAGGGGAGCTGCCAGCCAGAAAAGTTCGAGAACCACTGCCTTACACCAAAGCTGCCTGCTTTATGAATGCCAAGGGATGTGACCATAAGGTGATTGGGCAGCAGTGTTCCCCTTCCCAAAGTAGCAGCTTGTTTAACCATTTATGCACATAGCTTAATCTGCCTTGTGAGTTTCGTGACCCACCCAAAATTGCATCGCAACCCACTGGTGGGTCCTGACACAAAGTTTGGGAACTACTGCTTTATTCATTCAGAGGCTACCAGGTGAATCCAAAGTTGAAACATGGCAGCAAGGCAAGGCCAGCATTTGATTCACTGGTATGACAGTTCAGTCGTGATATATCTAGCCGGGAGGAAGCTCCTGGGAAGACTGTTCTTATATTGGGCCTGTCTTTACACAGTGAGAACCGGCAAAGGCCCTGACTTGCCTAAGCACAGGCCCTCCTTGGCTTCTGAGGGCCAACAAGGAAATGGAAGGAAGCAGCCAAATTACCTACACATTTGTGCATTGTTGGCATAATTTGCATGACTGTGGTGGATACACCCTGTCTCAAAATCTTGCTCCACCCTCAAATGCTCCAAATGATTACAGTTCAGTCCCTTGACATCCGGGGATGAAGTCACAAATCCATAGAGACAAGAATGTGTATAAATATGAATGTAAATATGAGTCTCTCATTTTATCGTGGCCAGGGTAATGCTGGCCTCGTGCTTTTGGTCTTGTTTCTGCAAACCTAAAGGTGAAAAACTCACTTTTAACAAAATCATCAGTCTTACGATTGCAGGTGCTTTGCTCAGGGGATAGCCAGTGGCATAGCTAGAAGGGGTGCAAAGCACAAAGTTTTGCAGGGAGCTTCACCGCAGCGTGCAAGCGGACCCTCCCCCTCCCCTTCAGAGCCAGGCGTTCACCTCTGTTTTGCTCCCACCGCCAGGGATAGCTCTGAAGGGGAGGGGCCGCTTGCATGCTGCAGTGAAGCTCCCTGCAAATCTTTGTACTTTGCACCCCCCTCTAGCTATGCCACTGTGTGCAGTCCGTGTCATAGCCACAGGTAGGCCTCGTCCTGCACTCGTCTTCTAGGTCCCTTCCCTGAAACTTCAGCTTCCCATTTCAAAAGGAGAGAGAGACTCCAGCTTTTTAATTGCTGACATATGAGTAATAATAATAATAATAATAAAACTTTATTTTTATCCCGCCCTTCTCCCTAACAGGACCCTAACGGGACTCCCTAACGGGACTATCTAGGCAGCTTTCTACTCAGTTTTTCAGCAAAACTTAAATCTGATCCTGTTTCTAGAGTTGTGGTCGATGAACACAAAAGCACTGCGATGCCTTGCAAGACCCTTGACTTTCCTAGTGAAAGGGAGTTTTATGTTGTTGGAACTTTTTCATAAATGAAATATCTTGCAACAAACAATTTCATTTAAGTTGTTGCTGTTTTTGTTTGATTTCTATCACCTCCCCATGTACCCTAGGCCTGCCTTCCTTATTTCTGGCTATGAATTTGAGTATAATGTATGCAGTTAAATTTATACCAGTCTACATTTTGCAGAAAACGGCACCTTTTATGTATGTGTTCAGAAAACTGGGCTGAAAAGGTCTTCCTGACTTCCTGATCTCATATGTGTGTTCTGTGTTTCACCCTGTTCAGATTATTTCATGGGACTGTCAATGCATTGCACTTGCTGTTTTCCCAAGAAGAGCCCGTTGGGGTTGACAGCACCGCTGGGCACCACTGAATCCTGGGCATGTCCTTCTGCAGAGCCCCTCCCTCCTCCCTCACTGAGCTGATAAACCACAAATGTCTCTGATTCCTACACTGCCTCTACTTCCACTTGCTTTGTCTTGAGATGATTTTTGTTATGAACTTCTGCACTCCCCTGTCCTGCTTTTCACAGCTGGAGCACGCAGTTCTAGGACAACCCTATCCACAGCACCTTGGCTGAGAATTCCCATGCTGTTTTTCAGGAGCCCACTTCGGGGAGTTCGTCGTACCCTTTAACAAACGACCCTAGACAACTACTCAACCTTTTGCAGACACTGTAAAAATGTACTATCTTCAGAAGCCAAAGACCTGACAGCAGCCCAAGCAAAGCCACTTAGGAATGCCAACTTTTGCTCTGTACATGTGAGGATAAAACATTCCAAATCACTGAACAATTGGATCAAGGAAAATGCCAGCAGACAGGTAAAAACCAGCCGGCTGCACTGATGGTTACGGCAAATGAGAAGAAAGGACACATCTGTTGGAGCGGGCCCCTGGCATACCTGGTGTGCAGTCGCCTGCACTGAGAAGCACAGCCGGCAACAGAGGTGGACCAAACTTCCCTTTAGGCTGCTACGCTTCGTCAGTCATTATGAAGCAAGGGGAAGCTTCTGAAATGAACACCTGGCTGGGTGGTGGAACCCACCCCTGCACTGCTAATAATGACCTTGTTTATCCTTGGGCTGCTTTCCTCCAGCCGCTGCTGCTTGTTACATAAGACCTTTCCAATCATCTTGGCCCCACAGGAGGCATTAATAATGCATGGAAAATACAACTCTCTACGAACCATTCTGTAATGAGATAGCTTTCAAATAAGGAAGCAGCTCCATTAGAACCAGCGCCAGAAGATGGCACCTCAGGCCAAGGGCCCCTGGGCCATCAGAGGGGCCCAGCCAATCCCGGAGGTGCTTCCACAACAGCAGGAGCGGCCCTTTATCAAGAAGGTCACTCCATTGCACCTTCTCCAGATCATCTCCAGGGCCTCTGAATCTCCCATTTGCAGATGAGATAGCCACAAAGAGAGGGGAGAGTGACAGCACCACTTCCTCTCCCCATCCACAAATTGAAGTCTTCCCTCAAACTGACTCTCAGTCACTCAGAGGCACTCAGGAAGCAGAAGGCCCAGTCAGAGTGCTTTGCTAGGACCCCCTCAGGCCTGGAGCCAACACTGACCTCAGTAGGCAGCTCTTTGATGCAGATTTAGATTGCATCCAGTGCCCCTTGTAGTCTACGCTGTGCCTAGTCTCACTGCGCTCTGACCTCCTGCAGATGGGAGATAATTCGGAAGCTGGCCTGGAAAGCTCAACCCGCACAGAGGCAAGGGCAGATTTTCTCTCTGCAGCAGCAACAGCAAGCGTTCCCCCTTTTAGTACTAACAACTGGTGTGCAAGTGTGGGAAGTTCTTGTGTCAACACCTCCTAAGGCCATGCTTACACTACATAGCATGGATTGATAGAGCTGTTGTGGCTTACTGCAGGGAACCCTGGGTGCTGTAGTCCTGCAAGGGAATTTGGGTTCTCTGCGATAATTCTCAACACCGTTTTCATCATTGCAGTTCCCGTGGAGAAACCACAGCCATGAACTGGTCTCATGTATGTAGTACAGAGATTACTGAAGAGGGAGGGTGTGCATTCTGCTAGCTGGTCCAAAGAAAATTATGAGGGCCTGCACAGAAAGCTCCAACTCAGGCAGCAGACCTTGTGTATCTTTTTTTTTTTTCCTTTACTCCTAACTGGTCACTCTGCAGCTCAAGCTTGAAAAAAAACTCAGCCAGGTCTTGAATCCTGTTATTTTGTATGGTGCTCTTGCTATTTGTGGTGCTTTTAAAAAAAAACAAAAAACAACGGTGCTACAGTTTGTCCCATGTTATCTTAAGATGGTCCAGGTAATTCTGATTGGGTACAGACTTACTTTGACTCCAGAAAGTGGCTCACAAGGGATAGTGCTAACAGCCCTGAATTCACTGGTTATCTGTTCACAAACCTCATATTTGTCTACACTGTGCCTTTCACTACAATTCAGCATCAACAACGCTGAGCAAGATGAACCAATGGCCTGACCCACTCTAAGGCAGACTCCTCTGAGTAGCCAAGGCACCACCAAGATTTTTCCAATCCCATTGGGTTTTTAATTAACTGTGTCCTTCCTGCCATTTTTGCCGATTGCCACTTCCTGTTGAGCATGGCAGATGCCACACAGCTTCTTATGTGCCTCTTAACCAATCTGTTCTAGTTGGGGGGGTCATTATTTACTGATTCTCTCTCTCTCTCTCTCTCTCTCTCTCTCTCTTTTAATTGCAAAATAGTGCTATTTTGAAATAAAACATGAACAGGAATAAAAGGAAATGAGTAAATGGCTCTTCTCTCCAGCACCAGGTTACAGGTCGACACACCTAGCAGAATGTGGTGGGAAAATGCGGAAGTTTACCACTTTAGACAACAAATGAGGGGTATCATTTTTGGATGCCCCCTATGTAAATTGAAAACAACCTCCCTCCAAATGGAAAATGACCAAATCTATCCCAGCCCTCTGCTTGCTGTGCTGGTTTTCTGCCTGAGAGAGGGTGGCTGTGCTTCTTCCATCTCCCTCCTTCTCAGTCCCTAGCAATGGGCCGTAGCGTGCTACCTGATCATTCTGCTTCATGTACAGATCAAGACAGGAACTGACTAAGAGGCACTTAGACTACTCATCAGAAATACTCCTGCCCCACAAAACAGGAAACCATCCATGGGGCAGAAGCTATAAATTAACCTTGGAGAGGACCTCTGCTGAACAAGGCTCACTTCTGATTGTACAAGGATTTTGGCAATGGGAAATGGCAGGATGACAATGTTACTAAGTGTTGTATGGAAGGTCCATTTAATTCTACTTCCAGTGGCTTGTGGAAAAGAATGTCCCAGTAGCTCTTTTTATTTTTTAAGTTTATTATAATTCAGCAGCTCTTAAGGCTCTTGATCCTCCCCTTGGAGCCTTAACATAATTGTGTTTTGTGGAATTTACAGCCACTCCTGCTGCTGGCCTCCTTTTTCTCAGGGAGCAGCTGTTAAACCTCACACAGTTTAAAGTGGGCTGAGCCAAATGTCTCCCCAACTTTGCTTCCCCAGTCTCCGGGGGGGGGGGCATTTTGGCAATCTTTTCAGCCATGGGAGACAAGCTTACTGCAGGCAATGCAGCATCCCTCCTGAGTTCACCGCACGCCCTCACTTGAAATTTCCCCTTGGAGAACTTTTGTTCCAGGCCCAGCTTGCATTTCCCCCTGCAGAAAAGCTCAGCTCTGCTCCCTTAACAGCACTGCTCACAATCTGTACATGTAAACTGAAGCCCCTTCCCCCTCTGCTGCTATAGGTGCTATGGGGGGGGGGGGAGAGAGTACATGTCCAGATCCCTCCTTTACCCCGGTTGGGGCAACAGGAGGAAAAACCACCCTCCTGCCCACACTGTCCTGCCACACAGGAACCGCTACCAAAGCTAGAGCTGCACTAAGTAGCCCCAGATAGGATACTCCTGTGTTTGAGCGCATCACAAGGGCCATGTGCAAAGGCCCTTCATTATCATGCACTGATGAGAATCCTTGCATGTCTGGCAGCACTGACTGTAGGGAGTGCTGAAGAGCTTGATGCTTGCCACCTATGTCTTTTTTCCTATTGGCTAAGGCAGGGGTCTCCAAACTTTTTGGCCAGAAGGCCGCATGAAATATCTGGTGCAGTGCTGAGGGCCGGAAAAAAAATTTAAATATAAAATTTAGATAAATAAATTAGAGCTGGAACTTAGATGAATGAATAAATGAATGAGTGGGCTCATTCACTTAGCTTCTCTGGCCCTCAGAATACCCTCCAGATGCAATCAGAGCACAGCTCTGGTCATGTTCAGTCAAGTGGGCCAGAGACTTTCAGGGGACAAGAGGCTGGCCGCGGGCTGGATAGAGGCTCACTGCGGGCTGCATCTGGGCCCCAGGCTGGGGTTTGGAGACCCCCTGGGCTAAGGGATGGTAGGGAGGCCTGCGGTCTCAGGGGACCTTGCCCATACAACCACAATCTGGAGCTGGAGTGGCCCCAGGGGTTCAAGCTTGGGAATCATGCAAAGCAGGTCAGTGCTTCCCATTCTTCCACCTCCCAAGAGCAGTATGGGCCAAGGAGCTCCAATGTCATGCCATCCTGTTTGCTGACGATTATTATTGCAAACAAAATGACATTATTTTGTGCCTGTACGTTTTTGCTAGATCTTGTGGCAGCATTTAGAAAAAAGCCTGGCCCTCTTAGGGAAAAGTCTGTTCAATTGACCAGTAGCATAGCTAGAGGGGGTGCAAAGCACTGAGTTTACAGGAAGCCTGACCGCACCATGCAAATGGCCCCTCCCCTTCATAGCCATTCCAGGCGGTGGGAGCAAAACAGAGGCAAACACCTCCATTTTGCTCCCACTGCCTGGAATGGCTCCGAAGAGGGAGAGGCCACTTGAAGGGTGCCATGAGGCTACCTGAAAAAATTAGTGCTTGGCACCCCTCTAGCTATGCTACTACAACTGACTAATATTCAGCAGCTCACTGACTATTGGGTTTATATGGGGTTTTTGTTTGTTTGTTTGTTTGTTTTGTTTCAATCTGAAAATGATTGTAAATTCCAAAGTGGGTGAGGGTGGTGTGAAAGGAGAAGAAACTTTACATTCTGAACTTCTGTCTTGTTGAAAATAAAACAATCTGAAGACCATCTAAGAGTTGATTGTGTCTGTGAACCTGGTAATTGCTGTTCTGCATTCAACCTCAGAGGAGAGATCACGGCCCCGTGATGAGCATATCCCCATTACTGGCTTATGAATGGCTTGACCTTGAATTCTCCCTTGAGAAGGACCACCACTAGGCAAACTCCAGTGTTCAGAAAAAAATATGTGGTACAGTTCTTGGAGGCTGGTACCACCTTCAAGCATAGGTGGGGGAATCGCTTCTGAGGCCAGGGAGGCTGCATGCTGCAGCTGGAGGGTTCTGGAGGGCTAGACTCAGCTGAGTCCCCACTGGAGAAGTCCCCACCAGAGAAGTGGCACTCCCCGACATGATCCAGAAGCCTGGAACCTGGGGCCCTGTACCCCCAGCCCCCCTCAGCAATGCTAGCGGATTAGAGGAAGATACGTTTGGAAGTGAGACCGAAGTGCACACGTGGAGAGATTATCAAATGCTTTTTGCATAGATCTCACCCTGCATTTGAACTCTACACTCCCCAGTAGACTATAAACCCCATGACACAGTGTGATGAGAATCAAACACAGGAAACACTAGAACTTGTCTCACACAGTCTTGAGTCACAATCCTGCTGCATGGCAGATTTTATAGGCTGCGATAGACTGCGGATTTGTGCGTGTAGGGAGACCACACAAGGCCTGTGTAATACTCCACATCAGAGTCGCATCGGAGGGGATGAAAATGAGAGCAGATGGAACCTGTGAAAGCAACACTTATTACACACTTACTCATTCCCATCTCCCGCCCTCCCTCCGAGCTTGGCAAAGTCTTATGCTTTAGAAGAAGCGTATGGTTGTCCCCAATTCTACTTCTAACACATGCACCTTAAAACACATGGTAAACAAGGCAGCCAGTACCATGACAAAGAGAAGTAAATTACTAGGCAGCATAAGCAACAGTGTGGAAATGAGGGCTAATTTGGGTGCAGTTCAGAGCATGAGTAGCTCGGGTAATTAAGGAAGCTTCATCTGTGGCTGCCTACACGGATGTGCTGGCAGGCCTGGACATATAACTTCAGCCGGCAGCAAACTAGTTACACCTGATTGTCAAGTCTCACGTTTGGGAGTTCCCAGGTAACCAGCAAGAGCACTCAGGTCCTCCAGCACTGAGACAGCATCTCGTCGCGCTCCGTGTTGGTTCTAGAGGGGGACAAAGGCATTGGATACGACCAGAGTCAATCAAGAGAACAGCAATGAAAGACTACTGCTCTTTTCTTTCTTTCTTGGGAATAGCAAGGCTGCATAGTTCTGTTTGAGGAATTCTCCTAAGGGATGAACAACTTCATTCGGAAACATTTGACTTTCCTCAGCACCTTCTGGAACAAATTCTTGTCCAACAGCGTCCCAAGTAACTGCCCTCTGGAGTGCTGGGAGCCAGCCCCAGCGTCCCTACAGACCACCCTGGAGTCCGATCCGGCTGAGCCCAATTGCTTCCTCTACGGCGTGCTGTTTGATTACACAGCCCGGAGTGCAGACGAACTGAGTGTCAACAGGGGGGACAGGCTGTGTGTCCTCAAAGAAGCAGGGGAGTACGTCTTAGCGAGGCGGATTTCAGGCGATCCGGTTGTGGGCTATGTCCCTGCTAATTATCTCAGCAAGCTCAGTCAGGAACCTGCTGCCCAGCAGACGTAAGTATCTCAGTTTATGGATTGCTGGTGGTCATCGTCATCTGATATTCCTAAAAGTGCCTAAATCTACCAGGCGCTGTATGGCATGGGAGCGGGAGGGTGGATGTTGGGGAAAAATTACTCACTGAGATTTCACACCAGTTGGCCAAAGGCGTGAGAGAAACATCCCTACAATTTTATTAGAATTTGCAGGTGAAAACAGCTAATAGTTCTGACAGCATGACCACTAGGCCTTACGGATTTGACAAGACAGGCATCAAGGCACTAAGCAGTTAATGGAGTGGGTGGGGATCAAAGACCCTCTTCTTTGCTATTGACTGATTGGATTTATAAGTCACTGCCCTGCCCAGATCTGGATAAACTGGACAGCAATTTTATACATTGGCTTGCGATTTTTAGGGCTAGAAAATGCCCAGCAGTGGTTGCCATGTGTGTGGATTAAGCTGTGTGGACTTGTGCTTACCTCTGCCCACGTTAGTTCTTGACCTTTGGTTTCAGGCCAGTTTATGTATTTCATAGATTTGTGTGCTCCGCTTCCCGCACAGGGTGGGTGCCCAAGGTAGCTGACAATGCACAAAAATAAATACAATAAATGTCACTGTTAAAACAAAAAAACCATAGGATTATAAAATTATACAATAAAAAGTATAAAAACACAGCATAAAAAGCCCCCAGCACACATAAAACCAGTAAAAACTCACATAAAACCAGCAGCATAAAAATCATATATAAAAAACAGATGGTACGCATTAAAGATAATACAAACAGCATTTATTAAGGCGGCAACAAAAATGGCCATAAAAGGCAGCATACAGCCATCAGAAACATAAACGCAACATACCCTCCGCACAGCCTAACTTCAAAGCAAAAGCTAAACGAAACAAAAAAGTTCTTAACCCACTGCAAGGGAGAGGGAAGCTCTTGAAGGGAATTCATAACTGAGATGCCAATGCCGAGAAGGCCCTGCCTCTTGCTGTCATCCCTCTAACCTCCATGAGGGACAGCACATCTCAGGGGGGTGGGCCAGAATATGGAAGAAGAAAGCCCCTCAGGTGTCTTGCTCTTAAGCCACAGAGGGCATTAAAGATTGAAATCAGCACCTTGAATTTGGCCTTAAAATGAACCAGTAGTCAGTATAGTTGCTGAAGCAGCAAGTAGATATAGTCAGACCACCATGGCCCGGTAACCACATGGGCTGCTACATTCTGCACTAATCGTAGTTTCCAGACAGTCTTCAAGGGGTACCCCTGTATCTTTGCCCCTCTGGTTGCTAGTTAGGCTAATAGGGTAGAGGGCAGAGATGAGGGTAGAGGTTGGTTGCTGATGCTACAAGGCATTTATGTCTCTGAAAATCAGAGGAAAATGATGCCATTCTCCTATGCAGTTCCTGGAGAAAGACATATTGGAGAGGAGGCCTTCAAGTGAACTCCAGCTTCCAATGGTTCCATATTACTCCAGCTCCCAATGGTCCCATGTTCTCCAAATATAATCTTGTACCTTCTCAGTTTTCCTAGAGCAGTTCAGGAGAAGATGGATAAACAGGCAGACGTGTGGGTCAATATTCACATAAACTTGATATTGACCTCATGTGTTTCAGGACTGAGATCCTTAAGGAAATGAATAGGACCTTCCATCTGAGGTGGAGTCTACTATCTCCCTTCTGGGGCCAAGGCTGCAGCCCTATGGACACTCTCCTTTGAATGCAATGGGACTTGCTTCTGAGTAAACATGGCTAGGATTGTGCTGTTACAGCCCATGGGATGGAACAAGGGAGGGAGAGTGGTTTGGCAGCCCAAGCTTGTGAGCTATCCTCACTCTTCTCTCTTTCCACCCCCCTTTATACGCCTTGGTCCTACACCAGCAAAATAGCTGATGCAGGATCAAGAAAACCCATCGTGATTAAGGGAGCTTTCCCTGGGGCAGGTGAGCCAAAGTTCACTTACCCTGAGGAGACCCCCCTCCAACAGTGCTCCCATCATGGGATGCAGCGTATATCTCCTTGGCATACCTGCATCGGCAGGGGAGGGGCAGGGGTTTTGGCTTGGACCAGGCTGTTGGTCTCAGTGAGATCAGGTTTAAATTATACTCCAACTTTCAGCCCAGTGGCATAGCCAGAGGGGGTAAAAAGCATTAAGTTTTGCAGGGAGCCTTACCGCAGCATGCAAACAGCCCCTCCGTCCCCTTTGGAGCCTTTGGGGGGGAGCAAAATGGAGGCAATCAGTCACCTGCAAAACTTAGTGCTTTGCACCCCCTCTGGCTATGCCACTGTTTCATCCTAGAGAAGCATTTTCAAGTGCCCTTTTCATCCAGGAAAGTGCTGAAGAAATTATCATATACAAAGCCATGTTGCAACTTCCACTTTTCACAAATCGGTTTCTGTCACCTCCCCTTCCTGCCACCATTTGATAGACATAAACAGGAATGCAAACACAACCCAGCGAGAGCTCATTAGGTTGATTATGATGTTCCCTGTGCCAGAGAACCTCTAATCCACTCACTGGGATCACACTTAGCAGCAGGACTAAAAGTTATAATCAAGAGCAAAGTGTCTTGAAGCTTGTGCGGGATTCATGTCCCTCAAATCTGAATAAACACAACCTGTCCCACACCCCTAATATCAAGCTTCGTCAGAGGGTGCGGCATTCCAGGTCTCATTCTGAGTGACCAAGGAATGGAAGCTGCTCAGAGCACACCAGCTAGAGACAAAAGCATCCTGCCAGGGTGAAGCCATTCAGCCCCCAAAGTAAGGGGGAAAGGAGCCTTACCTTCTACTTTGCCTCATGAAAATTGGCAGAATCAATCCTCAGGGCTGCACTTGGGCTGGTGGGAAGAAGATACAGCGCCAATTTGGATGAAAACATCCACTCAGCCCTCTGGTGCATGAAGAGGAACATGTGTGCACATGTCTCTCCCACCACTGTCTAGCAGGTTGGCACCTGTGGTTGGCTGGGTCGGGCATTGGGGAGGCCCCCAAGATGGTTACACAGGGGCAGCTGTGGAGCATTTGGAGAGGATGTCATCGCCAAGCTCTGGAGCACTGAGAGGGAAGCAGTGCAGGGCTCCAATTGGAGCTGTGCAGCCATACAGCTTACCAGGAAGGCAGGTGGCACCACGGAGGATTCGGAGGTCAGCCCTCAGCCTTGGGCAGTGCCCAACTGGGCCAAACCCTGAAAAGCAGTGCTCTGACTCTGAAATGCATACCTTGCTTGGAGGGAGGAATGCTAGCCTGGTGGAAAATGGCCTGCGCCTGTTGCCATTTCCCTCCTACTCTCCTGTTCCTGCCGTGGCATGCTAGAACCATGGCCCTTTCAGAATTGGCACTACCCAAGAGGTACCCAAGCAGCCACTCTAGGCACCACCTTGACTACTACTCGGTTGTCCAGGCCACAAAGCAGAAATTGTGGCAGTGGGTTGGCGGGGTTGAAGTCAAGGGGAAGAGAGGGAAAAGAGCTGGGGAGATGGGTTGGCCCAGAAGGGCTGGGCTGATGGGTTTGAGAGGAGCAAGGGACTAGAGCTCAGGTGTAAGAGCAGTTTTGTGTAAAGAAATCAAGTGTACATGACTTTGTGAACCAGCTCTCTCTTGTGACTGCTTGCAATGTACACATTAGATTCATGGATTTCAGTGGGACTTTTCACACACACAGAGACCCAACCATGGGCATGTGTGCACCCAAAGCTGAAACTGAAAAACTGACAAAGCTCTTTAAATCTGACATGCTCATTTTGAGTTTTAACATTCAGTGCAGTATTTGGAGATGGAGACGGAGAGCTCAACAGATCAACTCCAAATGGGAGCAGTGGGTGCCAACATTCCCACAGACATGCTCAGATTTGATGGGGTGAGGATTTTCCTCATTGCAAATCTAATAGCTTCACCTTACATATGAAGTGGCTGCCATCTTCCTAATTATAGGTTAAAGAGGGAAGGAGGAAGTCATTGTATGTACAAACAAAAAATCATGCATGCTGACCCAATCAGATTTCCATAGTAAACCAAAACCCACCCAGAGCCACAGAGTCAATTGCCTGTGAGCCTGCGGCTGATGCATCCTCGCTTTCAATGGACAACAATATGTGCAGGAGTTATGAGACCAGTTCTGTGCTTGACCATCCAGGGACTTCCCAAACTTGCAAGATGAGAGACTGATCTGCGCGTGGGTGGATGGATGCTCTTCTTTGCACTGTGAGACAGGCCAAGTTCTCTCTGAGGTGTTGTTCATCCTCTGCCTGAGGTGCACTATTTGTATGCTCACTGTCCTCTGCTGAGGCAGACCATTGGCCCAGCTATCCCAGTACCACCTACTCTGAGTAGCCACAGCTCTCAAGACTATTTCTTTACTCAGCGTGTGGTTAGTCTGTGGAGCTCCTTGCCACAAGATGTGGTGATGGCATCTGGCCTGGACGCCTTTAAAAGGGGATTGGACAAGTTTCTGGAGGAAAAATCCATTACAGGTTGCAAGGCCATGATGTGTAACCTCCTGATTTTAGAAATGGGCTATGTCAGAAGGCCAGATGCAAGGGAGGGCACCAGGATGAGGTCTCTTGTTATTTGGTGTCCTCCCTGGGGCATTTGGTGGGCCGCTGTGAGATACAGGAAGCTGGACTAGATGGGCCTATGGCCTGATCCAGTGGGGCTGTTCTTATGTTCAGGCAGTGACACTTCCCAGGCCTGGTACTTGAATTTCTTCTAACTGGAGATTATAGGGGCCCCTGCATGCAAATCAGGGATCCCTGGGACTTCTGAATCTGCATGCAAGCATCTGCTGCAGCATCATCAGTTAGCAGGAGAGGGCTCACATGCTTCGTTGTTTCTCCGAATGAAAACATCCCCGCCACATGGAAGGCTAGTCTATGGGGAACAGGATTTGAGCCTCCCTCCAAATATGCTACTTTTCTATGGAGAGGAACTTTTTTTAAAGAGGCAGTGAATTCTGTTCATTTGAACCTCCAATGGTAACATAACTAGAAGTGTTGCCCAGAGTGGTTCTGACAGTGAGTGGGGCAGCTTACATTGCATGTTGTGGTGCTGCCCCCCTCCGTAGCTATGCCACTGGGAAGGAGACAACTGAGGAATGGCTGGTTTCCTAAGCAATTCCTTCAAGATAGGCAGTGAAATCCACATGGAAACTCAAGGCCACTTGTCCTTCAAAGAGCAGTAGGAGCTTCCATCCCGGGACAAACAGTAGCCATGGGGGAGTGTGCATCAGGAAAGCCCCCCCCCTCCACCATGTTCCTGCTCCAGAAAAAAAACACATGTCAAGGCCAACAATGCATTTAACGCTCTGGCCCAAAAGGCCTTCAGCCATCATGGGCAATTAAGTCACAGTCAGAGCTGTGCCCAGAAACTGATGGTAGCCTGTGTCATTCTTGATCTGCTAGCTATTGGCAAGACGTGTGCCCTGATGGTCCACAGCTAGGTATTCTGTGTGTACTTCTTAACATGCTTGTTTTTTATACAGTACATTACGCTGCCGTTAGATCAGCTTCCCATGGCGACTGGGTGCTTGAATGTTCTTCCTGCACCATCTTTCAATCCCCACTCACTGCTATTTGCCCTGGCAAAGAAAGTCCCCATTAGTGCCAATCCAATGACAGCAACTGTTACCCTGCACATGCCCAATCTCGTCTGATCTTGGAAGCTAAGCAGGGTCAGGCCTGGTTAGTACTTGGATGGGAGACCGCCTGGGAATACCGGGTGCTGTAGGCTTCTACCACAGTCTTTCCAGACTGAAGGTTGCCAACCAATGAATCAAAGACAAGCATGTTAATCTGAAGCCACACTTTAAAAGTAACATTTTCTTTGGCCTTGACAGGAGCCCCAGCTGGCAACCTGGTTGCTGTATTTTGCACCAGCAGACGCTTCCAAACAGCCCCACATAGACTGTCCTGCAGGAATGTCATTTAGATATGATCAGGGTGTATCCCACTGTCTCTAGGTCTTTTCTCAGGTGCATACTCAATTCTACACACATTCTAGACATTCTGCATCTCACTTTTTCAGACTTTGTGTAATTACATGTCTCCTTCTAATTGTGTGCAAACTCTCTGTGCTGGGGGGCACAGAGCTAGAGACATCACCGATGTAACCAACCTAACTTCTACTCCCCACACCCATAGTCCCACACCTTCTACTCCCCACACCCATAGTTCCCTTCCAGACACCCATAGTCTACACAGAAACTGCACAATCTCTTCACCCTGCTGCTGGGTGAAGAAGGGCACTACAGGTGGCAGACTGCCAACCAAATCTCAGCAACCGCAAAATTGCCCACCCCCAGCCGCATCTCTTCCCCCCCCCCCCACACACACTGATGGACTAGAGAGGAAGGAGTTGAAATGGCATCACTCTGTTTTTCCACCTCCCTTCCTACTAGAAAAGGGAATAAGAGGGAGCGATCTTAAAGAAGGAAGGAAATGGAGGTGTGGTTTGAATGGGGAAAAGGAGAAAGAGGAGAGAAGGGAGGGTGCCATTCAGCAAAATATCACAGGCCAGTAGTGCTTGTTCAAACACATTCCTCATGCGCATTCCCCACTGTTTCTTGGCAAGGCAGAGCATGCTCACTGCATGTGCCCCAGAAACAAGCAACATCAAATCTACCACCTAGGAATGTGGGAGACATTTTAGCATAACGTATTGCTGTGGTTGCCTGGGGAAAAGCAGGTGACTGAGATTTCCTTTACGTACACCTTTCCAATGTGCATTCATGAATGAGATGAAGTCATACTTCTGCCAAAACCAGTCCAAAAGAGTGGGTAGGCTATTAGGAATTAAGAAATGTGTGACTGAGTCACAGCATGAAATGTAGCCCAGACCAGGGTAGGGGGTACCACTTGGAGGGCCTGATACAACTCAGAGATAATTTTTAAAGAGCACCTTGGAGAGTGTAGATTCTAAAAAGGGCACCAAGGACAGATCAGAAGATTCCTGCCATCTGTATTTTAGTCATTGACTGTCTCATTCCTCTGAGCTCCACCATATATCAGGGAACCAGTGGCATAGCTTAGCTATCTGGTACCCAGGGGCACAAAACACCCTCCATATGGAATTTAAAAATAAAATAAATAAATAAATAAAGTAAGTAAGTAAGTAAGTAAGTGCCAAATTCTATCCCATTTTCCAGCACCCATGCAGCCTCAATGCAGCCCCAAGGTAAGGGAACAAATGTAAGGGAACAAATGAAAACTGGATAGGATTGGGCCCTAAGTAAGTAAGTAAATTAAAAGATTACAATATATACGTAAATCAGCCTCTCTCAAAAGCGGAATTCTGCTTTCAAGGAAATATGAAGATGCTTGAGGAAGGGAAAGAGATGGGGCGAGGAGAGACACAGCCCCCCCCGCCCGCCCGCCCATTTGGACAGACACAGAAGGCACCATACTGGGCTGCTTCTGACAGGCAAGCAGGAGAACAGATTTGGTCAGCACACCTCACTTTCGCTCCCACACCTGCTTCTCTCCCATTCTCTCTCATTTTTTTCACATATGTGCAAGTTGCAATGCACTCACCCCAGGCTTTTCGACTGGGGACCCCATCGCCATCTGTGTCCTTATGCTCCCGTCCCCTCTAGCCCAACATCTTCCTGAAGTTCCCATTTGGTAGGCGAAGGAGGGCAAAGCCTCGCCTTCGCTCTGCAGCCCCAAGAGGAAAAGTCAGCCCTAGAAGTCACTGGAGGAAGCCCCCCTGCCTACCTTCAAACATCCTCTGCAGAGAGTGTGCAGAGAGAGAACCCCTTGCCAGGGTTTCTTTGTTGCTTCGTTTTTTAAGTGCTGTGAAACTTACGGCCTGAACAAAGGAGAACAACAGTTTGTGCAGGAGAGAGAAGGGGAGGCTCAAGGGCAGAAATTAGTTAACGATGTGCTCTGTGGGATTGCTGGGCCCAGGACTACCAGTACATATTCCAGCAGGCTGGAAAAGGGGAGAGAGGCAATGCTGGAGAGCTTTGTTAAAGGGGAGATTAGGAAGACCTGAGAAAGAGAAACTCTGCTGTGGGGGCAAGTGAGTGCCGGCGGCTGAAGACCCAGCAAGGAAAGGGAGTGAAGAGTTCTCAGTGGCAGAGAGAGGAGGGAAAAGAGCTCTGGCTTGGGGCAGGCACACATGTGCTAGGGAAGGCCAGAGGGGAAAGGCCCACACAGTGGCATAGCTAGAGGGGGTGCAAAGCACTACGTTTTGCAGGGAGCCTCACCACAGCTTGCAAGCGGCCCCTCCCCTTTGGGGCCATTCTGAGCGGGGGGGGAGCAAAATGGAGGCATATGCTTCTCCGCCTCCCTGCATTCACTTTCATTTTGCTCCCACCACCCGGAATAGCTCTAAAGGGAATGGGGAGGAGCCACTTGCACACTGCAGTGAGGCTCCCTGCAAAACTTAGTGCTTTGCACTTCTCTAGCTATGCCACTGGGCCCACACTTCTTTGGTTGTTCTCTGGTGTTTTAACACTTTCCCCCAGCATCTCGTAAGCGGTCTGTGGCTCAGGGAGGGTGCACATGGCTGGAAGGGGCCTCCAAAAATCACCCCCCTGACACCACCCTAAGGGGTGGTTCCTGGGGCAATTGACCCCCCTACCCCCTTTAGCTATGCCACTGCAGGGAGATGTACAGGGTGCCAGT
The DNA here is from genome assembly GCF_035046505.1 of Tiliqua scincoides. Taxonomy (NCBI): domain Eukaryota; kingdom Metazoa; phylum Chordata; class Lepidosauria; order Squamata; family Scincidae; genus Tiliqua; species Tiliqua scincoides. The sequence goes on along the minus strand of NC_089824.1, from coordinate 218,564,375 downwards.
GGCCCAGGTTGTCTGAGAGCCATCTTACTGAGTGCCCATCAGGGCCGGCCCATCCATGAGGCCAACGGCAATGCTTGCCTCAGGCAGCAGATAGTTGCAGAGCACCCACCTCTGTCTACCTACTTGCTGCCGCTGCTCCTCCTCCTCCCCCTCCCACTCCCTTGACTGGAAAAGGAGGGGGACAGAGAGGAAGCAGAAATATGGAAGACAGAAGAGTGATGAGCTGGAACAGCGATTGTCAACCTTTTTCATCTCATGGCACACTGACAAGGCCACTAAAATGGTCAAGGCACACCGTCAGGTTTTTGACAATTGACAAGGCACACCATGCTGCCAGTGGAGGGCTCACATCCTCATTGGCCCTACTAATAAATGACCTTCCCCCAAATTCCACTGGCACACCTGTGGACCACTCGCAGCACACCAGTGTGCCACGGCACAGTGGTTGAAAATGGCTGAGCTAGAAAATTGAAGAGTGGGAAAAGCAGGGGCTATCACATCATCACGTAAGAGGGGGCAGCATTTGGATGCAGCCTCCGGCATCAGGAGGTCCTGGTCTGGCCCCGGTGCCCATGACAGAATATTGTCTCAGGAAAACCCGGGCATTTGCAGGATTGCCAGATACGCCAGCAATATCGTCCAGAGGCCTCAGGGAATCCATCTGGATCAATATGCCTCAGGGTACACCAACTTGAAGCCCCCCCCCCAATTCTTGCAGAGGTCTGATGGAGCCAAGAGCCCAAACCTCAACAGGTAGAGATCTGTCCATGACAAAACCAGAGGTATACGTTGTCTTGGTTTTCTAGAGAAAGAACAGGTGAATAATACTGGGCCAGTTCAGGCAACACTTCAAACATCCAGCTGACCCTGTGCAATAAGAGATGTGTGCGTTCATGGAGTGTGAATATCTTGACCCCTCACTCCACATTCAAGGGAATTGGGGCCATTTCCTTGAACCACTCGCCTCAGACAATGAAAGAAAATGCCCCAAACTCCCTTCAACACAAGAGGAGGTCTCTCACAGATTCACACTGAGTAGAATATTATCCAAACCTGTTGAGGATGGTGAGTTATCACAGTAAGGGCGCAATCCTAACCCCTTATGTCAGTGCTTTCCAGCACTGAAATAAGGGCAATGCAGCTCTGAGGGAAGGGAAAAAGCATTCCCTTACTTTGAGGAGGCCTCCGTGAGACACCCAACTGCAGGATGCAGCACACATCCCACTGGCACCGCTATGCCAATGCTGGAAAGCACTGACACAAGGGGTTAGGATTGTGCCCTAACAGAGTAACTGTTTTGTGATAGGCAGTGAGAATAATTTCATTGTGTACTCTGCATTTCTGATCAGGACCAAGAAAAATGGTGAATATAAAGCTCAGAAAATATCTGCCTCCCCATGTCCCTGTGTATGCAGTATGTTGTTATTGCATGGTAAAACAATCCATATGTGCTCTGAATGTTGCTCAGAAGCAGTGCAGAATGGAAATCCAATATTTGTGGATCCGGTGCATCTGCTACACAACTAGCCCTTTGTCCCAGGCACCACACTGAGACTGCTCAACACTTCCTTAGTCCACGTGGCAGCTTTTGCCTGTGGTAAGTGAAACCATTCATGCAACAGCTTGCTTCATGGATTGGTTCTGACCACCTTGCACCCTTGCCACCAGCTGCTGTCAGCTGCCAATGCAAACTGAGACTGGGCCCTAGAATCTGCCCCATGGGCAATGCTTAGAACAGTGATTTTCAACTGGTGTGCTGAGACACATTGGTGTGCCCCGAGAGGTCCACAAACGTGCCCCAGGAGTTTGGACCACAGCAGTTGAAATTAGCTGAAAAACTTGGTCCTGTGGCAATGTTTCTAGGGAAACTGTCTGTAGTAATGACTTGTCTGTCCCTCTTCCACCATCAGAGCTGGACAGTTGCCCTAGATACAGAGATACAGAACCTGGACAAATCTCCCAGAAGCTGGAAGTGACATGAGGCAAGGACCATAGAGAAAGACACAGAGATCAAGAAAAACATTGAAAATCTCTGACTTAGAATTCTATGGTAGATGGATCAAGGTGGAAGCCTTTCCCTGAGCAGGTTCAACTCTACTCATCTAGAATGAGATCATGTTGGGCTTGGATTTATTCCCAGTTCCCACTTGACCTTTGCAGTCCAGCTGCTGTTGAAAATACTAAGCAACCAAATGGGCACTGAGCATCATCCCACATGGAAAGTTGTTTGCCTGAAAGCAGTTTCCACAGGGGTCAGGATGATTTTAACCTTAACAACAAACCCCCTGTTTTTCAAGGACTTCCTTTTGGGTGGTTAAAACTGAGTTGAACCTTATGACACATGGAGCAGAAGAACCCATGTGGATTATGTTCTCCGGGTTACCCATGATACTAGAGCAGGGGTGGACAAACATTTTGGCAGGAGGGCCACATCTTCTTTCTGAAACTGTGTGGGGGAGGGGGGGAAGAATTAATTTACATTTCAAATTTGAATAAATTTACATAAACAAATACATTAGAGATGGAACTTATATGAAGGAATGGATTGTACTGAGCTTATTTATAATACGCATGAGAACTAAAATACAGGCATGTAGAACCATATGAGAACTATGAACTGTTTGCCACACACCTCTTGCACAGGGAAGACATACAGACCAAGCCAGAAACATGTGGAGACATAAGTTGTTCTGAGTCAGTGAGGGGAGAAGGTTAAAATAATGTTCAGGGAAAAGCAGAAAGTACATGAAGACTATAGCTCATGTCTCCAACAGTCTTTAGTGGGCCAAAGGCTCACTGGAGGCTGGGGGTTTCCTGTGGGTCAGATTGGGGGTCTTCAAGGGCTGCAATTGACACACGGGCCAGGGTATACCAAGCATAAACCAGCCCTTGTGGTATTCCAGTTCAATTCCCAGCTAGGGCTGCCATCTTTTTTCCTGATACAGACTGTGTACCTTTAAAGCTGTGAGACAGGCAGAAATTCAATGGGTGCAACAGCTTTTCTCAGCATTGAGAAATGAGGAAAACTTTTGTTATATATTTGTCCGCCCTTTATCTTTTTAAAGGCACAGAACTGGTGTGATTTCAGTCATTACATTGCCCTTTGAGCAGCCAATCATCATGACTGTACAAGAACAGGATTTGTAATGCAGATGAGCATCCTGATCAATGCAAATTGTAGGCTAAAGTCACAAAACCAACAGAAGCAAATGCTACTTAATTTTCACATGTGAGGCTTATTCACTGTGAGCTTATTCACTATGTATGTTAATAGCTGAATCTGATCATTGATAATGTGGAAAAGGATGTGGAGGCATTTGTAATGCAAATGAGCATTCTGGATCAGTAGTGCATCCACATTTTGAGTAAGAGCTCTACAAGCAACATGTGTTTAAAATGACACAAGCAGTTGTGAGAAAACAGGAAGGAAAAGGGGTCAAGCGTAACAGCTCATCTTGGTCCCCTCCCCATCATCAAACACCCTGCTGTTAAGGTCATTCCCCTCATGCCTTGCACTGACCACATCCCACTTCTCTGCTTCATGGCTATCACTCAATTTGGCACAAGTTCCTTGACCTCACCTTCACAGCCCTCTATGGCCTCATCCTTCCAAGTCTCCCAACCCTTCCATCCTGCTACACTCCTCCATATGGTCTTTGTCCTTCCAGGGCAGCTGCCCTCAACGGTCTCTTCTCTGTTGCTGCTTTTTATGCCTGAAATCCAACTTCTGATGCTCCCTCACTCACCGTCTTCAGATCTGCCTCAGTTTTCCCAGGAAGCTCTCAGCGCCATACCTTACAATGAACATTGAAGCGCATCTGTGGTGACGGCATCTGGCCTGGATGCCTTTAAAAGGGGATTGGACAAGTTTCTGGAGGAAAAATCCATTACGGGTTACAAGCCATGATGTGCAGGTGCAACCTCCTGATTCTAGAAACAGGCTATGTCAGAATGCCAGATGCAGGGGAGGGCACCAGGAAGAGGTCTCTTGTGATCTGGTGCGCTCCCTGGAGCATTTGGTGGGCTGCTGTGAGATACAGGAAGCTGGACTAGATGGGCCCATGGCCTGATCCAGTGGGGCTGTTCTTATGTTCTTAGCCCCTGTTCACTTCTACAACTAGACATCTGTAAAGAACAGCCCAATCCTAACTAGGGCTACGCAGCCCTTCATGACATTTGTGGCCTTGCCCCAAGGTAAGCCCTCACCACTCCACTGGTGGATTGAGAGTGGAGTGAGGGTAGACTAAGGTTAGGAAGTGCCACCAATATCCTTTCACCTTCCTGGGATCATCACATGATCACTGAACTTCCAGGTGGCTGAACTTGGAGGTGTGCAGCCACTGGGAGGGAAAAGTGAGCAAGCATGTCGAGGCTATACACATTGCACTCAGCACTGCCCCAAAAAGCCCACAAGGCCATCACTGCCTCCTCCTAGCCCACATCCGTGGTACTGCCGGCTCATTACTCCTGCCCAATTTGCTACACACTGGACAGCCTTGCAGCAGTGGTGTAGCTAGAGGGGGTGCCAAGTACTAAGTTCTGAAGCACCTGAATGCATCCTGCAAGTGGCCCCTCCCCTTTGGAGCCATTCCTGGCGGTGGGAGCAAGACAGAACTCCTCCATTTTGATCCCACCACCCGGAATGGCTCCAAAGGGGAGAGGAAAGGGGAGGAGGAGTGCCCGTTTGCACGGAGCTTTCAGGCACCTGCAAAACTTAGTGCTTTGCACCTTCTCTAGCTACGCCACTGCCTTGCAGAGTCCCACTGCTGCCACCGCCTTCCAGAGGAAAAGTGCCACTCATCGTTCCG